>NC_048306.1:54379523-54738486 GCF_013100865.1 Trachemys scripta elegans | reverse complement strand
ATGGAGGCCATGAAATGATCACATAGGATGCTGGCTTGATTCCTTGAAGTTATGTTGCCATTTCTGTTCACTCCTTGACATTTAATCTGTGGAGAATGCTAAGAAAAATAAGATCAGTCATCTTAGTAGTAATTGAAAACCTTATCCAGGAGCTGGGCCCCATTGCACTAAGCACTGTACAGTCATTCTGCCCCAAGAAGGTACAATAGAAAAAAAAAAATCCTATTGGTATGAGGATTTTGTCCACCACAAACCGGGGGGTAATGATTTCCTCTCCTCTGCTGAAGGATCTGTTGACCTAAGGCCCTTCCCCATATCCTGACAAGGCTTCTTTTTCTACGGACCTGATTTGTGAGAGAAACATGTTGAGACTTGATCTAGGAAAGTTATTAAAATGTTCTTGTTGCCTAGAAAGAGGGGCACTTCAGTATTATTGAATAGGGTTTGGATCATGTTCTCCCAATGGCATACTTATAGAAAAGCTTTGCCTAAAGGAGTTGTACTTTCCTACTGTCATTAGCTTTTCCTTTTTAAAATTTCTTTTTGCACCCAGATTAAATATCTAAAGAGATTAAGAAGGGTGTAGAGAGTCCTGGTGTGCTCTTGCACCTAGTGTTCCATCCATCTTTGAGGAAATATCACTTAAGTGTACTTCTAGGTTCCATGTACCTCCCTGGAGCCTTAACGTAGTACTTACAGTTCTTTGTCACTCTCCTCTCTTCCTGCTCACCCTACTTTCTTGGAAGGTAGCATTTTTTATGGTTGAGACCTTGGCCAGGAAATTGAGGCAGCTGACCATGCATTCTTGTGTATCCTCTCATGATTTTTTTTATTTGGTTAAAGTAGTGATGACCACATGCTAGAACTTCCTTCCCAAAGTCTTCTCTCCCTTTCACCATAATTGTAATCAGAACTATCTGCCTATGAGGTACATTAGACTGAAATCATGTGGCAGAGTCCACAGATTGAGGTGACACTGCTTCTGAATCCATCACTATTTTAAGACACCTTAAGATTGGTAGGTTATGGAGGGACCAAAGAGTCCCTTAAGAAGCAAGCCGGAGGGATTGAGGGTAGCAGGATGACCATGGCTGTCAGGGACCTTGGGTCATCCAGTTTCATTGCCCACCTCTGTTCTGACCCTTTACACTTGATGAAATGTAAGGTGAAGAACTTACAGTTAAGATGTGAAGGAGTACATTGTTTCTCATTGGTCCCTACATACCCCCCAGTCTGCTGCCCCGCAAGCTGCCTACCAGCCACATGTCGTCATGCTCCCAAATTTTTTGCCTCAGAACAGGAGACCCATATTGGAAGCACTGTAGCAAGGACCCTGGGTTCTGTGGCACATTGATCTTCTGCAGACTTCTGAACCTCATAACTGCATTGTAGAAGCTTTTGCGAGTATGTGTAGGGGGAAGCTTTTTTGACATCTGGGTAGTGGACGAGTAGTACTCTTGGTACCCAGGAAAATGTGGGAGTTAGACTTGTTTTTTGGAATCCAGGAGGCAGATGAGGCTTTCAGTGCTAGTGATGCATATCCCTTTACCTTCTTCTGTTGGGCAGGGATGGAGGGAACGTTACATTATGGGGTCAAGGTCGTCTGAATGCATTTTCCCCATTCCAGCAGTTTAGCAACATCTAGATGCCATTCTCTATGCCACTATCTCCAAGAATAGGTAAGCACAATAACTTGATTCTGCTAGTTTAATCAGCAGGGAAAGGTGTTTTTAAATATTTAAAAAAAAAGTCACTAAGCTTCAGAGCCAATGCTTCATTGAATAGTTCACACTGTTGGAGAATAACAGAGTTCTCACTTTTTGTTTGGGTACAGCAAGTCAGATACTTTATTTTTTTTAACAATTGCGTAGAGGGAGAGAGCTAAACAGGTCTCTCTACAGGTAAACAATTACAGCAAACCTTTATACCTTTCATTACAGACAATAATAAGCAACAGCTGCATTTTGTTTATACATAGGCCATCTTGATATTTTATTTTTTTTACTTGTTTTAACTTTAGTCTACATACAATATTTTTTACACATTATTTACACAAGGTCGCAACAACTTTTTACACAGTTCTTTTCCACTCGCCTTACACAATCCTCGCTTTTACAAATTTTGCGTTATTAGGGTTACAGTTAGCCTGACTTTTGCTAACAAACTGTCATGCATTGCATCCCCTTCCTGTCAGTTCTTTTTTTGCTTCCACAACACTCTAATCTGAGCTACTGCACACTGAGACAACTATCACTGCATCATCACAAACCTAAGGCAGAGAAGTTAGTTACAATCTCAAATTTATTCAGCCAGAACCTTTAACCAAACACTAAACATCTATTTTTATTCATTTGATGGACTTTTAGCCTTCAGCTGATTTGATTTTTAGGTGTCAGATGGATTTGCTCTTCTAGAGAAACTCATGTCATGGTGATCTGTGGTGTAAAGTGGAATCCTACAAAACTGCAGACTTAGCCCAGTCAAAAGTCGCTAGAAAATAATATTGTGAGTGTGATGTCTTATTTTTTGTTTTTTTAAAAACTTGGCTATTAACATAATTTCCAGAATTCATGGAAGATACTATGCTGCTCATGTGAAATGCGTGACAGTGGAAAATGTCTTTGTCCATAAAGAATTCCTATTGCTAGATTGCTCTGTAAAATGCAACATGAGGAGATACAAAACTTTGCTTCTTTGTCTAACAAGGAATGCTGATATTAAAGATGACTTGTTTTTTAATTACTTCTCAGCTTGCAGGTAACTGACCTGAATCTTGGCTGGGGCTATATTAACATCCCTGGAGTGAAATACTTTAGAGGGGCAATTGGAACATCTCTTTGGGAAATACCTTAGAAATACATAAAGAAAGCTAGTTTTATTACTCACTTGCTGGCAGAGCTACAGTTGATCAAGAGCTGGTGTATATCAGACCTTGATCATGGGAGTCCTTGTATTCTTTGACTGATAGACTTGAAATCTGGGATAGCTGATGACATCACACAGGAAATAAAGACTGCTTTAGGAGTTTTGGAAACCAAGACACTTCAAATAAGTGAGGAACCTCAGTTTAGATAGTTCAGCAGTGAATATAGGCTGTTCAAATGGCATGCAGTCTATTCTGGATCTCAAATGATCTCTCTCTTTAAAGGTTAGAATGTATTTGTAGACATTTTCAAATTTTACTGTTTAAGTCCCAAAAGCTGATGGCAACATCAAGCTCTTGCTGATGTCTTAGAGGCAATTTTGAACTATTTTTAGAGGGTGTGTGTGTGTGTGTGTGTGTGTGTATATATATATATATAAAATCTTGTATGCTGAGTTGCTAGTGAGACCAAAGCACTTAAGACAATTACGTTTGCCTGTCACTCATTTAAAGTATATTGCAGTATATCTTCAGGATGGTCACTTTGAAGAAATAAATGTTTTTGGATCTTCAGAGACAAAGCTGCAGGAAAAGCAGAACTAATTTTTGAAGCTGACATAGAATCACTATTGTAATAAGATTCACTAAGGTTCACTAACCAACATTAATTTAATTTCAATGCTTTCACTCCACACAGTGACCTAATAACTTTTGTTTAACGCACATTTTGGAAATGTACAAGTTGTCAGTCGGTTAGACATCTTTGCATAGGTATTGAATGAGGAGGAAAAACTGTGTGCCTTACACCATTCATTCCCTCTGAAATTACATTTAAATACTACAAAATCCACAACACATGCTAAGGCACAAGTGTGCTCAACATAGCTTTTAACCATCAGGCCACCTGCTTTTCAGGATATATAGCTCATGGTAGAAAATTATTCTTATTCCTTTGTAGGCCTGTAGTGGTAGAATGTGTATTTCACAATGAATTTAATGAAAACAAACCTTCATGTAGCAAATCATACTTCGGCTTGATGCAGAAACAAGTATTTGGTTCAAGTGTAGCTTCTTTCCATTGGGCTGTTTGCTATCGACTTGCAATGAAACCAGGAACAAAATTTTTTTGTGGATGCAATCACAGTGAACTCTCAACAACTGGAAGTGCTTAGTGGATGGCTAGATTAGTGATATAAAAATATCAAGTGGAAAAGTTGATAGCAATGTATATAAATTAGAAGTTAAATTCAGACAAATAAGGGAATCTGAAAGTAACCATGAAAAATCCCTGGCCAGTAGAATTAAGGACAATAAAAAGGAATTTTTAAAAATTTATCAGGAATCCAAACAGTGACTTAGATCAGTTGTTAGATGAAGATGGTAAAATTGTCATCAATGATGTAGCCAAGGCAGAAATGTTGAACTGATACCTCTGTTTTATATGTGGAAAGAAGCAAGATGACATTTTCATATATAATGATGGTGAAGTACTTTAAATTTAAACAGTGACTGAGGAGGATGTAAAACTGCATCTGCTAAAGTTAAACATTTTTAAAATAAGCAGGTATGGATGACTTGCACCCAAGAGTTTTTAAAAGAGTTGGTCAAATAGCTCTGTGACCCACTGATAATTTTTAATAAATCTTGAAACACTAGGGAAGTTGTGCTAATATTTTTAAAAAAGGTAAATGGGATGACCTGGGTAATTAAATCTGTTTGCAAGACATTGTTCCTGGGCCACATAACTGAATGGCTGGTATAGGACTGAATAAAGAATAGTACGATAATGCCAGTCAGCTTGATGTTATGGAAAATAGGTCTTGTCAAATGAACTTGATATTATTTTATAAATTTGGTTGATAATGATAACTGACTTGGACTTCTGAAATGCATTTGACTTAGTGCTGCGTGGTACTCTAATTTAAAAATTAGCACTGTAGGAAATCAGTGTGAACTTTAAATGGATTAAAAGCGGACTGATTAAAAAATGTAGTTAATATAGAAGTACCAAATAATTGAGATGTTTTTCTAGTTGGGTGCCCACAGGTATTTGTTCTTGGTACAATGTTATTGAATATTTGTATTGATGATTTGGAAGAAAATATATAATTGCGGATAGTCTGTAGAGGAATGAGATTGGTAGGGCGGTATCAGTGAGAATAGGTCATTGTGCCCAGTTTAAGAGTGATCTCCATCACTTGGTATCAATCAAACATGCATGTTAATACCACCAAATGTAAGGTCATGCAGCTAGGAAAAAAGTTAATCCTGGGGGAATTCTGTGCCACTACGCAATGCAGAATTTTGCAGAAATTAATGTGTGTGCAGAATTTCCTTTCCCCAACAGAAATGGGCTGCAGTGCTGCTAGCCACTAGTAGGGGCCACTGGACTCGGCAGAGCCCAGCTTTCACATAGAAGACGCTACTGGGAGAAGGAAGAGGGGGCTAGAGGGTTCCTGGCAGCTGCAGATCCCAGCATGCCCTGAGGGAAGGAGAGGGCGGCAAGCATGGGACCGAGCATCCGGCTGTTTCTCCCTCTGGATCCCTGGGCTCGGGGTGGGGGAGGGGGACGGATGTCTGGGCAAGGTGGGGCCATAGCTGGCCTGTAGGGTGGGGGGTGGCACGGTTGGGCTCTGGGGAGGAGGGGTTTTGGGTGTATTGGCTGGATGGAGCCTCTGCAGGTGGGCTCTGGGGGGGGAGGGGTTGTGGGTGTCTGGCCCCCTGGCTGGGCTCTGTGGGGAGGGGAAGTGGGCAGGAAAACGAGAACTGGGTTGTCATAGGGGTTTCTTTAACTCTCTACTCTCTGGGGAATGTGTGTGTGTGTATTGTTACAGACATACTTTCAGACAGATATTTTGAAATAAATTAACAAAATAATTGAAACTGGCCTGATTATGTAGTGTTATCTTGACAAATAAAATTTGCAGAATTTTAAAATATTGCATGCAAAACTTTTAATTTTTTGGTGCAGAATTTTTAGGTTTTTTTTGGGCGCAGAATTCCCCCAGGAGTAAAAAGTTTAGTTCATACTTCCAGTATCCTGAACATGATCTTCCAATGTGATGCTGTGGTTAAAAAGGCTGATATGGTACTTGGGTATATAAGCAGGGGAATATCAAATTGGAGTAGGAAGATATTACCTTTGTAATATGGCTTTGGTGAGAGCATTAGAGGAATACTGTGTTCCATTGTGGTCATATTTCAGAAAGAATGAAGGAAAATTGGTGAGGTTTTAGAGAAGAACTATAAGAATAACTTTAAATCTGGAAAACATTCTACAATTAAATTAAGGGAGCTCAATCCATTTAGTTTATTAAAGAGATGAGTTGACTTGAACAGTGTCCATATTTTGCTGTCACAGAGCGAAGATATTTTAATTGTTTACTATCAGCTGACGGAATAACAAGGGCTAATGATTGGAGGTTAAAATCGGCTAAAATCAAACTGGAAGTAAGATGCACACTTCTAAAAGTGATGGTAATTAACCACTGAACAGCTTACTGAGGAGTGTGGTGAATTCTCCATCACCGGAAGTCTTTAAATCAAGATTGGATGTGTTTCTAAAGATATGCTTTATGCCAAACTAGCTTCCTATTTGCTACAGTTTGCAGTTCAGGATGCTGATTATGATCTGTGTTGTCTGGGTCCTGACTGCCAAAGGGACTATCTTTTTCTCTGTTTACTATCCTGATAACTAACATCAGCTAAGGTGCTTCATTTATCATCTAGATTTGAATTAATATAGTCAGGATGTTCTCAGTGGAATCTTAGATGCTGGAATTTGCCAGAGCTCAGCTTGCGGAAGGAGTTGTTTGGGGATGCTGTTATATTCAAGGATGGTTTGGAATGTTAGTATTTGTCCTTATTGGTGTATTATTGCTTATTTTAGACATGGTTGTGGGATTTTTGTTGATGTAAATGTATGAGATATAGGCATGTGTTTTTCCTGATGAAATGTAATTTAGCTTTGGGGATAAGTGCTACAAATTGTATATGCTGATAACTCTGTATTTGTTACAGACGTAACTGATAAATCTAATTTTTCCTGACAAAAATATTTTAGGTTCCCTGGGCAATTTAGATCTTAAATGTGGCAACAGAATTAATGCAATATTTTAGAATATTCAGATTTTAAAGGGGTAAACTAAAGTAAGCTTTTGTATATCAATAATATTCGGTCTTCTGTTAACTATTTCTTCAGAGAAGTGGGCATATTCTCTGATCCTCTTCACATTATTTGTTTTCTAGATACTTGATCGGAATATGGTATGTTTGTGTACTGTGTAAAAGGTGCAAGAAATTCTGATTTTATGTTACATATTTGATAATATAAAACATTTTATAAAGAGAGGCCATATTGTAAGGCCATCTGCAAGGGATGCAGTGTTGAAATTAGGTGTCCAACCTTCATGTTTCTAGACTTCGCATGCTTGATTTCTCAACCTATTAGTATTGTATGAATTTCCATTTTTTGGAAAAAATTAGCTGTACGGTTTTCTAAAACTATACCAACTTTGATCTCGTTTTTCAACTTGAGGGCACTGATTCTCCCTGCAAATGTTTCTAACTCCAGGCCATCTTGCATCTTCCCGAATGCAGCTAACAACAACCTTCCACTTCAAGGTGCTTTTGAATTTAAATGTTCCTAACCTAAACCTCATTGACTATTTTCTTTGGAGTTAAGTTTTTAGAGCTGTGTAAGACGTATAAACAATGGTAGAACCACCATTTATATTTAAATTTGGCTAATTTGTCCTAAACTGGGGGAGGACCTTAAGATGGACCAAGGTCTCTTGGACTCTGCAGTAACCTGGTCCTAAATGTTGCTGCAAGGTTTCTGGATTCTGTGGCATCTTCTTTTAAACAAAATACAAAAAACCAACCAACCAACCAAACAAAAATTCAGCTAGTTAAATGTAAAAATAAATACAATAATATAACCTTCCTGTACCTTTGTTATATTAATGTCAGTTTATTTTACGCTCTCCTCATTTTGTTTAACTTGATTTGTCAAAGATGTTTCTACTGACAAAGTGGGGATTGGGTTTTTAGTCCCTAGGAAGAAATGGGAGATAGTTTGATTGCTATGATAAACATAGGTGAATCTTTTAATAATAATAATAATTAATAATTAATAAACCTCTAGGAGAGTGCTGAGAATATCTGTTTCTCACTAGCCCCTGCTCTAAACGTCCAGCTCTAAGGGGGGGGAGAAACACAATGTCTTTACTATTCCAAATTGTTGCTGGGGATGGGAGGCTGCAGAAAGGGGAGTGGATGAGAATGTGGTGATGATTGGGCAATAGTACTCAGACTTCCTCCTGTAACTGCTATTGTTGATCAGTTGTTTCGCTGACTGGTGCTATAGGAAGCCACTGCTGGAACCTCCTGTCTCTAGAGGTTGTGCTGTCCTCTTCTCAGGGTAGGTCTACACTTACTTCCTGGTTCGGCGGCAGGCAATCTATCTTCTGGGATCAATTTATCACGTCTTGTCTAGACGCGATAAATCGATCCCGGATCGATCCTGGAAGTGCTCGCCGTCGACGCCGGTACTCAAGCTCAGCGAGAGGAGTACGCGGCATCGACGGGGGAGCTTGCCTGCTGCGTCTGGACCCGCGGTAAGTTCGGACTAAGGTATTTCGAATTCAGCTACGTTATTAATGTAGCTGAATTTGTGTACCTTAGTCTGAAGTGGGGGGTTAGTGTGGACCAGGCCTCAGGTAAGAGGCTGCAGTTATGGTGTCTGCCCTCCAGCTGGCTCAGTTCCATCTCTGTCAGGCCCCTTCAACCTGCCCAGTCAGCTCTGAGAGTTTGCAGAATTGGAGAAACATGGGCCAGAGCAGCAGACTTTCCTTTTCCCCCACTTAGAGGAGAGGTACCGGGGGGAAGAATGGGAGGAACAGTTGTGGGGGGGGGGGGGGGGATAGGATGGAGGGGGTTAGGAGTGTGTGTTAAATGCAGTTAGTTGGGATCCCTTCGTCTGGGGACTGAGCAAACTGCGCATTTTAAAGGAACACCATGAACTTGAAATCTGCTCAGTTTCAAAATACATTTAAAAGTAGCTTCAGATACTGCACCTGCTCCTGAGCTCCCCGCCAGTTCTTATGGCTTTACTGTTTTCATTAAAAACAAAACAATTGTAAATTTGTTATTATATGAAAGACCCCCACAAACTGAGGAAACTGACCATATAAGGGGTATATATGAAGGACAGTTGTCATAAGCGACTCCATATTAATAAACACAGAAAGAAATCAGGAAGAGACACAAGGATAGCTGAACAGTGTACTCTTTCTGGAGTGAAGGGATTCTGAAATTGGCTGGCAAGTCTCCACTGGTAATATACACTGGGACCAGTGATATGGCATCATGTGCAACTACACAGATTATTGAAAACTTCAAAAATCTCAGGAGGAAGTCGAAGAAGAGGCAAGTCCAGGTGATATTCTCAGAGATTCTTCTAGTCCCATGAGCGAGAAAAGGCGGAAAATCTTGTAGGTGTGCCATTGGCTATGCAATTGATATGAAATTGAAGGCCTGTGTCTCAGAAATAGGGGCATAATCTTGGTGGGAGACTAGTTGGAGCAACCAGGTGGATGTTAAATGATCACAAGGGGGAGGTGCTGGGGGCAGATGTGATACACGTACATACAAACATATAAATTGTGAACATACAGAACCAAAGTGACAAAGAAGGTGGAAAGAATTTTTAATTGTTTGTTTACCAATGCAAGGATTATGGGTAATAAAAGAGGTATTGGAAATTCTCATTGATGCAACATGCATTTTCCAAATGCAAGACTCGTATTTGACCATACTTTCTCTAATATAAATACATAGCAACATGTATATTAATACAAAAACACTCCTTCCCTTTATAACCTACCAAAGCAAGACACTCTACTGTACACTCTTGTGTCCCTGGGGAGGGAATGAGAGAACAAAGAACACATGACAGGTGTTAGTCACGTTGCTTAATGCTTTACTGAAACACTCTGATGATGAGCGCGGTATAAGAACCTATGGGGAATAGAATGAGAAGAAACTTGATATAATTGCCATGACTGAAAGCTGGGGGATTGATGTGCCTGATTAGAATGTTAGAGTAGCTGGTTAAAACTTGTTTAGCAAGGATAGAGTGGATAAAAGAGGGTGGTGTTCTACATTAAAGATATCATTGTGTTTTCGCATTGTCGATAACTCAGAACAGCAGAAACAAACAAAGTCCAGGAGAGTATACTTGGAGGACCAGGGGTGTTACTGACCACTGAATGAAATTAGAGAACAGGATGAGTTGCCCCTTAAGTGTCTATCTGTAATATGTGGAGAGAAAAGCTATCATTGGGCACTTCAGTCTTGGGGAGACATGTTGGAGGTACCTCATGCAGCCAGTAGTAAAACATCAGCTTCTAAAAATTTATGATTTTCTCATACAAAAGGTCAGCACAAAGTAGAATTGATCACTGGACTGGAAGCTGGTGTTTGCCTAGGGACCGATGATTATGACCTGATTACGTTCACTATGGGAAAACTGGACAGTCTCAACCAGTGTTTTTTTGTTTTTTTTTTAAAGTGATCCTAACTGGCCCTTTATGCCAACTGGAAAAGGCACGCTCAACACAATCACAATATTTAGTGAATCAGTGTCTTGTAAGGTATCCTGTAAAAGCTGGTGTCATGCTGGTCATGAATATGGTGACCAGATAGCAAGTATGAAAAATTGAGACGGGGTGGTGTGTAATAGACGTTTATATAAGATAAAACCCTGAATATTGGGACTGTCCCTATAAAATCAGGACATCTGGTCAGCCGAGTCATGAATATCATGTGATGGATGTATGGTTGTGTAGGAAGCATATTTTTTTTTTATGTATATGTATATGTATATATATGTATGTATATGTGCTGGAAATATGTTTGTTTTGGAGGCACTGAATAAACAAGTTGACTAAGACAAGAACGTGGATTTATCTGTCTGCCTGGGTTGGCTACAAGCAGAGGATAATTAAAGTACATTTACATATAAAGTAAACAAAGAGATCAAGCTAACAATTGGCAGAGGAAACAGCATAGTGAACACACCAGGGCACCCTCCGGTGTCTGAACCTCCCAGGAGGAGGTCTTGGCTCTTAAGTCAGAATTAATGTATTTGGGAAATATAAGGGGAGCAAAAAGACATTCTTGTATCCATTACTTAAGGGGCAGAGGGGACAGCACTCTGATTCTGTGAACATTGGCTCCTCTTACTGAAAGGGCTGGAAACTCTGGTAGCTTGATGTAAGTGAGAAAGCTGTTCAGACAAAGATTGTAACGTACTAAATTTAAGTCTTAGACACTAGGAAGTGTTTCTTATTTGTAACATTTTCTGTTTTTATCTCTGCTTAGTGTCATTTAAATCTCTGCCTTTAATAAACTTACTCTTAATTTTACTATAAATTATCTCAGTGCTGTTTTAAGGTAGAGTGGGTCTTCAGCAAGCCAACAGGCTGGTGTGTACGCTGTCTCTCTAGAGGCAACAAATTTAATTTGTGTGTGTCCAGTGAGAGGGACTAGACACTGCAGAGAGATGTCTCTGGGGAACTCTGAACCTGTGGTTTACTGAATGTTATGTGCATGGCAAGGTTAAAACTGGCAGTGTCTTGTGGAGTTTGCTGGTGAGGTGGACAGACTGCTGTGGCAGGGAGCTGACACAGTTTAAGCTCCAGCAACACTCTCCCTTGCTGAGGTAGAGAGGTAACATGGCGGCTTATGGCTCTGCGTGCCCTGTGGACAGCATCACACATACACAAACACCACACAGAGCTGAAGAAAATTGAGTGAAATTTATTGGGAGGTAATTTTAGGCAGAAAAATGTGAATGAAAAGTGGGAGTTGTTTAAGAACAATTTATTGGATTATGGCTTTTTGGCAATCATGAAAGAGGACTACTTTGGTTAAAAGTCAATTGTGCTTAGGAGAAGTGAAGAGCAATTAGAAAATTATATAAAAACAAATGTTTAAGAAAAGGGGGGAGGTGGATAGGAATAAGTAGAAATCAGAAGTTCTGAAGTATAGAAAATTGATCAGGGAAGCTGCTAAAGACACGGGAAAAATCATGGCTGGTATGGTTAAGGACAAGAATTTTAAGTATATCATGAAAAGAAAACCTGGCAATGATATAGGCCAGGGGTGAGCAAACTATGGCCCGGGGTCCGCATCTGGCCCTCCAGACATTTTAATCTGGCCCTTGAGCTCTTGCCGGGGAGCGGGGTCCAGGGCTTGCCCTGCTCCAGCCGCAGAGTGGGGTCAGGGGCTTGCCCCCACTCTGCGCCGCTCTTGGAAGCAGCAGCATGTCCCTCTTCTGGCACCTAAGCATAGGGGCAGCCAGGGGGCTTCGCACACTGGCCCTGCCCAAGCACTGCCCCCACAGCTCCCATTGGCCAGGAACCGCGGTCAACGAGAGCTGCAGGGCAGCGCTTGCAGGCAGGGCAGCGCACAGAGTCGCCTGACTGCGCCTCGGCTTAGGAGCCGGAGCGGGGACATGCCGCTGCTTCTGGGAGTTGCTTAAGGTTAAGCGCTGCCTGGAGCCTACACCCCTGACTCCCCACCCCCCGCACCCCAACTCCCTGCCCTGATTCCCCTCCCGCCCTCCAAACCCCTTAGTCCAATTTCATGAGCATTCATGGCCCACCATACAATTTCCATACAAGATGTGGCCCTTGGGCCAAAAAGTTTGCCCACCCCTGATACAGGCCCCTTACAAGGTGGAGATAGTAAAATTGTTGTTGATGCAGAAAAGGTAAATTTAAAGAGATTTTTGTTTGTTTTGTTCTAATTTTGGAAAGAAGTAGTATGATGAACTCCTATCACATGAGGGTGACAAGTGCTTTCCAGGCCATCAGTAATTGAGGATGTTAAACAGTGTTGACTGGCATAAACTTATTTAAATCAGCAGATCTGGATAGTTTGTACCCCAGAGTCCTGAGAGTTAATTTTTGATAAATATTGGAATATTGGGAAAATTCCAGAAGAGTGGAAGAGTGCTAATTTTGTACCAGTATTCAAAAAGGACAACCGGGATGACCTGAATAATTATAAGCCAGTTAGCCTAACATCCATTTTTGCAATCCATTGCAAAATATGGAAAAATGAATCCCAGATCAGTAAAGAACTGAAAAATGGGAATATAATTAATGCTAATCTGCATAGTTTTATGGAAAATAGGCTTTAGGAGAAAAAAGTCATGTTTGTTTGACATTAAAAGTTTGGTTGATAAAGGTAGCTGAATAGATAGACTTTTGTAATACATTTGTCTTTATTTACATCAGAATGTCATGTGGTATTAAGTCATTACATGGATTAAGGAATGGCTAAATGGCCTCTTAAAAAGTAGTTGTCAAATGGAGGTGTTGCTAGCGGAGTCCCTGCATGGGTTTGGTTCTAGGCTATTCAACATTCTAACCAATGATCTCATCAGATTTGCAAATGACACAACATTGGCAGAGTGGTAAAGAAAGATGAAGACACAGCTGTCATACAGAACTATTTAGATAATTGAGTGGGCTGGGCCTATTTAAATAAAATAGAGCCAAATGCAAGATAAGGATTGTCGGCCATTCCTACATAATGGGGGACTATCCTAGAAAGCAGTGACTCAAAAGGATAAAGGGGTCATAGTGGACAATGTGAGCTCTCAGAGGGATGGTGTGGCAAAAAGGACTAATGCTATCCTTGGATGTACGAAGAATGGAGTGGAGAATAGTAGAAAGGTGATTTTTACCTTTTGTACATGGCACTGAGACCAGTACTGGAATATTGTCTAGTTCTGATGTCGTCATTTCAAAAAGGATGTTGATAAATTAGAGAGAGTTCAGAAAAGAGCTACAAAAATGATTTGAGTGCTGGAAAAAAAATGTTTTAGTAAAAGACTTAGCTTTTATTTTTTTAGTTTATCAAAAAGAAGATTGAGAAGTGACTTGATTAGTTTGTAAGAATATTCACAGTGAGAGAATACCAGGTACTAAAGGGCATTTTAATCTAGTGGAGAAAGGCATAATAAGAACAGATAGCTGGACGTTAAAACTGGACATTCAGATTAGAAATTAAGCACACATTTTTAAGTGAGGGTGATTTAACCATCAGAACAAACTCCCTAGGGAAGTGGTGAATTCTCCATCCCTGGAGCTGTCCGGATCAAGACTGGATGCCTTTCAGGCAGATACATTGTACTCAAACACAAGTTATTTGGCTTTCTACAGGAGTAACTGGGTATTTTTCTTTGAGTGGTTCTGCATATTCCCACTTCTGGGTACTGCACCACGTTGTGGTGCCTTACGGCAGAAGCTTCTTCTAACAGTGTAAACTAGAGCATTCATGCTCTCCTCTCCCCACCCCCGTCCTTCCCCCTAGCGTCACCAGCTTTCTGAGGGAGAGGCTATGTAGTGGGCAGAGTGCCCTCACTACTTCAGTTCTTTCCAGCCGTATGCCTGTGCAGATGTGGTTTGCTCTGGTGTCTTCAGAGTCAGTTTTTCTTTCTTCTTAGAAATAGTCAGTGCTAGCTCGTTCAGTGTACTTAGTGTTTTCCTGGTACTGGGTTATGTAGGAACCAAAGAAACAGAGGAAGCTAGGCTTCGAGAAGTGTACTTCCTGCCCAGCTGTCTTCCTGGCATCCAGTGACCATGTGCAGTGCATCAAGTGCCTGGGAGAGGGGGAAATGCCTACTGGATGTTCAATTTGCTGGACTTTTACTCAGGGATAAAATGTCTATTTTGCAGCTCTTCCTTCTGAAGGAAGCTGTTGAGGGTATGCCCTCTGGATCCAGTCAGGCCTTGCGTCTTAGGTCTAAGAGGCCAGTCTCTGCCCCGTAGCTACCAGCGCCACGTTACTGAAGGATTCCAAGAAGCTGAAACCTTTGTCAGGGCCAGAGTCAGTTCCTGCGGCTCCCTCAGTCAAGCCACTGAAGCTACAGATGTCTGAACTGAGGGCCAGGTGGCCAGATCTGACTGCCTTGGAGCCAGAAGAGAGGTTCAGAGACTGTTTGGCCACCCACACTGGTGCTGTATCTACTAGCTGCAGGACCAGATTCAGGAAGATGGAATTGATCAGTGTGTCAGAATCTGGGCCCTCAGCACCTTAAGTTCCATCTATTGCAGCGCCGAAGAAAGAAGCAAAGATAGAGACAAAGCAGCTGCTGTTAGTGCTGCTGGTTCCCATGCATCAGAACTATTGGATACGTCTGATTCTGACAAGGCTGCTACATTTCTGAAGTGGAGATCCTTTCCACCCCCATCTCCAGTAACGAGAAATGATTCGTGTATAATTTTGGAACAAATGTTGTCCGCCTCTTTGGATCTGGTGGTGGTCCTGGTAACATCCTCTGTTCCTGAAAGCTCTGCCACTGTGGCTGCCCAAGTTCACCTTGCAGCTCTGGTTCATTCATCAGATCCAGGTGTAAACCACAGGGTTTCAAGGAGGCATGTTTCCACGGTTCCAAGACCATCTTTTTCATCCTGTTAAGAAGAGACCAGAAGCCATTGCTGGTTTTTCCCCTGACCCCACATCCTTCCTCCTTCTAGGACCCCTACAGGGTCCCCTCAAAGAGCTGTATCTCCATACTTCCCTCTGGATCCACAATTATTCCTGGTGACAGGTTTCAGAAGGGTAGCCGTGTTAGTCTGTATCAGTAAAATAAATGGACACAAATCAGACATCAAGAATTGTAACATTTGAAAATCAGTAGGAGAGCACTTCAGTTTCCCTGGACACTCAATAACAGAATTAAGTGGCAATTCTTCAACAAAAAAACTTCAAAACCAGACTTCAACGAGAAACTGTAGAGCTGGAATTAATTTGCAAACTGGACACCATCAAATTAGGCCCGAATAAAGACTTGGAGTGGCTGGGTCACTACAAAAAATTTTCCCTCTGATACTTGCACCTTTTTGTCAAGTGCTGGGAATGGGCCACATACACTTGAATTGAATTGGCCTCGTTAACACTACAAAAAGTAATTTTCCCTCTTGATATTCACCCCTTCTTTTCAACTGTTGGGAATGGGCCACATCCACCCTAATTGAATTGGCCTTGTTAGCACTGACCCCCCACTTGGTAAGGCAACTCCCATCTTTTCATATGCTGTATAGTTATACCTGCTATTGTATTTTCCACTCCATGCATCTGATGAAGTGGGTTATATCCAACAAAAACTTATGCCCAAATAAATTTGTTAGTCTCTAAGGTGCCACAAGGACTCCTCGTTGTTGTTGTTATTCTTGGTGCATTCTATCTGATCCAGACCCAGATTCTTACTAGGAGAAAGATAGAGGAAGAATGCAGAGACCTGTCGCTCTGTTCATACCAGCCTATGCTTTCCCTCCTGTAGGCATGTTCCTAAACTGCAGTTACTGGGGAGACTGGCAATCCTGGAGTCTGTGGCCTTACTGGAGGCCACCTTAGGAATTTTTCAGTTACCCTCCTGTGTGGCTGGAGAGTTAATGTTTCCTGTATAAAGGATCTGACAATCCAGTGATTCCACAGATACAACTCCTATGGATCTTGATACAGATAACTATGCCTGAAATGCTGTCTGAGGAAGAAGATGAGGAGTAATCTCCTGCTCAAAAAGAGGAGCTGTTTGGAAATAGACCATGAATCCGATTTATCGGTGGATGAATAAGTGGGGCTGGCTCTAGCCTCCTCTCCTGTGGATGCTACTCAGTTCCACTGTTTGGTGGAATCATATTGTTGATAAATTGTATAGTCAATTGCTTGACCACACTTTGGTTTGTTATGAAATATATTCAAGAGTCCAAAAAATCAATGTCAGTCAGATTTATTGCTATAATCCAATAATAATACTGGAAAGGGTTCTGTATGATACCAGTCTCTGTGAAGCTGTCTTGTGCAACATTGTAACATTCACCTTACACAGATGTGCTCCCAAAATTACATCCCTAAAGCCATCTTTTATCCCCTACCTATTTACCAATAAAAGGTGGTATGTACATCATCTCATCGACTTTAGACTTTAAGGTCAGAAGGGACCATTATGATCATCTAATCTGACCTCCTGCACCTCTGAAACTAGATGTAACCAATCAGCTTTCTACCTTGTTTTTCAGGTACCATGATATATCTTTGTTTTGAACACATGCATTCCAGGTAGCGAAGGGCATGACAGCACCCCTGAGATCTGTACTAGGGTAGAACAATCATGTCATGTCCTCTTTCTTTGGGACACTTCAGTACTGGCCTCAGAGAGTAACTCCCTTCCTGTTATGATAAAGCACTCATCTGTCTTGCTGGTCTTGACAGCTTCCCTATTTGCTGAAGTCAAAACTTTCTTCAGTGAATGCAAGGGGATACTTAGCATAGGTGGGCAGGGTTATATAAAAAGCATAGGCCAATTTAAGCTATATTATTGCTATTATATTACTATTATGTGCTTAATCCATACTGATGTATGGTGTGCATAATATGTTTAGGTAATGTGATCTATATCGAGATATGCTAGCCTAGTGTATATTAGTCAGCAGTATGGTGTCCACTTTTAATCTTCTTGCAGTGCCTGTGAAAAATACTTTTCACGTGGTGTTTGATATCCTTGGTGCTACTTGGAGTAGAATATCCTAACTAGTTTTGGATAATTTTGCTACAGGCAGCTGAATTTGAGAGTGATGTCTGCCTCTTCTGAGAAAGATGACAAGTTGCATCAGATGCCCTCGGAGGGGTTTTCCTACTTTCATATCCACCCTATTCCTAATTCAGTTGTGGAGGCTACTGCCAGTAACGGGGAAAGCTCTGAACAATCATACTCCATCATAACTGATAAAAATGGGAAGATGCTTGATTCGTTGGAGAGGAAGGTGTTCTCTTCATCATCCCTCAGGGTTGTGTGGCAAATTATCAGACAAGTTACGCCTGCTACCAATTTCATTTATGGGAAAAGATTACATTATTTTTACAGGATTTACCTGACCGAAGATGATTGGTGAATCCCATATTAATGGAAGGCCAAAACATAGCCAAGTGTTCCCTTAGGGCCTCTTTTGAGACTTCGGACTCTGCTGCCAGAACCTTGGTATCTGCTCTGACCATCAGGAGGCATGCCTGGTTTGTTCTTCCTCCTTAGCCCTAGACACGAAAATTAAGTTGGAGGACCTTCCCTTTGAAGGGGAGGGTCTTTTCAGTGTGAAGACAGACAAGTTACTGGAAATATTAAAGGAAATGAAAGGGATAGCCACTGGTTGGGTTTGATTTCTTCTTGGAGACCCTCTACTTTCTGGTATCAGAGACAGCCCTACCCCCTAGTCTTGGACTTACTCTTAATCAGGTTAGAGACTTCAACAATACCAGCAGCCTGCACTCTTCCAGAGTCCTCATAATAAGAGGCTTTTCAGACTGATTTCTAAGTCTAAAGAACCCACATCCTCAGCAGCATCTTAGCCATGGAACAACAAGCCTCAGTTTTGATAAGATAATTGGCTCATTCCCAGCTCTCAATGAGCTCCAACCTGCCCTTCTTTGCAGAGGGGCTAGCTCAATGCATGGAGACTAATTATGCCAGATCAATGGGTTCTAGAGATTGTAGAAAGGGGCTATGCCATACAATTTGAAAGATTATCTCCCACACAATCTCCTCTACCCTTCTGTCTCCAGCAACCCCTCTCATGATGGTATTCTTCTTGCAGAAGTAGAAAAATTGCTTCTAATAGGAGCAATTGATGGGATCCTTGAATACCCAAGAATCAGAGCTTTTATTCCCATTACTTTCTGGTGCAGGAGGAGGACAGGGGACTTCGTTTGATTCTAGACTTATCGGAATTGAACAAGTACATTTGGAAGTTCCATTTCCACATGTTGACTTTGACATCCATAATCCCTTTGTCATTAGTAATGGATTAATTTGTGACTCTCTATTTAAATTATACGTTTTTCATATATTGATTCATCACACCCATTGCAAGTATCTCTGTTTTTAGTGACCAGATGGCATTTCCGTTACAAGATGCTTCCATTTGCCTCTCCGTTGTGCCCAGGGTTTTCACAAAATGCCTCTTTGTGGAAGCCTCTCATTTGAGAAATCAGCGTATTTTTTGTTTACCCTTATTTGGATGATTGGTTACTAATGCTTGCTGTCTGTGAGGAATTGTTAAATCATATTGTTTTTACAGCAAGTCTCTTTTCAGATCTCTGGCACCTTCTGAACTGCCCAAAGTCAATTCTCTGTCCTACTCAGAGGATTCCATTTATAGGATCCATACTGTACTCTGTGAAAGGGAGAGCTTTTCTATCAGAGGATAAATTTCTCAAAATAAGTTAGTTTCTTTTAAAAATTCAACAGTGCTGCTGCTGCTCAGAGTAAAACCCTTTTTGGGTCTTATGGAAGCCACTACTTAACATGACTCCATTTGCTCGACTAAGAATGAGAAATATGCAGCATTGGATATCTTGAAACAAGATATACATCAAGTCAGGACAGCCTCCATACGTTGATCACCATACCTCAGATCATCACAGCCTCCCTAAAATGGTGGTCAGTCAGAATTAATTTGTTTAGAGGTGTGTGCACTTCAGTCCCCCAGACCTATTGCCAATGGTGATGTCAGATGCATCAAGAAAGGGCTAGGGAGCCCTTCTGAATCAGTTGACAGTTCAAAGGCTGTGGTCTTAGCAGGAGACAGCCCTGCATATCAGTGTGTTGGAATGAGAGCAGTTTGGTTAGCTCTCAAGTCATTTCTTCCTCTCCTACAAGGGAGAGTGGTGCAAGTGGTGACACACTGCCAATATATTGTCTATTACATCAATAGGCAGGGGTAGGGGGTGATCACTCCACTTTCCTGTGTGCACAGGCTATAAATCTATGGGATTGGTGTATCCTTCATGATGATTATCCTGTGGCCCTGCATCTGACAGGGAAAACAATGTAGGTGGAGATTGTCAGAGACAGCTCTCCGATGCATGAATGGTCCCTAAAGGATTAATTGATTCAGACCATATTCTCCAGCTGGGGTTGACCAGAGGTGGACCTGTTTGCAGTGAGGTCCAACAAAAATTGTCCCAGTGTGGGGAGGGACTGTCTATCCGATACTTTCCTTCTACACTGGAGAAAGGGCTGGATGTATGCCTTTTCCCCCTTTCCATTCATCCAGGAGCTACACCAGGACAAGATGATTCTTGTTGTCCTGGCTTGGCCAGGTCAACAGCAGTTTACCGGTCTCCTGCAACAATCCGGGAGAATCTTTATGCATCTTCCTCTGTCTTGAGACTTCTTGTTTCAGCAGGAGGGCAAGATCTTTCACCTGGACTCAAAGTCTCTTCACTTGATGGAGTGGATGATAGGACATTAGGTTTGTCTACTCTTGAGTAGTCGTGTTCTTCCCCTGTGCAGGATGTACTAATTATCTCCAGAAAACAGTCCACTAGAAGCTGTTACCATTTAAAGTGGACCAGATTTCGAGCATGGATGAAGGGAAAACCTGATTCTCCTGTATCCAGCTGTTTGGCGGCGCTTAGGACTTGGGTGAGAAGGGATGTGGCGTGCTCCGGAGAGGAGGTGGAGTGGGGGTGGGAAGAGGTGGGCCTGGAGTAAAGCGGGGACAGGAAGAGGCAGGCCTGGAGCATTCATGGCAAAATCCAAGCCGGTTCTCTGGGGAAGCTGCCGCTGTTGCAGCAAAGGTGCTTCCTAGCGTCCTTGCCTGAAGCGGGCTGTGCCTGTGTGGAGTAAGCCAGGGGCACTTCCCAACCATAGTACAGTACAGTACTGTACAGCATACAGTGTAATGCCTTTTGTCTACCCCAAAAAAATTTCCTTGGAATCTAACCCCCCGCATTTACATTAAATCTTATGGGACAATTGGATTCGTTTAACATTGTTTCACTTAAAGTTGCATTTTTCAGGAACATAACTACAATATTAAGTGAGGAGTTACTGTATATGGTTTCTTCCCAGACTGCATTTTGATGGATTAAACAACAAATTGCTGAATGTTATATGCTAGCAAAAGTTCCTGTACCAGCTTTGATTCAACCATATTCTAGTAGAGCTTGTGGCTACTTCCTTGTCTTGTCTTGCTGAAATTTGCAGAGCTGCAACTTGGACTTCAGTGCACGCTTGCTAAGGCACAGTGTTTTGGACCTGGCCTCCCAGACAGGTGCTGGTTTTGGTAAAGTGGTGCTGCATCCCCTATTCAGTTAGGACTCTGTTCCTGCCTTCAGGTCAGTTTTCAGCATTGCTTAGCAAGCTGTCCTGTAAGTGGAACTATGCAGAGCCACTCGAAGAAGTGAAGGTTTCTTACTTGTAACTGAGGTTCCTCAAGATGGCTCTGCATACATACACTTTCCACCTGCCTTCCTTTGTCTGGGTCTTTGTTCGGTGTATCTGGTTTTGTGGTGGTAGGAACTGATGAGGTAAGGGTGCTCCACCCCCTCTATAGCCTTGCCCTCAGAACAGTAGTGAAACTTAGGGGAGGGGTGGAGGATGCAAGAGTGAGTTAACTTACATTGCTAGAAGACTGTTCTGCAGCAAGACACCACAAAGTGGCTCAGTAGCCATAGGTGTGACTAAGAGCCATCTTGAAGAACCTCAATCTACAACCTCATAAATTCTTTGGCCTATGATGGGAGTCATACTAGCTCAGGGGTGGGCAAACTACAGCCCGCAGGCCAATCCAGCCCCTCAGGGCTTTTGTTCCGGCCTGCGGGATTGCCCCCCGTGGCGCTGTGGGCCCCGCACTGCTCTCAGAAGCGATCAGCACCATGTCCCTGCAGCCCCCGGGTGGGGGGGCATAGGGCTCTGTGCGTTGCCCTTGCCTCCAGGCACCACCCCCTGCAGCTCCCATTGGCCGGGAATGGGGAACCGCGGCCAATGGGAGCTTTGGGGGAGGTACCTAGAGGCGTGTCAAGGCTAGTGCACGCGGAGCCCTCTGTCCCCCCTTCCCTCCCAGGGGCTGCGGCGCTTCCTGGACAGCGCGGGGCCAGGGACAGGGCAGGCATGCAGGGAGCCTGCCCTGGCCCCAGTGCGCGCTGCTGCCACCCTGGGAGCCGCTTTAGGTAAGTGGCGCCAGACTGGAGCCCGAACCCCTCCTGCCCCCTGCCTCCCAACTCCCTGCTCTAAGCACCCTACCTGCACCTTGCACCCCTCCTAGACCTTAACTCCCTGCCCTGAGCCCCCTCGTACACCCTGCACCCCAACCCCTTGCCCTGAGCCCCACTCTGCACACCACCTGCACCCCAGCCCCTTGCCCTGAGCCCCCTCCTGCACTCTGCACCCCTCCTGCACCCCAACCCCCTTCCCTGAGCCCCCGCAAACACCCCGCACCTCTCCTCTGCCCCAATTCCTTGTCCTGAACCCCTTCCTGCATCCCGCACTCCCTCCCACACTCCAACCCCCTGCCCCGGCCCTGCATACAATTTCCCCACCCAGATGTGGCCCTCAGCCCAAAAAGTTTGCCCACCCCTGGACTAGGTGATCTAATGGTCCCTTCTGGTCTTAAATGTTTTTTTAACTCGACAAAAATTTTGCAGAATTATAGCTTCCACTAATATACGGTTATGGGACTGCAATGATGGGAAGCTCTGCTAGCCAGAGAACACGGCCTTTGCTATTTAATTAGTCACATTATGTGCAGCTTTTCTTCTACGCAATAGATTTTGAATTTATATTTATTGCTTTAACAACTAGAAGACAAAACCAGAAAAAAGTCTAATCTACCTCATTATTGAGAAAAGCAAGACCAAAATCGAACAAACCCATATATAAATGGGAGAAAGCTATGATTTAGGAAATTTCTTTTTACTCTTATTACAAGAGGTAGGTTTTGGGGGCGGGGGTGCAGAACCCAGGAAATTAGTGTTGGTACCTATAAAGAACATTAGCATATGTCTGGCTATGTTCTGTTGGCTGCTCCTGGCCTTTCAACCATCCTGAGAACTTACTGAAGATGATTTCTGTATTGCATATCTTTGCAGGCAGGGTTTTTCTCTAAAAATACTTGATCACATTAGAAATCCCTTTTTCTTCACAGGCTTTTCTTTGGTGTGTCAAAGATTCAATTGTGCCACTCAGTTAATTCTCTGAGATTCAGTGAATTCTCTGACTACGTTATGCTTTTGGGTAATTGTCTGCAAAAACCCTATAAAACATGTAATTGGATTTGTTTGTATAACTCGTATGCCAAAATATTGCTCCATGACCTTTTACCATTGAGAGAGAATATTTTTCCTCACCTTGGAAAAATCTGTGACTGCTGAAAGTTTTATGGCACCCTACATTCCTTATTTTCCTGTTTTAAAAAGTAGTACTGATTAGTAATACCTAAATATAGTAGAGGACGAGTTAAGTGCACAGGTTCCAACTCTTAATAGGGTTTATAGGGCATCAGGAAGTTCATATAATACTTTCAAAAATAACTACTGGGCCTTTCCCGCTCTTAAAATTGCATCCAGATGTGGCTCTCTAAACATGGCAGTGGCTTCACATGCTGATGTTTGAGGAGTGAAGAGGATGTGTTAAATCAGATGATGATGGTGATTTTGGCTGTTGTCTCATCCGTGAAGATCATGTAATTGAACTTCATGTTGCTTTCAAGCCATTCTAGGGCTTTGTTTGTTGCAACTGTTAGTACTTGCTGACCTCCTGAAGCAAAGGGCAATGTGTATTAAAAGAATATTCGATCTGTTATAGTTTTTACATTATTGTATTGTACATCATACTTTTTCATACATTTAATTTCAGTACTTATGCTTTATTTTATTACATTCGACGTCATGTGTCTTTCTGTAGCACCACCTGTTCTTTTGATCAATTCAGTTCACATTTCTGGGGGTTATGCCCACCTCAAACTTTCTCCATGTATTCATTGATCTTAAGTGAAGCTCACAATCTTCTTTGAAATCACTTCTCTTTTTGAATATCACTTCAAGATAAAGAAAAAAACCAAAACTAGACCCAAACTGCCTTTTTATAGTACCATTTCTCTGTATTCACCATATGCATTTCCTTGGAGATCTCCTCTTATCCATTGCACGAAGGTCCAGTGACAAATACCTCAAAGGACTGGAACAAGAACTTTGGATACCCATCCCAGCAAGTAGTGTGTTCCTCTGTGTAGCATCTCCCAGAGAATAATGCTAAACTTTCAGCTAATCTTGACCAAGTTACAGCTGATAAAATTCCTCATATTTTCATGAAATTTGGTATACAGCTCTTTTTAAGTAATCTTTTAAACAGCTTGTGAGCCAAGATCCACCAATTAGTGGTCAAGCCTTGCTACTCCCAATCGTTCCAACAGAAGGCTGCTTGACTCACAAGTGGGGGACAAAGTCAGTTTCTTGGCAGTACCAGCTGGCATTCCATCGTGAACTAATTGCAGCATGTCAAGATGGAGCAGTCACAGATCATCCAATGAGACATGAAGGCTCTTCAGTTCCTTTGTGAAGACAGCGTAATCATGGAATTTATGGAAACAAGACATCGGAAGGGTGATGTTGAGGAAGGTGCCAAAGTAATACTTCACCAGAAATGTCCAAGAGATGACAGGCAGTGATTTGAAGTAAAAGTTCTCAAGATAGGAGGTACTGTAATTTGAACCACTATTCTCTGTTTTGTGTTCCACATGCTTGCTTCTGGGGCATGATGGAATACTACAAAAGTTCCACCATTTATTAACAACTAAGTTTCACCATTTCTCTTCCTAGATTTCCTCTTCTTTCAAGAGCATTGGAGATGTTGTGATGACTTTGAGATGGGACAAAAAGTCAAAAGAAAGCAAAGTAAAATGAAAATGTAGCTGAGAGAATAGAACAAAATCAGGGCTATTGTTGGAAACCCAGTCCAGGAAATCTTGGAGTGCTGGAAGAGGAGAAAATGTATCATGAACACAGGGATTGGAAGTCTGAGGGTAAGACCTGGATATTGGCCTTAGTTCAGTTACAATGTATATTTCCTCATGTAGTCTCATTGTTTTAGCTAATTTCTTGATGATGATCTATTTTGAGACCAGAACATTGTTGCAGTTTTAGTTGTATACAGATTAAAACTGCCTCATTCAAGTCTGTGCTGGTTGGGAGGTTTAGTCAAGTCCAGGAACCCTCCTCACAAGTTGTAAAAGAGAAGGAAAACGTGAGCTATTTGTCTTCCTTGCTGAGTTGCCCTGTCCATCAATTAACCTGTACCTTGTACAGCAATTGTGTTGTCTTGTATTTTTGTGTCCTCATTCTGTAGCATATTGCGGAATTCTCCTTGCTGAATCTCTGTCAGTTGTCTATAAACTACTGTGTGTCAATAATTGTCCTTATTCACCTCTTTTTCAGGCATGGAAGTTCCTGGAATACATCAAGAATGCCATCCTCAACCTGGGCAGGCTTAAGCTATCATCCTATGTAGATGTGTTTGATTTCCTGAACACCATCACTGCCATATGAGGATGTGGTGCTCATCAGTATACTGACCACGGAGGTGCAGAGATAAACGTGAGAAAATCAGATTCTACATGCCCATTTGGGGAAAGAGCTCAAGAAATTAAGTAGGAAATTGAAACAATTGAGTCCAAAGCGCAGACATGGACTCAGGAATGGTAGCCAGGGGAGATTACATTGCAAGAATTTGCTGTTGGGCTTCCTGCCTTTCTTATCTTGCAGTGATGGACTTACGAGGGATATTGCAGACTGAAGATTGAGTGAACAAGGACATCAGTGTCTTCAGTGGATTCTCCTAGGTATCTGCTCTATTAGTGCCTGCGCACAGCATTCTTCATCTGTGGCTGCTGAAACTTTTCTGCCCTACATGTATTCTCATCCCCAGTTTTTGATGATGAGCTGGAGTTCGCTAGTGTAGAGCTGAATGTTATTGTTTTGGAAGTCACAAAAAAACACACAAGATCTTCAGAAACAGCACGGCTGAAGCCTACTGCAAATAGCCGAGAAAAGCCAGTGTACAATTGGTCAATGGAAAATCTCTACTATTTGAGAACTTTGTGAGTTGAAGTGGAACAGAAGGAGAACTATGTTCAGCCTTAAACAATGACTAGTATTTTTAATCACAGTTAAAATCAGTGAGGGTGGAACATTTTCAGCATTCCATCATCAAATCTTAAAAAATACCCCCAAAAAAACAAAACAAAAAAAACACTCCCCCCAAAAAAACCACTGCAGCATATGGTAATTGCTTTCCTTTCGAATTGAATAAAGTTTTTTTTTTTTGTTTGTTGATTGTGTTACTTTAATGGAACATTAAGATCTTATAATCTTTAAAGGGGTCTTTGAAAAGACAGGTTTGAGATAAACTTGAGTTTTAACTCTTTGATGATTCCACGTCAAGTGATTACTTTTCTGTGAGATGATAGAATGTTTGTTTAGTATCTTGTTGGTTCTTAAGGGAAAGGTGGAAGTTCTTGAAATAGGAGAGAGGAGGAAAGGTGCTATAAGATCTCAAAAGCATGAGATTCTGAAGCTGTTCAGTGGGAGGAAGTGCTCAGCACCTGATAATTTGTTAGAGGAGATATGGAAAAGCTTGCAATCCTCCTGCTGCCACCCACAGTTCTAGTGATCATAGTGCTACTTGGGTCAACTATTGTGCGTGAATCCTTGTGATGTCAGTCAGACCTTGGCACAGATAAGATTGTATTCTTGAAATCCCTCTAAAGTTAAAGAAATACATAGCTACGTAAGTGAATGAATCAAATGCTTTTACCGAATGTAACCTTTTCAAGCAGTATTGTAACAAGTACACTCCAATATCTATAATCCGCTTCCAAGGAGAGTAGAGTTTCACGTTGTTTGAATTGGATCTCTTTATTGGCTTCATTCATTTCTATAAACCTATGCCCCCAAAACATGTTCACCTTTGCTCTAATGTTCTTGGACAGTCCCATGTTTTTGCCTCTTGGTCCATCACAGTTCACTTCGCTAACCCAAGTTTTGTACTGTTGGTCTCCAAAAAAACAAATTCTGCTAGTCTTATGGAGATACTGAGGGAGAGTTCGACAGTTTCATTCTCTTTATTGGTCTGATAGATAAAAGCATTAAGACTATCTGTGGCCCATCAGCAGTAGGTCTCCTGCATACAAGGCTTATCCTCTGAATATTAATATCATATTGTCTGATCCTTCTCCACCTGAGTGTACTAAATTGTTCTTCTCTGAAAAATGATTATTTAAAAATATTATAGGATACCATGTTCATTATTTTTTTTCTCTACCATCTTAAACTCTAAATCTTACCTGAACAGCAAACTAACCCTGGACTTCTGCATTACAACTGAAGACAAATGGGGTTGTACCAGTGTAAATGAGGGCATAATCTAGCCACTGAAATATTTATTATTGATGATACATGAGAGAGAGAGAGAATATCCAACTCCTCTTTCAGATGCCAGGTTGAATTTGCTGTGCTGGCTGTTTGAGAGGGATAAAAACTTGCAAAAAAAAATAAAAATATGCATGGCTTATTAATTATGCGCATGCACAGTAGTGCAGAATTCCCACAGGAGTAGAGATTTTCCTACTGAAAGGGAGAAATAGATAAAACTAGACTCGCTGATCAGGATATTCAGTAGAATAATATTGCTGTTAGTATTTGGCAATGAGATTCCCCTCTCCCCCAACTTCTTCTGAGAAATAGAAATGCTGCATGGCATTTCTGATTAGTGAGACATTTATATTTCAAAAGATACAGTAGGTGACTTGGGGAAATGTATGTGAAGTGTAGGGAAATTTGCTATAGAACACAGCACCCAGCATCACTAGGTAATTGAAATATAACAATGTCTTGAGCTTAGAATTTAGTTTTAACCTTAGTGCCAGTGAGTGAGCTGTGTGGGACGATAGCATATGTACGTATGTGTTCTTTCTAAATTCAGAACATCTCAGTGTCTCAAACAAGGAAGTTGGGGCATCTTGAGGAGCATGTGGTGGAATCTGCAGAGATTTTACCTGTCCCCACTTTACAGCAGAGTATTAAAAAAATTAACCAATAAAGAAGATAACTACTTGGACCAAACTTTAAATAAACTAATTGAATAGCTGTCAGGCCTTGGAGGCTTCTTAGATACAGGAGGTATGTGCCTTATTTTTGTGTGGTATGGTGTTTTAAGAGTTCCCACCTCTATTCAGACTGCAAGAAAGGCCCAAACTCTCAAGGAATTGGGCTATGCCCATGGGATGGTGGGTGGGTATCATTTTAAAAAATGTTTGTTTATAGGCAGTCTAGGACCCTGCTCCTGCAGATGTGTACTGTACTTTAAGCACATGCATAGTCCCATTGAAGTCACAATACAATATAATAGTCAATGGTTAAGTGTATTGTTCCATATAGTAAACAGGTAGGGGCTTAAAAATAAAAAGGTTTGAAATTAATAGATATCTAGAAAATTGAGTTAAATTGAAAATCAATAAGAAATAGGCAGACGTAAAATTGACAAAGCAGGGGAACAATAGCAGCCTCTTTAGGAGAGATCTCTGTGGGTAGTTGTCTGATTGCAGCTCTTCCTGAATATCTGAAGTGTGGGGTGCTGCAGGGTGCCATTTGGTCACTCTTTTGTTCAACGTGTATATGGGGCTGTTGGGAGGACTAGTAAAGAGCCGTGAGGTGTGGTGTTTTCAACATGCTGATCATACCCAACTTGGCTGATACAGTTCAGCCCCTCAGCCTGTGTCTAGCTGAGATTAGGGCATGCATGAGAGTGAACTGGCAGAGGCTCAACTCAAATGAGAGGGGAGAGGTGGTGGATGAAGTAGCTGTGGGAGATGGTAGAAGTCATATCAGTCCCTTTGACTGAGGGAGTGCATCTGCCATTAGTCACTAGGGTTTGGAATTTAGGGGTAATTCTAGACCCTCTGCTACTGTCTGACCATCATATTACAGCAAAAGCCCAGTCAGCTTTGTACCAGCTGCATCCAGAGAGGAGGCAGTGACCTTTCCTTTTGCATGTGGGCATTGCCTCTGTTATCCATATCTTTGTCACCTCAAGATTAGACTGTTGCAATGTACTGTACATGGAGCTATTCTTTAAAACCATTCAGAGACTGAAGCTGGTGCAGATAGAGGTGGCTCACTTACTAATGGGGCATCTCATTGGGAACGCATGACCCCAGCACTCTGGGTTTGACACTGGCTGCCAGTTGGTCTCTGAGTAGAGTTTAAAATGTTTGCTAAGATCTGTAAAATTCTAACTGGCCTGGGGTCACCTCTCTCCCTGTGCCAAGCTGCCACGGTTGTGGTCAGCAGAGGCGCTCGAGCTGAATCTCCCTTGTTATAAAAGAGAAGGGGCAGCTGGCAGGCTGTTCTCTGTGAGGGCTCTGAGATCCTGGAATATGCTTGCCGCCTTGTTAAAAAATAGCCTGAATTTGGTGACCTGGCATGCTGCAAAAGACATCTGGTTGGAAGGGTTTGGGGTAAAGGCTCAGAGTATGCTTCCCACAATGATAAAGTGATGGGAAGGAGTAACTGTAGGTGGCTGGCTAAACTGATCATTTGATGCTGCTGAGATGTAACTGTATAATTAATGGTGTGTTAGCACAGGGGTTCTCACAACTAATTTTTTTGTGGCCTCAGTGTGCGGCTACCAACTCTTGCTGGTGGTTGCGCTGACAATTTTCCCTAAAATACTTAATTAACTTTAGGAGAAACAAATAAATATGCACATATACACGTCCAAATCATTGTAATTTATTTATGTAGGTTTTTTTCAGACTCAGTAATAAAAATAATGTATAGTGTCTGTATTTTTTTACTGGACCTAAACGGAATAGAAACACAAATAAGGTGCTTTGCATGTTCTTCTGTTTCTGTTGTTGTTTCTTTTGCTTTTTTGATTTTTTTTTTTTAATTTGCTAGCTAGTAAGTCTGCTGTTATGAAAAGTGATATTTGTATGTTTGTTAATATCACTTTTCAGCAGACTTACTCAGCCTCAGCAAGTCCTGGGACAAATTAAACCCTGGATGAGGAGATGGACAGGGAGGCCACAGGGCCCAGGGACTATGGCGTGAATGGTGAGCCTGGGCCCAGAGTCTGAAGACCTGCGGCCGACTCCCCCCCGACCATCCACGGAAAGTGGGGAGTTCACCAATGTTTGTGTCTCTGGAGCAGGGCAGGGCCCAACCCCTGCTGGTGGCCCTGGGGGAGCGGCCACTGCTTCCTTCTCCCCTCCCCCCCCATCACAGCCCAGGAGGATGTGGCCGCAAGAAAAGCCCATGGTGACGGCATTTGAGAAACACTGTGTTAGCGTGTCTAGAGCCCTGGATAGGTATCTTTTTAGTTATTATGTAAATGAAAATAAATTAGGGGATCCTTGCTTGGTGCAGTGGTGTGGCCAAATAAAATAAAATGGCTAGGACTACCTTGTGGTGGTGATCCCAGGCTGCTGTTGGCAGCCAATGCAAAGTAGAGCAGCCTAATGGCTGCTGTAACTGAAGCTGGAAGACTGGACTGGCACAGAGTGGCTTCCAGGATTTTTCAGAGATTTGCGTGTGAGTGTCAGTATTTCAGAGGGGTATTTCAATTGGATTTCATAATGCATGGGGGAAATCCCTTGTCGAAAACTGAGGTGGGCCAATTGTATACACGTAATGCTAAAATTGTTTTTTCCATCTTATATTGAAGATTTATGCAGTCTTGAGAGTTTAAGATATTTTGTTGGTGTTCTAATATCTGAGCCCAAATTCCTGGAAGCTAAAGTGTCATTATTATTATTTGTTTTATCTTATATGGGGAAAACCCAGGAGAAGTGGTGAATGGTTAGGGTGGCTTTGATTTTTAACATAGATTTTAAGAGTTTTTATTTGCCTTTTTGTATTCTTTTCTGTAACCATAAATGGAAGTTTATAAAGTAAGCCCATTAAAATTTTAGATTTAGAATGATGTAAAAAAGCAGATACCAAACAGGAAGATCTGGAAAAAGTTTGGTGTATTTTATTTTTGTAGCTCACCAATACAGTTTAAATTCTAAGAGAATGTGCCATCCTCTGTGTAATGAGGGAACCAGAATCCCCCCCCCCCCTTTTTTTCTTCTTCTATTGACTGTGCTGCTATAGAAATGAAGTACTAATATAGTCTTTTTAAAGGAAAAAAGGCATGAATTGAACATGGGGCCATCTGAATAGAAATGTGAATTAGAATAACATGTTAATCTTAAGGCATGTCTACACTTGGAGCCAGGGGTGTGATTCCCAATTTAAATAGCAATATTTGCACTAGTGCTCATTGAGCTAGTGGGCTAAAAATAGTAGTGCAGCTGTGGTAGCATGGTCTAGCTACCTCGAATATGTACCTGCCCAGACTCTGTGGGCATGTACTTGGGAAGGCTAGCCAGTGCCGCTGCTTGCCACTGTCTATGCTACCCTGAGTATACTACCACTTTTAGCGCACTAATTCGAAAGCAAGCATGGGAATGTCTGCATGAGCTGGGAATCACACCCCCAGCTCCAAGTGTAGACATAGACTTACGGAATGGCTGGTGATCTAGAGCACCTCCCAGGCTGATCTAATTTATGTAGAGGAGCAGACTGGCACTGAGATGGCTCCCTCTTTCGGAGCTCTAAGCTACTTTTGCATAAACTGCAGCCTGCACAAGTTTCATTGGGCTTTGTCCAAAGTCATGTTCTGATTGGCTAGTTCTGTCTGTTGACGTTACCTTAGTTGTGCACAACCGTGGCATGACCACTGAAATGAACACCCAGTCCCTGCCCTTATGTTACAGAGGTGGGATGAAATATTAATGGGAGGCAAAATTAATAAGCAGTCCGTGTGTGATGATGGGGGAGGAGTTAAGAGTAATTATGGGGGGAATAGAGGAGCTGAAGGAGTTAAGTGTCATTTGTTTACTGTCCACTCTCTGGAAAGTGACAGACTTCTCTTTCATCAGCTGTTTATGGCCTATTTAGCTACTTTTAAACTTAATTTGTGGTCTAAAAACTAAATTGGCAGCTATACTATAATACTACATTTAGACTATTTATTTCCATTGAGGTAACACCTAGAGACCTCAGTTGAGGATCAGGACTGCATTGTGCTAAGCACTGTATATAACAAAAGAACAGTCTGTGCCCCAAAGAGCTTAGGGTCCAAGTACAACATAGAATCATAGAACTGGAAGGGATCTCAAGCGGGCAGGACTAAGCATTATCTAGACCATCCCTGACAGGTGTTTGTCCAACCTGCTCTTAAAAATCCCCAATGATGGAGATTCTACAACCTCCCTAGGCAATTTATTCCAGTGCTTAACTACTCTGACAGGAAGTTTTTCCTAATGTCCAACCTAAACCGCCCTTGCTGCAATTTAAGCCCATTGTTTCTTGTCCTATCCTCAGAGTTTAAGAAAAACAAATTTTCTCCCTCCTCCTTGTAACAACCTTTTATGTACTTGAAAACTGTTATCATGTTCCCTCTGTCTTCTCTTTTCCAGACTAAACAAACCCAGTGTTTTCAATCTTCCCTCATAGGTCATGTTTTCTAGGCCTTTAATCATTTTTTCCTCTTCTCTGGACTTTCTCCAGTTTGTCCGCATCTTGCCTGAAATGTGATGCCCAGAACTGGACACACTACTCCAGTTGAGGCCTGATCAGCACAGAGGAGAGTGGAAGAATTACTTCTTGTATCTTGCTTACAGTACTCCTGCTAATACATCCCAGAACGATGTTTGCTTTTTTTGCAACAGTGTTACACTGTTGACTCATATTTAGCTTGTGATCCACTATGACACCTAGATCCTTTTCCGCAGTATTCCTTCGTAGGCAGTCATTTCCCATTTTGTATGTGTGCAACTGATTGTTCCTTCCTAAGTGGAGTACTTTGCATTTGTCCTTATTGAATTTCATCCTGTTTACTTCAGACCATTTCTCCAGTTTGTCTAGATAATTTTTAATTTTAATCCTATCCTTCAAAGCACTTGCAATCCCTCCCAGCTTGGTATCGTCTGCAATCTTTCTAAGTGTGCTCTCTATGCCATTATCTAAATCACTGATGAAGATATTGAACGGAACCAGACCCAGAACCGATCCTTGTGGCACCCCACCAGTAGTGCCCTTCCAGCCCAGCATGATTCTGAACCAGTAGTTGCATATCTAGTGTTCTTTATATATAAAAGAGTCTAAATAGTCTGCAGCTGAAAGTGCAGTTTGCTTTCTTGGGGCAGTGAGAATAGTCCAAAAAAAAAAAAAAAGGGTTCCCAAATGTATTTGAAGTGGGGTTGAAAATAAACACTTTTTTCCCTAGTGTGGTGAATATATTTCTTAACTTTCCTCCTTCTCTTTTCTGTACTGTGTACCCTTTTTATCGGAACTACTTTTTATGCCGACAGGATACATTGCATAAATGGCCACAAACTCATAAAATGTATAATGAGCCACTCTGACAGTAATAAGCCAAGGCAGGGTATGCATTAAATGCTATAGGTGTACTTCCCTGGGGTATATTTGGCCTTTGACTCTGCTACAATAGATTGCTAATGCACACACTGATGCCTTGTTGGCATTCTGTGAAGAGTTAGATACAGCTCATCTCATTAAGTTTCTTTTTGTGTGAAGCTATAAAGAATAACACTGGTAAAACTGGGATCAGTGAATTTTAAGTTTTACTTCTAAATAATGAATTGATATTAATGAAAATTAGGGGAAAATGGTATGAAGGGGGTGTGCTGGAGTTCACGGGGTGCAACCTGGATTATGGGACCACTGACCCTTCTGTCCCACCAACCTGGGTTCCCTCTCACACTGAGATGCTGTTGGCAAGGTATAAACCTCTGGCAGTGCACTTACACAGACATCCACAGGCAGGGACACAAGCAACTGAATTACATGAATGCTTCTCTCAGCCACTCATGAACCACCAATATAGAAGCTTCAGCTAATTCCCCCCAGCCTTGCACCGCAGAACTGTACCATGTTGCCCTGGTCAGAAGCCTAAACAGTCTTAAGTTCATTACCCAGTCCGCCCCCCACCCGAATGTGGAAAGGAGACAAACTAGCCTTTGTAAACTGTGCTGAGATTTCCTAAACACTTCAACCAAAACACACTGTTTTAGGTAAATTATAAAACAGATTTATTAAATACAGAAAGATCGATTTTAAGTGATTATAAATAGTAAGCGTAGAGATCAAAATTGGTTACCTAAGAAATAAAAGTAAATTGGCAATCTGAGTTTTATAAACTAAACAGGATTTGAATCAAGCAATGTCTCACCCTGATAGATGGTACAAACAGGTCACGTATCTTCAATACACAGGATGGGACTCTTTTCCAGCCCGGGACCACCCTCCCTATTTCAAAGTCTTTGTCCTGTAGCAGGGCTTTTTCTCCACCTCAGTGGGTCCTGTGCTTCCTTCTAGTGGTGGGACAGGATACTGCCTCGTCTCTCAGAATTTATAGTGGGTGGGGAAATTCTGTCCCCAAGTGGTCTTCCTCTTTCTGGGCCTGCTAGGCCCTCACTGCTTCAGTGGGACTCCTGGCCTCGGTGGATATCCAGTGAGAGGAAAAGTGGCGGGGGGATGGTCCCACCCTTTACTCCGGCCCCCACCCAGGGACCCTACAGGTAACAGTCTCATGCTGCCAGTTCCCAGGGTTATTTTCCCACGCCCCTTGGCTTATTGTTCCCACTTTGCTTGAGCGGGGTTCCTCCCGACCCTCCTGCTGTGAGAGGGAGAACCCCTAGTCTCTAGGGGGTCCTTTTCTTCAGGTCTTTGGACCTGGAAGGGTCCCTAGCTCCTGTTTAGGGTAGGGTTTCTCCCCAACTCTATACCTGTGGGGTTCTCCCCTGGTCCTTGTCAGCTTCTGCACTGCTCAGCTGTCCAACACCCCGCCTTCACTCTCACGATGCCTATCACCCCCCTGGACTGGTTGGGGAGAAGGCTTTTAACCCGTCCTGGCAGGTTCTTAATTGGCTCCAGGTTTCCTAATTAACCTGGAGTAACCCCTGCTCAGTTACTGGGGAAGAGGGACCTGCTTATCCTGAGGCTAATACCTTCCTTCCTGCACAGTCCTGTAGCAGTCTGGCCTGACCCTGTCACAGTCCTCTATATGTTTCTTCCAGGTGTTGAGTTGGGGGAATGAAGCCAAGTCATGATATCACTTACCCTCTTTTATAGTGTCTTCCAGCTTGCTGGAAAGATCTATGCTTGTGATATGGGGGTACATCCCCATTGGTCAGGCATTCTCCACTGTCTACGTGCTGTCTCTAAGATGGTCGTTGGGAGAGCGGATTCCCTTCAAAGGGCCATCAGCCTATCTGGCTACTCCATTGTTGTACCTGAAAGACTGGCTGTGGGTGTTCCGAACCTCACAACATATTTCAGTAACACATATATAGCAAAACTTCATAACCTCACTTACAATGTTAACACATACACTCCAACAGGATATTAATGTTCAGCAGATCAAGACTTTTAAAATGATACCTCACAAGGCATACTTTGTATGAAACATTTCATAATTATATGAGAGTGGTAAAAGTTCCAGGGTGCTGCTTTGAGGTACAGAGTGTCACAGGTGTTATTTTGGTCTGTGAGATCAGATCTTTGAGCATTAAAGGATTACTATCAAGTTAAATCATAATATAGATTTTTTTTTAATAATGTCCTTGCCTGTGTTGAAATAATAAGTTTGGATGTTTTTCTAAAAACCATGCTGTAGGAATTAGTGTGGGGAAGTTCTTTGGCTTGTGCTATATGGGAGTTCTGTCTAGATGATCACAATGGTTCTTTTGGTGTTAGAATTGATGAATCTATGGAAGTTTAAAATTGCATTCTATAATTTTTCCATGTGTATATATGGGCTTCAGCTGGATAGGATACAGGGGCTAAGAAAAATTAGCTTTTAATGTTTGTTAAGACACAGATGGAGAAAAGGACAGAGAACTCCTTCCTTCACCCCTTCAAAAAAAATCTTGGTTGAATTCATAGAATCAGAAGATTAGGGTTGGAAGAGACCTCAGGAGGTCATCTAGTCCAACCCCCTGCTCAAAGTAGGACCAATCCCCAGACAGATTTTTGCCCTAGATCTCTAAATGGCCTCCTCAAGGATTGAATTCACAACCCTGGGTTTAGCAGGCCAATGCTCAAACCACTGAGCTATCCTTCCTCCCCCAAAAGCTGGCAGGGCCTACATGCCGTGATACCGCTGTCGAAGTGATGCTGTGACTCAGCTACGAACCGAGGTTGTTGCATTCTTTCTGTAGTGGGGGGGCTCAAATCTGGACGCAATACTCCAGATGTGACCTCACCAGTGCTGAATAGAGGGGCATAATCACTTCCCTCGATCTGCTGGCAATGCTCCTACTAATGCAGCCCAATATGCCGTTAGCCTTCTCGGCACCAAGGGAACCCTGCTGACTCATATCCAGCTTCTCATCCACTGTAATCCCCAGGTATTTTCTGCAGAACTGCTGCTTAGCCAGTTGGTCCCCAGCCTGTAGCAGTGTGTGGGATTCTTCCGTCCTAAGTGCAGGACTCTGCACTTGTCCTTGTTGAACCTCATCAGATTTCTTTTGGCCCAATCCTCCTATTTGTCTAGGTCACTCTGGACCCTATTCCTACCCTCCAGTATATCTACCATTCCCCTCATCTTAGTATCATCTGTGAACTTGCTGAGGGTGCAGTCCATCCCATCATCCAGATTATTAATAAAGATGTTGAACAAAACCAGCCCCAGGATTGACCCCAGAGCACTCCGCTTGATACCAGCTGCCAACTAGAAATCGAGCCGTTGATCACTAACCATTGAGACCGACAATCTAGCCAGCTTTCATCATTCATCCAATCCATACTTTTTAAACTTGCTGGCAAGAATACTGTGGGAGACCGTATCAAAAGCTTTGCTAAAGTCAAGATCTATCATACCCACTGCTTTCCCCATATCCACAGAGCCAGTTATCTCATCATAGAAGACAATCAGGTTGGTCAGGCATGACTTGCCCTTGGTGAATCCATGTTGACTGTTCCTGATCACCTTCCTCTCCTCTAAGTGGCTTCAGATGGTTTCCTCGAGGACCTGCTCCATGATTTTTCCAGGGACTGAGGTGAGGCTGACTGATCTGTAGTTTCCCGGGTTCTCCTTCCCCTTTTTAAAGATGGGCACTATATTTGCTTTTTTCCAATCGTCCGGGACCTTTTTTCCAATCGTCCGGGACCCCGATCGCCACGAGTTTTCAAAGATAAGGGCCAATGGCTCTGCAATCACATCAGCTAATTCCCTCAGCACCCTCGGATGCATTAGATCTGGACCCATGGACTTGTGCATGTCCAGCTTTTCTAAATAGTCCTTAACCTGTTCTTTCACCACTGAGGGCTGCTCACCTCCTCCCCATACTGTGTTGCCCAGGACAGCAGTGTGGGAGCTGACCTTGTCTGTGAAGACCGAGGCAAAAAAAGCATTAAGTATTTCAGCTTTTTCTACATCATCTGTCACTAGGTTGTATTGCTTCATGAAATAAAACAGTAAAACATACGTTAGCAGAACTTACAGCATAGTGCATGACTGTTTTTTCGAGTTGTCCCTGTAGGTTCACCACTTCAGGTACACCTGCATCTTTGATTTGGAGATTTCTGGTATCAGTGCCCACTTGACCCACACACGTACCCCACTCATCCTCATAAATTCATAGATTCTTAGACTGGAAGGGACCTCGAGAGGTCATCGAGTCCAGTCCCCTGCCCTCATGGCAGGACCAAATACTGTCTAGACCATCCCTGATAGACATTTATCTAACCTACTCTTAAATATCTCCAGAGATGGAGATTCCACAACCTCCCTAGGCAATTTATTCCAGTGTTTAACCACCCTGACAGGAAGTTTTTCCTAATGTCCAACCTAAACCTCCCTTGCTGCAGTTTAAGCCCATTGCTTCTTGTTCTATCCTTAGAGGCTAAGGTGAACAAGTTTTCTCCCTCGTCCTTATGACACCCTTTTAGATACCTGAAAACTGCTATCATGTCCCCTCTGTCTTCTTTTCCAAACTAAACAAACCCAGTTCTTTCAGCCTTCCTTCATAGGTCATGTTCTCAAGATCTTTAATCATTCTTGTTGCTCTTCTCTGGATCCTCTCCAATTTCTCCACATCTTTCTTGAAATGTGGTGCCCAGAACTGGACACAGTACTCCAGTTGAGGCCTAACCAGAGCTGAGTAGAGCGGAAGAATGACTTCTCGTGTCTTGGTCACAAAACAGCAGTGTGGCAAGGATATGGGGGGCTGCTCAAGCATTCTTTTGTGGATATTATTCACATCACCCCTCAAAGTAAAATAGTGCTGCCTATTAATGAAGCACTTTTGTCTCCAGCCCATAATTTGTGGCAGACCTCTGACACTCTTGTCCCTACATGTAAATGGACAGACAAAATATACGTATCAGCCAAAAGGCTGGAATATTTCTTCTTACCCCACATCCAGCTCTCTTGTAGTGCTTGCAGTCAACAAGAGAAGCAGCGAGACATGCTCAAGATCCACGCTTTCGGATGGAGAGGCAAAACACTTAGATGTCTTTGGCAGGAAGAACTATTCCTCTACTGCTCTTCAGTTTCAAGTAACAAATTTATCAGACTCTGATGACAAAACATTATTTCAATAATTGCAAAATTTACTCATTTTATTGATGATTTCCCACAGTACCAAACCCTCTTTTCTGAAGGCTAACTAATCACCAGAGCTTCCTTACAGGCTGTCCTCAATGATGCTGTGGCTGTGCAATGAGCATCTTGGCTCCGGGCTTTTGGCCTCCCTAGAGAAGTACAAACAGTAGAAGACCTCCCCTTTGAAAGGCTGCAGCTGTTCAATGATGGCAGTGACAGCTCACTGCGCGCCCTCAAGGGCACCCCTTAGGTAGGTCAGGATTTATGGACCTGGAACAAAGTAGTTTCTTAGTAAATCCCAGACAGCATTCTGGCCATTCCAATAGCATCTGGATCACACCTATTCCAGCCCTGCAGAACCTCCCAAAAAGAGATCCAGGTCTCAAAAGAGAGGTCATGCCCAACGGAAACCCCCAGCTGGCCTCCAAACGACCATTTTGAGTCTACTTGAGGGCCTCAAAAAATTCCCTCTCATGAGTCTGCTGCATGTACTCCTTAACCCTTCCTTCTGGGATCGCCTATCTTGATTTCTACCTGTTTGTTAGCTTATTGCTACAGACAAGTAGATTTTAGAGGTGGTCACTACTGGATACTCTATATACTTTCAATCTATCACTCATTCCTTCCCTCTTCAGGGATCCCTCTCACAGGGATTTTTTAAAGTAAATGGTTCAATTCTTTCTGCATCTGCGGATGATAGAGCCAGTTCCCTCAGAATTTGCAGAAAGAGGGTTTTATTTCATATTATTTTTTGGTTCCCAAAAGAAACAGTGGTTGGCAGCTGATTCTAGACCTCAGGAACCTGAACACCATGCATAGCACTTTAGGATGGTGACACTGGCTACCCTAATCTCATCTCTAAATGGGGGAATTGGTTACCGAGCTCAACCTCTAAGATGTGTATTTTCATGTCACCATAGTTCCCTCCTACAAATAATTTCTGTGCTTTGTCATCTGCTCAGAACACAGACAATACTGTGTCCTCCTCTTTGGGCTTTCCACAGCCCCATGAGTTTTTACGAAGGTCTTCTCAATAGTTGCAGCTTACCTGCATTGAGATAGTATTGCAGTCTTCCCGATGGAATGATTAGCTTCTCAAGGGGCGTTCTGTAACAGTGGTCCAATTGGCAACCATCCAGGCGCTAACCTTGTTCCAATCTTTGGGCCTTCATATGAACCTGAAAAAGTCCACTTTAACACCCATTCAGGGGATAGATTTCATTGGAGCTATGCTGGACTCCTGGACTGCCAGAGCCTACCTACCAGAGGACAGGTTTTCTGCCATATCTGGTCTCATCACCATCCTGCAGCTGAGTCCCCTTACATCAATAATAACCTGCTTCCAAATTGTAGGTCATTTGTCAGCTTTGACATTTGTGACACCACACATGAGAGTACGTCTCCAGTGTCTTCTGGCTTGGCTCAAAATCCTATATAAACTGAACAAATAAAGCCTGGCCTAATGAGTTTCCATACCTCCATGGGTACTGGAGTACCTCAGGTGGTGGGAAGACCCTTGAAGATCTGTGTGGCAGCACCATTCTCATGCCTGCCAACAGTATGAATCATTACAATGGATGCCTCCCTCTTAGGCTGGGGAGCCCATTTACAAAGTTCCACAGCACATGGCAATGGTCTCCACAAGAAACGGTGCTTCACATCAACATTTTAGTTCTAAGAGCAGTTTGTTTGCGTGCCAGCATTTTTTCTATGATATTCAGGGCCATCATGTCAGAATTAATGATATAAGAGTGGTAATGTACTATATAAATCGACAAGGGGAAGGCAGGATCTTAGTCATTGTCCATAGAATTGCTCAAACTATAGAATTGGTTTCTATAAATTTCTGCGATTTACTTATCAGGCCTCCAAAACATGACAACAGATGCTCTGAGCAGAAACTTCCATCAGGATTATGAGTGGGAGCTCAATAACCTGATCTTCCACAGGATCCTGAAAGCATGGGGCTTCCCCTTAACGGATCTCCCTGCAACCCCGACCAATAACAAATCTACTCCAAAGGGGATGTGGCCACAACTTTTTATGAAAGGGACAAAGAGTCCTGTGGTACCTTATAGACTAACAGACGTATTGGAGCATAAGCTTTCGTGGGTGAATACTCACTTCGTCAGATACAGTCACCCATGAAAGCTTAGGTTCCAATACGTCTGTTAGTTTATTAGGTGCCACAGGACCCTTTGTCGCTTTTTACAGATCCAGACTAACACGGCTACCCCTCTGATATTTAACTTCTTCGAGTGCTTGGTCATGTATATTCCACAGTAGGTGTGTGTGCTAGCCATGTGCACTGGTGCTGGAAGATTTTCCCTTAGCAGTACCCGTAGGGGGAGCGCTGCTGTGACTCCTGGAGCGGCGCCTCTATAGCGCGTTATAAGGGGAGCCACGCGCTCCCCACCACCCTCAGTTCCTTTTTGCTGCTAACGAGGATGCATCAGAACAACTTGCTCCAAGTTTTGCTTCGCTGCAGCTCATCCCAGAACTCGTCGTTGGTTGTTAGTGGTACCTGTGTTCATTAGTTCAACAAGTTTCAGTTCAGTTAGTTAGTGTTCAGGCCAGGGCATGCCCCATGCTCCAAGGTTTAAATCGTGCGACTCTTGCAGGCTTTTGATGCCCAGAAGTGACCCGCACGCCGACTGTCTTTGCTGCTTGGGTGAATCCCACAGTAGTGACTGCTGTAAGATCTGCAAAAAGAAAAGAGACATTAGACTTCGGGCCCTTCTCATGGAGTCTGCACTGGCTCCAACCCTGGTGCGCCGAGCAGATTCGGCACCAGGCACCTTGTCTTCGGTGCACAGTGATCTGCCAGCACCACTCCCCATCTAAGAAACAGAGAAAGGCACTGTCTTCTCAGCGGCATTGAGAGAAAGCAGGGGCAGAGGCTAGACCTGCTTCGGGCAGCTCCATCGCTCCCCCCCCCCCCCCCCCCGCCCAGGCCCCGGAGCTGTGACTCATGTCGAGCGGAGCCGCCCAATTGTGTCGACTCAGGCCTCTCCGGATGCCTTCGACGCTGGAGGCCCTGCAGGCGGCCAGAGACATTATGACTCTGCAGGTACCTGGGGCACCACCGGCACCTAGGTCCTGCTCTAGAGGCAATCCGCTGCTGGGCTCTAGACAGTCGACCCCGACCCAATGCAGATTCCCAGTATGGGGACTGCTCTTGGGCCTGCTCACTGCTCAGCGTCCTGTCAGGGCACAGTCTCCGGCCTCCGCTTTCGTCACTCACTAGATTGTCTGGTCGGGTGCCGTCGGATCGGAGTTCCAGACACCACTCCACGCTGAGCAGAGAGTATCGACAGGACAGGCACAGGCGCCGTAGTCTCTCCCCTTCTCGTCGGAGCTACCGTAGCCGCTCCCGACGCAGGCGCTGTCGCTGTTCGCGCTCCAGCTCTCTCTCCTCGAGGCACCGTGCCCATGACTCCCGGCGGGGATCGCCAGCTCCGCATCGTCACGGATCTAGGCTTTGCAGCCTCTTGAGAAGTAGTAGCTTGAGGTGGCACCGTTCCTCAACATCGGAGTCCCGGTCCCATGGCAGACGTCGTTCTCGGCACCATCGATCGTACCGCTCCCATGGTACCGATAGGTCGTTGGTAACCCCGACCTCGACCCACATGCGGCCCCCTATGTCTCAGCCCGTCCAACCCGACCAGTGGGTGCCGCCAGCGCCGCAGCATAGTCAGTGGCAAGGGCCCCCATGGCAGGGCCAGTGGTGCCAGTGAACTCCTGGCCTCCCTGTGCATGCCTAGCCAGGGGCTCATTCGGTAGCGGCTCCCTCCGCCTCGCCATCCAGGCCTCCAAGGGATAGATCGGTGGGTCACAGATCCTTGGCACTGCACGCAGAGTCTGACCAAGGGGTAGATCCCGCAGTGCCAGCTGACGTGTAGAGCTCCGTACTGGCCTCCTCGCCTGTGCTGGATGACAAGGTTGCAGCCCCATCACCCTCTGCACCGCAGGAGGACTTCAGGGCTCACCAGGAGGTAGTGAAGCGAGTAGCATTGAGCCTCCAACTCTAAGCTGAGGAGATGGAGGGACCCTCAGACTTGCTCTTCAATGTGCTCTCGCCTTCGGCACCGGGCAGAGTGGCTCTGCTGCTGCACGAAGGGGTGGCTAACATTTCCAATGCCCTCTGGCAAACAGCGGCCTTCCTTGTGCCAATATTGAAGAAAGCAGAGCGCAAATATTTTGTGCCCACGAAAGGGCACAAGTATCTCTATACCCACCTGGCCCCCAACTCCCTAGTGGTGGAGTCTATAAATCATAGGGAGAGACAGGGTCAACCAGGACCCACACCTAAGAATAAGGACTCTAGAAGGCTGGACTCGTTTGGTAGGAAACTTTATTCGTCATCCAGTTTCCAGCTCCGGGTGGACAACCACCAAGCCCTCCTCAGTCGTTATGAGTTTAACTTGTGGGGGTCACTGCCGAAATTCTAACCCTCCCTTCCGGAGCTTGAAAGGAAGGAATTTAAAGCGCTCGTGGAGGAGGGTACCGCTGCTGCAAAGGCTGCTCTGCAGGCAGCATCGGATGCAGCTGACATGGCTGCTTGGTCCATGGCCTCGGTGGTGTCCATGCGCAGGGTGTCGTGGCTACTGCTGTCCGGGCTCTTCACGGAAGCGCAGTCTGTGATGCAGGATCTTCCCTTTAATGGCAAGGACCTGTTCGCGGAACAAACAGATGTGAAACATGGCATGAAGGACTCATGTACTACCCTACAAACCCTCGGGCTTTACGTCCCGCCCAAGGAAAAGCCTAAGCCGCAGGCTCCTGTCCCGGTTCCCCAGCCAAAATATGAGCCCGCCTATAAGAGGTCCAAGACCCAAAAGAGGCGACCTCAAAGGCAGTCTCGCTCTGCTCCGCAACCTGGGCCCTCGAGGGGCAAGCAGCAGGGCAAGAGGTGTTTTTGACTGGATGCAGGAGGGTACTTGGGTGCCCCCTGAGAGGATCCTCCTACCAATAAAGTTTGCTTTCAGCCACTGCTTGTGTGCGTTCCTTGCGGAATGGTCCCGAATAACATCGGACCATTGGGTCCTCAACACCATTTCCCAGGACAACACGCTACAATTTGTCTCACCCACGCCCTCCCACCCTCCTCCCTCGGACGGCAGGGGAGACCCGTCACGTTTACTCCTGCTAGAGCAGGAAGTGGATCGGCTCCTCAGCTTGGGAGCTGTGGAGAAAGTTCCAAGGGAGTTCCTGGGAAAAGGGTTTTACTCCCATTACTTCTTTATCCTGAAGGCGAAAGGAGGGCTCAGGCCTATCCTGGATTCACGAGACCTCAATCGGTTCATGGCTAAATGCCGGTTCTGCATGGTCTCTCTGGTATGCATCATACCCTCTCTGGACCCTGGTGATTGGTATTTGGCCCTGGACCTTCAGGATGCATACTTCCATATCCATATATTCTAGGGGCACAGACGCTTCCTTCGTTTCCTGGTGGGACAGGACCACTACCAGTTTACGGTCCTCCCATTTGGCCTGTCCACCATGCCCAGGGTGTTCACAAAGTGTATGGCGCTAATGGCGGCCTACCTCAGACGCTGAGGGGTCCAGATATTTCCCTATCTCGACAATTGGCTGCTCAAGGGCAGCTCGCGGTCTCAGGTACAGGACCATGCGGAGCTGCTCTTGGCTACGTGTGCCAACCTAGGCCTCCTAATAAATGAGGCCAAGTCGACAGTGGTTCCGGTGCAGCGCATATAATTCATGGAGGCATTCAGGAGAGCGCCTGAGGCCACAGTCTCCCTTCCCCTGGGCAGGTTCCAGACCCTGAAGGGGCTCATAACCTCGGTCACGGAGTTCCCCATGACCACGGCCAGGATATGCCTGCAGCTCCTGGGCCACATGGCGGCGTGCACGTATGTGGTCCGCTATGCCAGACTTCGGATGAGGCCCTTCCAACTCTGACTCGCCTCAGAGTTCTCCTAGGCCCGGGACAGGCTGGACAAAGTCCTCACAGTACTGGCGCTGGTGATCGCCTCGATACAATGGTGATCCTGCCTAGCCAATATGCTCCAAGGGATTCCCTTCTGGGAACTGACCCCGTCACTAGACCCCTTGTCCGATGCATCGGACTTGGGCTGGGGGGCCCACATAGGGAACTCACAGACCCAAGGGATGTAGTCAGCATTGGAGTTATCCCTTCACATAAATGTCAGGGAGCTCAGGTCAGTACGCTTAACCTGTGTGGCGTTCAGCTCACAACTGCGCAGCAAGGTGGTCAGAGTACTCATGGACAATACCGCCACGATGTTTTACATCAACAGGCAAGGCGGGACGAGGTCCTCAGCCCTCTGCCAGGAAGCCCTCAGCCTATGGAAGTTCTGTATAGCCCACAACATCTCCCTGAAGGCTTTCCACCTGCCAGGTGTCAACAACACTCAGGCCGATCACTTGAGCAGGGTTTTCTCCTCCCGGTATGAGTGGTCGCTCCACTTGGAGGTCAGTCACCAGCTCTTCCGAGCGTGGGGCACTCCCCAAGTAGACCTATTTGCGACCCAACAGAACCGCCGTTGCCACAGGTTCTGTTTCGGGGGGGGGGGGGGGGGGAAAAGAGAACGACCTCAGCAGATGCCTTCCTCCTGTAATGGTCGGGTCACCTCCTCTACGCCTTTCCCCCGTTCCCCCTCATCGGCAAGGTCCTAGAGAAAGTGAAAATGGACAAGGCGCGTGTCCTCCTGATCGCCCCAGCTTGGTCCCGGCAACATTGATACGGGGCCCTCCTGGGCTTGCTGTTGGCCCTTCTGCGGCCGTTGCCGCTCCACCCGGACCTACTGTCCCAGGACCAGGGCCGCCTCCTCCACCCCAACCTGGCCATCCTCCATTTGACAGCGTGGCTGCTCAATGGCTAGATGTGGAGGAGAGAAGGTGCTCGGAAGGGGTCAGGTGTGTCCTCCTAGAAAGTAGGAAGCTATCCACGCGCCAAGCCTACCTGGCAAAGTGGTCTAGGTTCTCCAGGTGGGTGGGCAAGCGAACGGGGTACTTCCCCAATGTCTGCCCCCCTCCAACTTATCCTTGAGTACCTCCTTCACCTTAGAACTCAGGGCCTGGCACATTCCTCCGTCAGGGTGCACCTGGCGGCTATATTGGCGTTCCATCCGCCGGTCCAGGGCTGCTCGGTTTTCTCCCATACCATGACCGGGCGTTTCCTCAAGGGGCTAGACTGGTCCTTTCCGTATGCTAGAGCCCCTATTCCTCAGTGGGATCTAAATTTGGTATTATCCCGCCTCATGGGGCCCCCGTTCGAGCCCCTAGCTACATGCTCATGGTCTCACCTTTCATGAAAGGTAGCCTTCCTCGTGGCTATCACGTCAGCCTGGCGGGTTTCGGAGCTCAGGGCCCTGACCTACCACCCCCCCCACATGATCTTTCACAAGGAGAAGGTGCAGCTCCGCCCACACCCTGCATTCCTCCCTAAGGTGGTCTCCGCTTTTCACATGGGCCAGGACATCTTCCTGCCTGTCCTCTGCCCCAAACCTCATGTGTCTAATGAGGAATGCCGCCTCCATACTCTCGATGTGTGCAGGGCACTGGCTTTTTATCTGGACCGGACTAAGCCATTCCGCAGGTCTTCACAACTATTTGTTGCTTCAGTCGAGCGCATGAAGGATCAACCGATCTCCACCCAGTGGCTTTCCCGGTGGATTACATCGTGCATCCACACATGCTACGACCTAGCAGGGGTTCCCTCACCACTTATCGTGAGGGTACACTCGACAAGGGCTCAGGCCTTGTCGGCTGCTTTTGTGGCCCATGTCCCTATCCAGGACATCTGTAGAGCTGCTACCCGGTCCTCAGTGCACACGTTCACCTTGCACTACGCAGTTGTCTTCCACGCCAGGGATGATGCTGGTTTCGGTAGAGCTGTGCTTCAGTCAGGGAATCTGTGAACTCCTACCCACCTCCATCAGACATAGCTTGCAATCACCTACTGTGGAATACACATGAGCAAGCACTCCAAGAAGAAAGGACAGTTACCTGTTCTGTAACTGGCGTTCTTTGAGATGTGTTGCTCATGTCTATTCCACATCCCGCCCTCCTTCCTCTCTGTCAGAGTTGGTCCGGCAAGAAGGAACCACGGGTGGGGGATCGCGCAGCTCCCCTTATAGCGTGCTATAGAGGCGTCAATCCCGGGGTTGCAGCAGCGCTCCCCCTGTGGGTATTGCTAAGGGAAAAACTTCCGGCATCGGTGCATGTGGTGAGCACGCACACCTACTGTGGAATAGACATGAGCAACACATCTCGAAGAACTCCAGTTACGGAACAGGTAACTGTCCTTTTTTATGAGATACACTTCTAGTTTCCTGGCCCTGTATTCTCTTCTGTGCCTACCCACCAACTCTTGTAATCCTCAGGACATTAATCAGACAGAAGCAGGAGGAAGCAAGGGTCATTTTAATAGCTCCATTTTGGCACAGACAAATGTGGTACTCAGATTTATCCCACCTTTTTGTATTGATACCTTGACACCACCTGCTCAGATCAGACCCCCTGACACACAACTCGAGCACCATGAGCCACCCCACCCTTATGTCTCTGGACCTCATGGTAGCCTGGCTCCTCAATTCTCTAATTTAGAATTACACTGCTCTGTTGAGATCCAGTCTATACTTTTGAATAGTTGGAAGCCTTTCACATGTAAGACTTACCTGCCGAAGTGGAAACATTCTGAAACTCCTCTCTCAAGGATCCGTTATTACCTGTTGGAATTAAAAATATAGGGTCTATCTATGAGTTTTTTCAAGGTGCACCTGGCAGCTATCATGGCTTTCCATTTGCCTGTCAAGGGTTTCTCAATTTTTGTTCACCCTACCATGACCAGATTATTTAAGGGTCTATCTAACTTGTTTCCTCATGTCTGGAACCCTACACCCCATTGGGATCTTGACTTTGTCCTGAATGCCTTAAGAAACACTCCTTTCAAACCTATGATCCCCTGCTCATTCCTTCATTCCTCTCTCAAGATCTCATTCCTGATAGCCATCACCTTGGCCAGAAGGGTAGGAAAAATTGGACTGCTCATGGCTGACCCACCTTACTCTACCTTCTGCAGTGACAAGGTCACGTTACATACCCATCCTCTCTTCCTGCCAAAAGTCTCTGTAGACTGTCATATCAATCAAAATATCCACCTATTGTAATAAGCCATAAATCCGGTATCTGTATTAGGACCATGATTTTTAGTGTCTAGCAATTTAAGCTCCCAGGCTCATCTGTTGAAAGGGTTGTGCATGAACCTACCCCAGGGATCTTCTACAGGCTTCCCAAGATACACAAACAGGGGAACCCAGGCAGACCCATCATATTTGGTCACGGCACTCTTACTGAACGACTCACCACACAAAGGGCTGCTTCCTCCACGACACAACTGACTTCCTCCACAATCTCCTTCTGAACATCGTCCTAACCATCATGGATGTCACTACCCTATATACCACAATGACTGCATAGCTGCCTACCTCAAATATATTTACAAGACAATGGACAACCCTCAGATATCCACCCCAAACACAAAGCCAAACTCATCCACTTCATCCTCACCCATAACAATTTTACATCCAATGACAAACACTTTGTCCAAACCATAGGACCAGCCATGTTTACTAAGGTGGCTTACCAATATGCCAACTTCTTCTTGGGCTACCTTGAAGAAGAATTATTTCTGGACAAATGAACCACAAAATAAATGAAATGCCTGAGATGATATCAATGATATTTTCATCCTCTGGATATATGTCTTAAGCCCCCTCATAGATTTCTACCACAACTTCAACCACCACCACCTGTCCATTAAACTTTCTCTGGAACACTCCCCCATGAGCATCAACTTCCTGGACACCACAATCAGCTTCAATAATGTAACCCTACAACAATCATATACAAGAAACCCATGGGCCTCCACCTCTATCTTCAAGATTTTAGTAACCACCCAAAACACATCATGAAATCTGTTATCTACATCCAGGCACTCGGATACGACAGAATATGCTCTGAGGAAAAGTCCAGGATATACACCATAACACATTTAAAACCGCCTTCACCAAACAAGGACACTCCACCAGAGAAGGAGATCACATCATGGAACAGGCAACCCAAATACCTGAGGAGAACCTCCTTCAATACAGAAATAAAACCCATGCTGACTGCACACCCCTAGTTGTCACTTACCAGCCCACGTTGGTTCCCATCCGAGGGTATCCTCAAACGACTACAACCCAAACTCAATGGGGACCCTATCGTGAAAGAAATCTTTCCTGAACACCTCTTGTTCTGACCTTCAAACAACCCCCCGAACCTCTCTAAACTCATCAGAAACAAGCTCCTCATAGACCAGGATGCACCACCTCAAAGTGGCACCAGAGCCTGCCAGAACAGATGCAAAATCTGCAGACATATCTTCAGTGATAGAATAATCAACACCTCCCACAACACAACTTTTAAGAGCTGTGGATCCTACACATGCTTATTTCATGTGGTATACCTCATCCAGTGCACTTAAATACACCAATAACTATGAGGTGAAATCAGACAATCTCGTGAATGAACTCTCATAGGCAAATGATAAAAGATGAAAACACTATCACCTATGCATGAACATGTTTCACAGAGTGATCACTCTATATCTGACCTATCATTCCTCATCCTCAAAGGAAACCTGCATAACACTTTGAAAAGATGAGCCTTGGAGTCTAAATTCATTACTTTGCTAGACACCAAAAATTGTGGACTGAACCAGAGACACTGTATTTATGGCTTTATTTTTTTATTTATTAACAATAAATAATAAATATTGTATTTATACAACAATCTGTAAACCACTAACCCCCACCCCCTTTTTTTTAATCTTATGACTGCAGAGCTGTTAATGGGCCACTCTACTTTGTATAGTTCCTTACAACATGTGCAAACCATTTATGTTAATCTGTTCCACCTTGCATTTTGCTGTGATGCTGGGAGTGCCTTTCCCAGACCTGAAGAAGAGCTCTGTGTAAGCTCGAAAGCTTGTCTCTATCACCAACAAGTTGGTCCACCCACCTGGTCTCTCAAGACAAAAAAGAAATGTTAAGCTAGAGTTAAGATTGAGAGTATGTATTCAAGATCTAGCAGTAAAATTATTAAGAAATGGTGTAATTATTCCCAAAATAAGCATTACAAACCCAGGAATTTAGAGTTTAACCTTAATTTAGAAATCCAAACACACCGAGGTATGCAAACACACAGATAAGACACCCAAACACTGCTAACTGTACCCTGTAGTGACCACATGCATATATAAATGTGTATTAAGGCATTTATTACAGTATATTAATCAGATGAAAAGTCTAAAATTGCTCTTTGAGAGCCTCCCTCCAAAACCTGTTGACTCTTACCCAAGACTCTGATCTCAGTTTACGTTGGTATTAATCAAAAGTAACTCCACTGGCTTCTGCATGAAGTTCTCTGCAGTAATGTAGTGAAGATGAGAATGTGTTTCTGCATTCTTGTACACTGGAACAAATTAAAGGGTTAGGTGCCCCACAGGCACTTGTGGAGGCAGCTCATTGGTTAGAAGTTTTGGGATCTCACTGCTCCCCTTATATAAACTGTGAGCTGTTTCATAAGCACAGTGTGCTGTCTCTGAAGGAACAGGCTGTGCTCTCAGCCTGTTTGAGCAGGCTTGACAGCTAGTCTTTTCCACTGTACTCTCTCCTCCCACACTCCTCACCTCTGGACCCTAACTCCTTAGTTGAGGAGTTGACTCATAGCAGGAAATGCAGCTAGTTCTTTGTAATAGTGCCTACTCCCTTGACTGCAAGGGATTGGGCTTTCCCCTGCCATGGACAAGTATTGGACCATGAGTTTATACTGACTCCTTGTAAAGGGTGACAGTGGGCACTGCTGTAGGCTGGAGGTGAGGCCTGGGCTGCCCTTCTCTCTGAAGCATAATCCCTGCAGGATTAAGGAAATCTGAACACTTGTCTGTGGGGTTGGGTTTAGGGATGTTCTCTGTATTTGTGAGTCTTCTGAGGGAAGCCCATTGCTAGTGGCTAAAATACTCGCTATTTACCCTCCCAGCCTCCACAGTCTGATGTAGCACACTAAAGGACTTGTGAGGAGGAAGCTAGGCCTGGTCAGTGTGTGATCTAGTAAGGCTCAAGTCTTCACCCACCTAGCAGCTGATACCTCCAGATATCATTCCTCCCATTTCTTTTTCCCTTTTCCTGCCTCAGGTTCCCACACCAGGAAAAGGAGACTAAGCTAAAAGTCAGAATCCTTCAAGAAGGGTCTTTGTTATACTGAAGGAGAGAACGTTGTCCTTTTTAGACTCCTCACAACAATCTGATTCATGATGCACATTACTGAATAGAGCACGTCCTCTTAATACAAGAGATCTAGAAAATCTACAGTAGAATCTCAAAGATACGAACACGAGAGTTATGGACTGACCAAGTGAAACTGGAAGTAATCAATCAGGCAGCAGCAGAGACACTCCCCCTCCCCCCCAAAAAAGGCAAATATTGTTCTGTGCCTGTATTGCATCTTAGAGATTGGCACATTTGGGCTGCCTATGACATCCCCTATGGCATGTCCCCATCCCCGCACACGAGCAGCCACTTACAGCAAGACCCCGGGGCTGCTAGCCCAAGGCAGCCAGAGCCAACAGAGCAGGAGCAGCGCTGGGGTCTGCACCATTTTCACCCTTCCCCTGGCTGGGAGGGGCATGTGCTGTTTTTTAACACCCCTCCCCTCATAATGGGGACATGCTGTTTATATAAAAAATATATACACACACGTGCGCGCAAGGAGGGGGACAAGCTTGCAAACTCATACTGGTGCTGAGTAGGGGGCTCAGCTACCGCTGAAACCTGGCCTAGAGAGTCAGTTGCTCTGAGATTCTACTGTATGTATGCTCCATAGACCTCAGAGAACCATTTCTCCGTGTCCCAGCCCATTCTTCCTATTCTAGACACTTGAGGTTTGTAGTGGGGGAGGCTTAAATTCAGTAAGTGATCTCCTCCTTCAATCCCATGAGACATCTTCAAAATATTAGCAGGTGCTGATTTTCCTTTTGCTGAGGAGAGAGTATCCACATATTTCTCTAGCCAGTGGGCCTCTTCATTTGATTGCAGTGCAGATAAAAGGGGGTCCAGGTCTCTCTCTCTCTCTGGTCAATCAGTATAGATGTGTGATCATCTGGGAAAAGAGCTGCTTATCTCCATCACAAGAATCCATCTCAACAAAGTTATCCTGCTTGTGGACTACAGAGAAACAAAGTCTTGGTTTAGACCCAATACTTCATCTAGCAAGCCCTTCTTTCTTCAGGCTTGATAGTATCATGCTGAGATGCAATCCTGTGGCCTTTCCTCTCAGATCTTTTCTTTTATAGTGTGGGTTCTCCTCCCAGTATCTCTGCTCAATTAGATCACTCCCACCACTGCAAATTTGTCTCTAAAATAATGGAATAATTCCAGAAACCTGGCTTAGGGGAAACCTCTACTCAAGATCCCAATCCATCTGGATCACAGCAGACACCTGTCTGACCAGCTAGAGGGGCGTGCATGGATTTTTTTTTTTTTCCCAATTAAGGAAAGCAATCCCCTATGGCATGCAAAGGAACATCATTCTGCTGGAACAGTGGGCAGTTGGCTTTCTCATAAGATACCTAGTAATATTTTCATGTCCTCCTGCATAATACAGAATGACTGCCCTACTGCTCTGCCTTTTTATAAATCATCATGGTAGCATATACACCTTGTACCCGAGAATGGAAACTCTTCAATCTACCACCTTCTAGAGAATCAAAGCATTACAGTTTGTGCACTGTATTCAGGGGAAATTCAACATTCAAGCTGAGTTTCCACACGGATACTGGGAAGCAGTATTTTAACAGCACTGTATGGAACTCTGCAGAAGTGCTTTTTGCACCAAAATGCAACTAAAAGTAGCATCTCTTATGTCCAAACATTAGGAGAAAAACTTACGGAAAATAGAAATCTTGTCACCTGATTGGATCTTCAGATATGCATTTCTCCTCTTTCCCCTTTCAACTCAGGTGGCCAGGAAAATGGGGAAAGACAGAGTCAGCATGTCCCTTACAGTCTGTATTGACAGGATATTTCTCCAATCTGAAGAAATCAGTCGGTCTTCCCTGGCAGTTACTCCTCAAAGATTTCTTGAAGAAGGGTCCGATTGGTTCCGAAAGCCCTGGCAAGTTCAGACTTACTGCCTGGATTGTGACAAGATATGCCTATGGAACTGGAATGTCTGTGAAGAACTCGTGGAAGACCTACTTCAGTCTAGAAAGCCATTCAAAAAGCCACTGCCTCATTAATATTATACAATAGTAAGGACAAAGGCCTTGGTGCCTGTAAGATAACTTTCACCTGGTGAATGTGAGCAGCAGTTAAGTCACTTAAGGAGAATGGTAAATCTTATCACCTTTCAGTTTAAGAGCTTTGTACAAAATCTATTTCCATTATATGGGAAGCGAAATAAAGCATTTTATGAGAGAATCTGCAAGGGAGCAACGTTTGTTTTGTTTTAAGGACTGTTTTAAAAACATTGATGCCTTTGATGCTAAAGTCTTGTAGTCTTCTGTCCTCCCTTCATATCTAGGTTCCCTAGCTCTTGCCTTTTTCCTAGGTTTTGGACTTGCTAATTCCCAGTAGTCTGTTTCAGACTGATGGATTGTCTAAGAATGAGACTAGGCAATGTTGTCCTCACTTGTTAACAGGGTGTGAGCGTGTATGCATGCCCGCATGCATGTTCTCTGGAGGACTCCACTGGGTTTTTCACTCAGTTCCTATGTTTATATAAGAGGAGCAGTTGGACCCCAAACTTCTCACTATTGACCTCCTTTCTTGATTGCTGATGGGTGTGGCTTACCCAATATTCCATTCCAAATTGATAGATTGTCTCTTAACAGGGAATCTATTTACAGGCATGGTCAAGATTGCTCAATTTGTCAGTGATTGTGTGCGTTCATGTAAAGATGGGGCATTAGGACACGGATTTAAACTAAATAAAATTATCAAAATTCTCTCTCTCTCTCTCAAATTTTGGATTGTACCAGTATCTAGTAGGAAGTTTTCTAGGATGTCAATCATTATTCTGCTGTTATCTTTCTAGAAGATTCAGAATACAGTATCTTTCTGTAATAATGGGAAGTCTACTCTAACAGATACAGTAATACTTATTGTAAAAATACCTGCATGACTATTGTAGGATGTTTGTTTTATCCTCTTGTTTTGATTCTGTCATTCCCTCCAGTAGGAACAGTATCCTTTTTATGTGACAGGCTGCACTTGAATTTGATGCTGTGATGCTATGGTTTTCTTCAGGCTGAATATTCCTCTGTAAATACAGTACACTTCCTTATTTATTCAGATGGCCTGGGGACATCTAGAAGATTAGATAACTAGGCATTTGGATAAACAGAAAGTGCTGTTTTGAGCTGCAGTCTCACTAAGATAGAAATATGGGGAATGAAGGGAGTAATGTTGATATTTGCTTAATATTTTGCACTTTAAGTTTATTAAAACACCCAAATTGTATTAAAACTACTGTGTACATAATTCTGCATTTTTCTGAGGTGCTATACAAATACTAAGCCACTGATTAGTGCCAGGAGGCTCTAGTAGGTTGATTGAGAATATATTAGCAGGTGATTGATTAATATAGGGCTACATGGGGGGCACACTGGGATTTGGATAACTAGGCTTTTTGGGTAAAGGGATTTGTATAACTGGAATTATTCTGTATTTCCATTTACAGGTTGCTATATTTGCTTCAGCAAGAAACCTCCAGCACGGAACTGAGAACTGAATGTGCGGTAGTGCTAGGAAGCCTTGCGATGGGTACAGAAAACAATGTCAAATCTCTACTAGACTGCCATATTATCCCAGCCTTATTGCAAGGTATCTTGGCTTTCATTTAATGCAATATACTTTGGTAACTATTTCTACAACACTTGTGTTTTAAATAAGCAAAAAGAATGAAACTATATGTATATTCACAGGATTGCTGTCACCAGAACTGAAATTTATTGAAGCTTGCCTCCGATGTCTTCGTACCATTTTCACCAGCCCAGTAACTCCAGAGGAACTATTGTATACAGTAAGTTTTAGGCAATGTATCTTTGCTCTTGTATATAACTTCTGTTCATGCAATGCAACCTGTATTATGTGTGTGTGCTGATGGCATCATATTTGGGTATGGTGCTACTAACACTATTAATATTTCACTCATAGGCATCAGGAGTCTAGATAACCTGACCCTGTGAACATTATTTGTTTGGCAACGGGAGATCCTGACTACTGATGCCACTTGTACATGAATTAACTGAAAATTCTAGCTTTCTGGCCTATTGTGTATATAGAAGATGTGAGAATACAGATGGTTTGGTTTAATTCAAGTATCATTTAAGATGGGGGAAAAAACATGGTATCACAGAATCATAATAGTTAGAACTGGAAAAGACTAGGTCTTTATTAGACTAAGGTCTAATAAATCATGCAGGCAATACAGCATTTTCTTCTAACCTAAATTTTTAGTGCTTTATTCAGTTTTAAATATTTCAGGTAGCTTCCATCATTTAGCTTGGAAAATCCTCGCTGTCAAGATCTTTACTTCTTATAGTTAACCTACACTGTCTCTTCCTTAGTTTGTTAGAAAGGGCAGAATTTGTCTGGCATAATCTTTTTTTTCTGGCTCATGCATCATCACCAGCAATAATCTATCTTGAGTCTCACGTGCCAGGCTAAATTAGCAGGGCTTTCAGTTAAAGGGGGAAAAACCCTCCTGTTTGTACACTGCGTGAATTCAATATAGCATTTGAGAGAAAATGAACATGGACCCCCTACAATGTCATTTTTACAGACACTTTTCAGTGTTGATCCACGCTGTAAGCTTGCAGTATACATGCAACACTCTGCATCTAAGCAATCAGGAGTCAGACTTGGGCTAAAAAGCATTAAGGCCAAAATTTTTAAATGCTTGCACTACTAACGTTGCAGGATGGGTGGCTAAAATGTGTTGTTTAGACACTTGGAGATCCGTTGCATTGTCATTGTGGGCTGGGCTTCTGCAAGAGTGCTTGGAGTCTTCGGGTTTGAGCTGGGAATAAAGGGGTGCCGAAAGGCATGGCCCTTAATTGAATTTTCAGAAACACTGAGACCGCCTCCTATACATCCAAACAAGTATTATTGCTCTAATCTTGCCAGAAGCATTGAGATGCATCTATATGGAAGTGCTGTTTGGTTTAACATCACTTATGATGGGACTCAGGTCATGTCTACCCTTACCTCCGGAGCGATCGATACAGCAGGGGTCAATTTATCGTGTCTAGTGAAGACTCGATAAATCAACTGCTGAGCGCTCTCCTGTCGACTCCGGTACTCTACTGGCGCGAGAGGCGCAGGCGGAGTCGACAGGGGGGCATCAGCAGTCGACTTACCGCAGTGAAGACACCGCGGTAAGTAGATCTAAGTATGTCGACTTCAGCTACATTATTCACATAGCTGAAGTTGCGTAACTTAGATTGATCTCCCCCTCTAGTGTAGACCAGGCCTTACATATTTTCTCAGTTCATGCAGCACATTTTTATTTTTATTGCAGGCACATTTCAAACGTAGGAAATCATCACCGGTTAGGTTTCTTGTTCCTTCAGTATGATGGGTTTTCTGTACAGTGTACGTACATTTCATGATGGTTTCGATAAACTTTACTCCCCATATGTGATGCCATGAAACACCTCCTGAAAGTAATAGGCAGACATAGCCAGTTAGTGACATCCGTGAAATCCTCGTTCCATTACTTAGAGGCCTGATCCATCTCTCATTAAGGTCAGTGGCAAGACTCCAATGGGAAGTGGATGGGTATTAGGTAAACCACACAAAAGTGTCCCTCACTGCTTTTCATTGCATACTTATCTTTATCAGGCCAACACCTTGTTAATTCAATCAGCAGCTGACTAAAAATGTTGCCTGTGGCAGAAGAACAGTCTGTCCACTGTAGAGCCTTATGGCCCTGCAAAGAGTGCTGGAGATTCCACATGTGTGGATATCAGGCTTCTTAGTGGCAGTAACTTGGTATCTTTTATTAATGAAATTAGAAGTTTGGCTGATAAAGGTAATAGTGTTGATGTAATAGATTTCTGTAAAGCCTTTCAGTTGGTATAGCATGATAGTTTAATTAAAAAACTAGGGCTGTTAAACAATTAAATTAACAATTAATTGTGATTAATCATGAGAGAAAAATATGATTAATCAGTTTTAATTTCACTATTAAGCAGTAATAGAATACTATTTAAATATTTTTGGATATTTTCTACATTTTCAAATATATTGATTTCAATTACAACACAATACAAAGTGTACAGTGCTCACTTTATATTTTTGATTACAACTATTTGCACTGTAAAAAAGATAAACAAAAGAGAGTATTTTTCAGTTCACCTTATACAAGTACTGTAGTGCAATCTCTTTATTGTGAAAGTGTAATTTTCAAATGTAGAATTATTTCTTTTACATAATTGGGTTCAAAAACAAAACAATTTAAAACTTTAGAGTCTACAAGTCCACTCAGTCCTACTTCTTGTTCAGCCAATTGCTAAGATAAACAAATTTGTTTACATTTACGGGAGATAATGCTGCCTGCTTCTTATTTATAATGTCACCTGAAAGTGATGATAGGTATTCGATGGCACTGTTGTAGCTGGCGTTGTAAGGTATTTATATGTCAAATATGCTAAACACCATCAATTCAGTCACAACACAGGCTTACCTACCAAGGGGCAGGTTCCAGGCAATGAGAGAAAGCATAACTCACATTATCAACAATCCTAATGTACTGGCCAGGACTTGCCTATCTCTCCTTGGCCACATGGTTTTGCATACATACATGACCACCTTCACTCGACTCCATCTTTGCTGCCTCCAGATGTGACTCCAGACAGTTTACTTGCCCAGACATTACGTCATAGACCTCTTGCTGAGTGTCCCTGCTCTCATCCCTTCAGACAGACCCACATCATGTATGCATAGGGATTCCCCTTCCTCTCCTCCCCGGAAAAGACGATCATCATCGACACATGTCAGACAATATGGCCACTGTTTTCTGCACCAACAAATGGTGGGATGGGAGGGGGGGGCTACAAGATTGACTGCTCTATACACAGAAACAGTCAATCTCTGGAATTGGTGCATCGCGCATCAGACCCTCTTGTGCTTGCGGACTCGCTCAGCAGACATTTTATGATTGACCACAAGTGGAAACTTCATGGTTTGGTAGTGACATCTTCATCCAGTGTGGGATTCCGATCAGAGACTTCTTTGCCTCGCATATAAACAGCAAATGCACCACGTACTGCTCCAAGGGAGGTCTCTGCCACCTCTCTCAGGACAATGATCCCCTAAGATCAAATCCTCCTTTACTGTTCCTCAGGTACTGTACAAGATCTAATGAGACGGAGCAACGGTCATTCTGATCGTCCCCAGCTGGTCCAGACAGTTCTGGTTTCCCAATCTCCTTTTCATGTAAACCTGTCCCCCAATTTCTATCCCCACCTTCCCCAATCTGCTGACACAGTGCAACAGCAAGATCAGACATCCCAATCCACAGGCGCTGCTCCACCTGAGAGCATGGTTTTGAATGGGCATCTGCTTTAGAACGGACCTGTTCTTCATCTGCGCAAGACATCCTCTCCAGCATCAGGGAGGAATCCACCAGGCGCTGTTACTGGAACAAGTGGAAGCACTTTGCCTCCTTGACCCAACAAAATGGAATTTCACCGGAATCAGCAGGGATCATCCTCTTCCTGGATTGTGTTCTATCCCTGAAGGCATCAGGCCTTGCCATCAACTCTTTGAAAATCCATCTGGCACTAATTAGCACATTCCTGTGGAAGGTCACTCCGTCTTTACACACCTGATAACTGCTATGTTTTGGAAGGGTCTCATCAGAACCTTCCCACCCCAACCCATCACAGCCCAATGGGACCTGAACCTAGTTCTATCTATGCTAATGAAACAAAACAACCATTTGAACTGTTAACATTGTGCTCTATGTCCCTTCTTTTCATGAAAGTCACCTTCCTTGTTGGTATCACTTTCGTGAGAATGGTCGGCAAACTCGGAGCTATGATGGCTGACCCACTTTTCACAATTTTCCACAAAAGATAGTCTCACTGAGCCTGCATCCCAAATTCTTATCAAAGGTAATCTCCCAGTTTCACATCAATCAATCCATTCACTTACCTGTTTTCTTCCTGAAGCCCCACACACCTACAGAGGAACGCAAACTCCATTCTCTGCACCTCCATTTCATCCTCATCCTCGCTCTCTGTTCCAATTTAGGTACAATAGGGACCATTATTTGAAGAAGAGGAGGTTGTTGTTCCCCATTATGTAGCTGTGCATTAGATTTTTTTCCCTTTCCTTAATGTAGTACTTTCCACCTGTCTATTGAATTTCATTTTGCTGATTTCAGATGAATTCTCCAGTTTAAGGTAATTTTAAATTCTAATCCTATCCTCCAAAGTGTTTGCAACCCCTCCCAGTGTGATGTCATCTGCATATTTTATAAGCATACTCTCAGTTCCATTATCTGTCATTAATGAAAATATTGAATAGTATTGGACCTGAGACAAATCCCTCTGGGACTCCACTTGATACGTCTTCCCACTTTGACAGTGAGCCATTGATAACTACCCTTTGAGTATAGTTTTTCAACCAGCTGTGCCCTCATCTTATAACAATTCCATCTAGACCACATTTCCCTAGTTTCATTATGTCAGTTTCATGTGGAACTGGATCAAAAGCTATATTAAAATCAACATATATCATGTCTACTGCTTCCCCTTATCCACCAAGCCACTAACCTTGTCAAAGAAGGAAATTAGATTGGTTGGCATGATTTGTTCTTCACAAATCAGTGTTGGCTATTACCTATCAACCCTATAATCCCTTAGGTGCTTACAAGTTGATTGTTTAATAATTTGTTATGGTATCTTTCCAGGTATGGAAATTAGGTTGACTAGTCTGTAATTCTTCAGTTCCTGTTTGTTTCCCTTTTTAAAGATAAGTACTATGTTTCCCCTTCTCCAGACCTCTGGGACCTCACCCATCCTGCAGAAGTTTTCAAAAATAATAGCTAATGGTTCTGAGATTGCTTTCAGGTAGCCCTTTTAGTACCATAGGGTGCACCTTGTCAGGTCCTGCTGACTTAAATTCATCTAATTTACTTAAATATTCTTTAACCTGTGGTTTTTCCCTATTTTGTCTTACATTCCTTCCCCTTGTTAACATTAATTGTGTTAAGCATCTGGTTGCCATTAACCTTTGTAGTGAAGACTGAAGCAAAATAGGCACTAGCTACATCAGTCAACATCCTTCATGCCTCAGAATCAGGGTTGGGACCAGGGCGGAGCACAGAGATTGTACTAGAAGACAACCTCCTTGTGGTCTTGGATACAGGCAGAATCTGCACACTCACACTTCTGGACCTCTTTGCAGCCTTGTGACACAGTGCACCACAAAGTATTGGTATTGCTAACACATGACATAGCAGGAGTAGATGGCCCAGCGCTACAATCATTCCTCTCCAGCAGAACTCAAGTGGTGATGAGTAACTGCTCCTCTTCTCTGAAGGCCCTTACTTGCAGGGATCCATACCATCCCTGCTTCTCTAGAATATTTGCATGAGACCAATGTCAGAAATAGTGAGATACCGTGATTTTGGCTGCAAACAGGATGCCAATGACAGTCAGTTCTATATCTGATTCTCAACTGATACAGCCACCGCCATTGCTAATGAACCTGAATGCCTACAGGACATCAGCTCTTGGTTGAAGACCAGTTGGCTCAAGCTGAACCCAGGCAAGTGGTACTGGTTGCAAAGGGGGAACTCTTTGAAGAGCTGGCCAAGACATTGTCCCTGCCTTCCATCGAATGCATACATCTCCCATTCAAGGTGGTATGACACCTCAGGACCCTTTCTAACTCCTTTCTAAGCTTGGATGACCAAGTAGCATTAGTCTCCAAAAATGCCTTTTTTCATCCCAACTTGTTAGGAAATGCCTTTGCTTCTTCTTGGAGGAGTATCTGCTCATAATGATCCATGCATTTGTCATCTCTAGGTGGGGTTGCTGTAACTCGTTGTATCCAAAGTTGAATGTGAAGATGATGCACCAGCTCCAGCTGGTATAGAATGCAGCTGCCCACTTTCTCCATGGCTCAGGCTGTTACAAGCACATCAGGTCTCTGCTTGTGTCCCTCCACTGGTTCCCAGTCAAGTTTGATCCTAATTTTCAAAGCAGTTAATGGATCAGTTCCCAGCTACATCAAAGACTGAATTTTGATCTATGAAACACTGTGACATCTGCACTCCTCTGGGAGGGGAGGAGCTGTACAGGGACCTGTGACAGCTGGATCTGATGGCCTAACAGTTTGTAGTTCTTGTATATGGAAGAGCCTCAGCAGACCATAAGGTCCCAGTGAAAGTAAACACCACAGGTACTCTCTGAGGCATAAACTGTTCTGTAATTAATCCTCCTGAAGGATCTCTGGAGCAGGGAGTGTTTAATCAGTGAGAGTCACCAGACTGGGTCTCTGCCAGGTAGGGACTGCAGGAACAGAAAGGAGGGAGGATCCCATGGCTATGGTAATGCCACCCTGGAGAACTGGGCCCTGTCCCTGCCTCTCCCACAGAATTTCTATGTGATCTTAGTCAAGTCACTTAAACCAGAAGTTTCTCAGATGTTAACTACTTGCATGTCCCTCACTTTCTGGGTTCCTAATGTGAGATACCTAAGGCCTGACTTTTGGAAGTGCTGAGCAGTCTCATATGCATCTGAATTCAGTTGGAGTTGTGACTACTCAGCATCTCTGGTATAAGGCAGTGCTAGAGGAATGAGCACAGGGCTTGGAATTAGGAGGTCCTGAGTTCTAATCTGTTTAAACTTTCCTTCTGTAAAATGGAGTAATAATTCTCCAGTCACTTCACAGGATTGTTGCGGCAATTAATTGGTTAATTTATGTCCCGTTCTTTGAACGTACAAAGTGCTATAAAAATATTCTTGTCTTCACTTTGGAGCTCTGTGCGAAGAACATCCAACCCATGATGAATCTCCTGTTGCTCCTTCTTATAGCTTCATAGATTCTAAGGCCATAAGGGACCATTGTGATCATCTAGTCTGACCTCTTGAATAACACAGGACATAGAACTTCCCAAAATAATTCCTAGAGCAGATCTTTTAGAAAAATATCCAGTCTTGATCTAAAACTTGCCAGTGATGGAGAATCCACCACACTCCTTGGTAAATTCTTCCGGTAATTAATTACTCTCACTGTTAAAAATGCATGCCTTATTTCCAGTCTGAATTTTTGTAGCTTCAAGTTCCAGGCATTGGATCATATTATTCCTATCTCTGATTTGATGGAAGAGCCCATTATTAAATATTTGTTCCCCATATAGGGATGTGTAGATTGTACTCAAGTCACTCCTTAACCTTCTCTTTCATAAGCTAAATATATTGAGCTCCTTCAGTCTATCACTATAAGTCATGTTTCTAATCCTTTCGTCATTCTCTTGAGTCCTCTCCAATTTATCAACAGCCTTCTTGAATTGTGGCCACCAGAACTGGACATAGTATTTCAGCAGCTGTTGCACCAGTGCCAAATGCGGGAGTAAAATAACTTCTCTATTCCGGCTCAAGATGCCCATTTATGCAAACAAGGATCGCATTAGCTCTTTTGGCCACAGTATCTTAGGGGAGCTCATGTTCAGCTGATTATCCATCACAACCCCCAAACCTTTTTCAGTCATTGCTTCTAAGGATAGAGCCCCTATCCTGTAAATAGCAACAAAGAATGTAGGCTGTAAACATATACATTTACATTTAGCTATATTAGAACATATACTGTTTGCTTGCATCCAGCTCACAGAGTGATCCAAGATCATTGTGTATGAGTGATCTGTCCTCTTCATTATTTACCACTCCACCAATGTTTGTGATATCTACAAACTTTTATCAGTGATTTTATTTTCTTCCAGGTCATTGATAAAAATGTAAAAAAGTATAGGGCCAAGAACCAATCCCTGCAGAACCCCACTAGAAACACCCATTTGCATTTTGAGAGCTCTCAATTAGACAGCTCTTAACCCTTTTAATGTGTGCCATATTAATTTTATATCTTTCTAGTTTTTTAGCCAAAATGTCATGAGTTACCAAAACAAATGTTTTACAGAAGTCTATTACCTTTTTCCTGACACAACTGCAAGAACCTCAGCTGATGGTGGTTTCATAAGGTACCAGAAAAGTCAATTAATATGTGGTTCTGTTGTGTTGACCCTTAATGTGGCTTGAAATCTTAAATTGCCAAAGGTGGGTGAAAGGTGGCAGGATATGATTTTAACCTATATACATGTTATGTAAAGCTGTTCAAGAAAACACAATGACGGCTAAGAAATTATGTAAATTGAGTTTTTTGAACTAAAAGAAGAGTCACTCGGGCTTTCAAGCCTGGTGAATTTGCAGAATTGTAGCCACAGGCAAAAGTGTTCTTAAGATGAGAGCAAGCATGCAGGTATGGACCATCTGGCACTTGTTTTGGTTGCTACTCCTTTTGGATGTTGCTTTTCTGGGCAGCACTTGTCGAGTTTGCTTATGCATGGCAGCAAGCTAATGTTTGGTAGAGAGAACTATACTGCATCTCACTCTTGGCTGAGACTTTCAACACTGTTGCAAACCTACTGGGACTCAGGGATTTGTGGTCATATCTTTTCCTGGTGCTGAAAGATGTTCTGACTAAACAAAAATGTTGGATGGGGGAACAGTCAATAGTACCATCTCTATAGTTGTGTTCTGAGCAACTTCTGAGATGGGAAACTAAAGTTCCTGCTATTACTCCTGTCATAGTTAAAGGGTGAACTGCAACTCAGACCCCTCCTGGTATCTTTGAGTGCACCCCTCTCAGGCCTCTAGCCATTGCCTCTCTTTGGGTAGAATTACAGGATTCTCCCACTCTTAGGCAAGGCTCTGGGTTGCAGTCCCCTGTGATGAATTGTGAGTACCTCAGCAGGCCTGACTTACCTTCAATGCCTGTAGCTTTGTTCCCTCTGGGAGCAGTGGCAGTGGTAACCAGTGACCAAACAGCCTTTGCTTAAATACTTTTTTTTAAAGCAAAGTATTTACTAAGAACCAAAGCATTTAAGAGAAAACCGGTGTCTCCCTATTGCTTACATTGCCTGGATCTGGGGGAAGGCCCAACTTCTTCAGATTCCCTCTGCAGTTTTACTCTGTCAACCTGTCACTCTGGACAGCTCCTGATTGACCCTCTTTTCCTTTCATGAGCAGGGCATTTAACTATTTATAGCCCTTTGATTTGTTAGTTCCCAGCATTGGCAGAAGAGTTGTCACTTTGAGCATGGAAGTATGCCATTGGCCTGTAATTGCCTCCCAGTGTTTGCTGGGGGGTTGCTTATCTATAGCTATTGTGTTGTTTTCCACAGCCCCCTATTAAGTTATATTAATGGATTCATACAGGAAAGTTTTATAACTCAGTAAACAATAACTTCACCTCACTGACCAAGTCACATAGGGCATGTCTATGCTGCAATCAAAAACACATGGCTGGCCTGTGCCAGCTGACTCAGGCTTGCAGGGCTGAGTCTGAGGGGCTGCTTAATTGCTGGGTAAATGCTCTGTCTGAGCTCTGGGACCCTCCCTTCTTGCGGGGACCCAGAGCCTGGGCTCCAGCCCAAGCCTGAACATCCACACCACATTTAAACAGCCCCTTAGCCCAAGCCCCACAAGCCTGAGTCAGGTAGCATGAGCCAGCCATGGATGTTTAATTGCAATATAGACATACCGATAAGGTACATCTAAGTGACAAGAAACAAAACAATACTCCTGCAGCAGCGAGTCGCAGAGCCTGGATCAATTGAGTTGGTCTCATGCTGCAGGGCTAAAAATAGCAGCTTAGAAGTTCCTGATCAGGCTGGAGCCCAGGATCCAAAATTTGGGGAGGGGGGTGGGTCTCAGATCCTGTGCTCCAGTCCGAGCAGGAGCATCTACACTGCTATTTTTAGCCCAGCAGCATGAGCCTCAGTCAGTTGACTGGACAATGAGACTTGCTGCTGCAGGAAGTTTTTTGCATTGTAGGCATACCCATAGCGTTGATAAAATTATCACATCTCAGTGTTTGATGTGGAGATGCTATTTAATAATCTGTCGCAGCTCCTTCCCTCATGTTCTCCTCACCCTCTTAGAATCATAGAATATTAGGCTTGGAAGGGACTTCAGGACATCATCTAGTCCAACCCCTTGCTCAAAGCAGAACCAATCCCCAGATAGATTTTGCCCCAAATCCCTAAATGGCCCCCTCAAGGATTGAACTCACAACCCTGAGTTTAGTAGGCCAATGCTCAAACCACTGAGCTATCCCTCCTCCCCTTCTTCTCTTGTATTTTTCTTTTTTCCTTTTATTTAATGAGGGTCTGACTTAGCCAGCCAGACAAAACTAACCTTGCAATATTGCTGTGACCAGAGAGGCAAGCTGACAGCAATAGCCTGAGTACGGTAGGTTCTGGAGTGCTTAATAAGGTCCTGTACTAAGTGCTGACACTTTCCAGCAATTAAACAGCAAGCAGAAGAGACAGAAGCTGTATTTATTCTTTTGCTGTTCTTTCCCCGATCCCCAAAATTTTGTATATGTGTCTCCTGTTTTCTGTTAAGAAGAGATAGGATTAGACCAGGGGTCAGCAACCTTTCAGAAGTGGTGTGCCGAGTCTTCATTTATTCACTCTATGTTAAGGTTTCGTGTGCCAGTAATACATTTTAACATTTTTAGAAGGTCTCTTTCTATAAGTCTATAATATATAACTAAATTGTTGTTGTATGTAAAGTAAATAAGGTTTTTAAAATGTTTAAGAAGCTTCATTTAAAATTAAATTAAAATGCAGAGCCCCCCCGGACCGGTGGCCAGGACCCAGGCAGTGTGAGTGCCACTGAAACTCCGCTCGTGTTCCGCCTTTGGCACACATGCCATAGGTTGCCTACCCCTGGATTAGACTTTTAACAGTGCCTAACAACCTAAAACTGAGTGTTTCATACCATCTGAGTGTCCGTTCATTAAACGTTTTTCTCATTAAAATATTCTGTGGAAATAGAGAGAGATAATAGGAGAACTTTGTTAAGTTGTTTTAATTTTTTTCTTTTTTAATTGAATTTTTGTTTGCTAATGTACAGGTGACACTGAGGGCCTGGCAGCATAAACCTGTATCCAGTTACTGTTACTTTCTCTATTGCCATAACATAACAGATAGGGTAGTTGAAAAATAACATCCTAAAAAAACTATCTGATCATCACAACAGTTCTTACTGACTCCAGCTCTCCCCAGGTGAAGGGCTCAGTTTACCTGTCATAGTCAACATAGACGCAACCTATTAAAGGGGATTTTTGATATTTAGTCTCCTCTGCTTAAGTAACCAAATCTTTGTCTCAGAGATGATTCATTTGAGGCTGGCTTCCGGAGTTCACAAAAACTGCTAATCTTCCACTGCTTCTAGTGGCATCTCCACTTGTAGCTGGCTTCTGATAAAATATATGTTAGATATCTTAAAGCTTTCATTGATTTATAACACTATTTAGGTATTTCTCACTTACTATAATGATCTTAAGAAACAGGATTGGATTCTTAACAGAACCAAACAATGAGGAACAGGTAGCGAGGTGATCTCCCTTCTCTCTCTGATTTCTCTTCTGATTACTCTTTGTTTAGTTTTTCCCACTATGAGTGTGTGTGCATGTGCTATGTCAGTACTAAAGGAAACTCTTGAATTGGATTGTTCAGATGGAAGGCCAGTATCACTAAATTCTTTTGATGTCTTGTCTCCAACTGCTGGTGGGAGGATGAAAAAATCCATTGTCTATACTGGTACCTCACTTCCTATACTCCCTCCATTCCCACCCTCTAATTAAGAGATAACCAATTAGAAGGTAAGTAAATTACGGTTCTGGGAGAAGAATGCCACTGAGGGATTTTTGTCTCCAAAATACAGAGCTTTTTATTCAGTTATTGCTGTCTGTGACAGTTTGTTGTGAGCGGAATTCCTCTTTTCCTTTGTCCCAAGACTTCTCACTAAGTAGGTTACTTAATGCAGAGATTTTCAGTGACACATAGCTGGGAGTTAGGAACATTGAATTTTGATGAGAATGGGCACCAAGCTGCCATTTTCTTTAAAAATCACATCCATAGTACTTTTATGGCCTAGTCCTTTTTCCTCATGCATCTCAGCAGGTCCCCTGTTTTAGGCTTGGGTACTAACTATTGAAAAGCTTAGGATGCAGCTTGTTAGTTACAAATCGCTGACTAACAGTGCTGAAATTTCTAGTTTTAATATTGTTTTCTTTTCTGACTTTTTTCTAGGATGCTACAGTTATCCCCCACCTAATGGCACTGCTTAGTAGGTCTCGATATACACAAGAATACATATGTCAGATCTTCTCACATTGCTGCAAAGTAAGGAAAGAGAATAAATATTCTCTATGAGGGTTCTTGTGTTTCTGCCATTTAGAAACTGAATAAGATAATATTGACTTTTATGGCTGGAACAGTAGGACAATAAAGACTCAATCTCTCTCCCTCCCGCCCCCATTTGCTGATAGTGTTTCTGGGATTATAGGTAGATACAGCTCTTGGATAAAGCAAAGTATGCAAATAATAAGAACTTTGGGTTTATTGGGAATAGAGTGTATTAACCAAAAAATAAAAACAAAAATTGAATGAATCATAAAACTTCATTGTCAGCATGACTATATTTGAGGATTTCAGTTTTTCTTGTTGCTCTGCTTTGGGAATTTATTTAATCAACCTTTTAGCTCAGACTGCCTCTGTTGGCTCAAGGCAGCCATTTTGTACCCATGATACTTTGTATTTGGAGAGATTATAGACCAGTGAAAAGTATTCTTGTATTAAAATTGTACTCTTCCTCATTAGTTCATATGCAGTGAGTGTGCATAATGTATGTACTTATGGAATTGCAATTTTTTATTTAATTAAACTGAGAACTGAAACCAAAGTGACATTAATGATCTAATTAAAATCTCAGCTCTTAAAAGAGGCTTTCTTTTAGCAAAAGTATCAGATATCTAGAGGAAAACTCTTACAATACGGAGAACACTAGAGCGAAATATACAAATTAATGTAAAGTTTGTGGTTAACATGGTGAAAGAAAGACATTCCAGTTCCTATTATTTCTGCTTATTTATCTTTTATGTGGAATCTTATTCCAACATTACCTTAAATCTTGCTAATCTTGCATTAGTTTGATGAAATCAAGGATTATCCAGTTTAGTCAGTTACTCCGGGGTTACTTATAAGATGAAAACTAGAACCTTTAAAATATTAAATAGATGTCTCAAATATGTGTTTTTTAACCAGAAAAAAATTCCAAGAAAAAAGTCCAATTGAAAACTGAGTAAGAAGATATCGTTTGGAAATGTGTTCTTTACAATGAATGCTGTGTTACAACAATTGTTAGCACATTATTGTAGAAGTGTTAGCACAGGATTGATTGTATAAAACACAAGCTTGCATATAAATGTAAGTAGTAGTTCAGCAGCACTACACAACCAAATCAGGTATATGAAAACTGGATCTCTTACCCTTGAGTATCCAACTCTGCTGTGAAAAGGATGAATTCTGCCTTGCTCTCCTTACCCTGTTTTGTAACACAATGAACACCTTGCCCTGTTTTGTAACACTTGCCAACTTTTCTGTATCATAAATATTGAATTAACTAAACCAAACCCTATTCACTAATAAAGAAAAAAGTAAAAAAAGTCTTCTATAGCCACTATGCTATTTTCACTGAACTGAAAAAATTGGGACATTTAGTTTACCATGAATATTTTGAAAACTTCACATTTTACAGGAAAAATGTAAAAATCTTGAAAATTTTCACATGAAATTATAGAAACCATGAGCATGTAGGGCACACTGAATACATGAGTGTGAATGATTGAAAATACAAATGAGTAATGCTAAATGAAATAGTTGACATAAAATAAATCCCAGAATCATAACAAGAAAACACTACTGTTTTAGGATAGGTAAGAGGATCAAATAATATAAAGAGAAAGAGAGATCCAAATTTTTGATGCTTTGAGGTCTTCTGAAGCTGTTTCTTAAATTGGTCAAGAACTTGATCTTTATTTTTCTAGATTAATAGAATCTTTCATGGGAAACTTGAAAATACCTCTTTTTTTTCTTTTTAGCTGCTTTATTCCATGGGTACAAGATCTAGCGACCAAGACAAATGCTCTACTACTGTGCCTTCAGATATAATACCAGGCAGTTGATATGTCAGAGTGTAACATACTTGCAAGGGTTAAAGAGAACCTGTTTTTCTGTCTTGTACAGATAGGCAAGATATCAAACACCCATGAAAGTTTCAATATGCCTGTGGCAGTGGATAGTTCTGAGCTTATTTAATGAAAGCTACTATCTTCCCTTGAACAGATTGTGTGCTGGAGAGAATCTTTCTCATTGATTTCTCTGGGGAAAACACGTCACTATGAATACTGGTTTAGGTAAGCTTCAACATGTATTTTAAAGGGATATTTGTGCTTCAATGTATTTTTTTTCTTTTGTTTACTTTCTAGGCAGGTGGTCTAGCATTTGTGAAGATAACTGACACCACACTCCCCTTAAGAACCAGTGTTCCTGTGAAGGGTTCCCCACTGCCTCCCTCTTCCTGGGCAGAAGGTCAGCTCAGGTCGCGGGAGGCTTCTTTGCCTATCAACTTTTTTCTCTCTTTTCCACCTCAAAATTTCACTGACGACAGCAGACATTTTCCTTAGATAGAAAATCCTTACTCAATGTTGTTAGTATGGTTTCACACTTCCTTTTGTTTGTGGCATATCTTTTACTATTTTCACTGAGAGTTTTGAGCTTAAAAAATATGGAGTGGAAATGATTGACAGAATGATGACTCTGGAGAGATTTTGGATGGACATGAAGGGGAATGCTGGTTCTTGGGGCAGGAGGGAGGCCTGTTCTTTACATACAAATCTTGGACACCATCTGCCTATAAAATAAACAAAATCAAGTTTTTGAAAACCAAGCTACAGTAATGCACAAAGCATTGTAAAATGCATGTTGAAACTTACCTTGAAAGGGCATTCGGGGTTAAGGTTCTCTCTGTCACAGTTAATCTGTTTTCAGGGAAGATGGCATAAGTGAAGAAGCTTTATTACTACTTTAATTGTCAAAGTGAGCTTTTTATTTTTAAAAGGCCTATTCTTTTTGATGCATGATTGTATGGTACCAAAAATTGGAAAATTAGCACTTGAAATTTTATTTGAATGTAATTGCTATTACTGTTTAAATAACACCTTCATCAGCTATGCAGAATACATGAAATTCACCCCAGGCAGCATTACAGCACTAGGCTTATGAACTAGCTAAATCCCTCGTAAGCCTTATTCTAAGGATGTAAGTGGGCTGTAGCTAGTTTGTAGGCCTTGTGCTGAACTTCTGCACAAGAGTCTCTTGCATCCAAAGATATTTTTGAGTCTTTTTGATGTTTGTCATCATAAATTTTGTTACATGGTTCTTTTGAACATCATCAGTAATAGGCCATGCTATTTTGTTGAAAATCAACTTTTTATGACAATCTGTAAGTAATGAATGAAAAGTAATCAAGAGCTGTTATTTCTGTTCCCCAAATGCTACATCCAAGGAAGATTTAAAACTGTTTAAGATAGGTCCTAGAACTCCACCATTGTACTCAAAGAGTAAGAAAAGCAATTACCCCTCATTATTGACCTAGTTTGAGATTTCTGAAATTAAAAATGAGTTATATAGTGTATAATCAAGTCTTCACATGTCTAGATTTAAAACAACTTTCTATTTATTGTTGAATAAGTCTGACAGTAGAGTTCTTAAATGTGGGCTATTAATACATAGTCAGATTTTCAAAGATATGTATGCATATATTAAGCATACCTGATTTGTCCAAGGAAACACTTTAAGTGTATGTCCAAACTGAATATTTTTTGCATGCATGTCTAGTTGTGCAGCTAACTAGCCATGAGTGCACACAGCTAACTCATTTGTGTATTCATGGTGATATTTACACACAACAGATTAGATGATTCTCTTTGAAAATCTGACACATGGGAACTAGATAAGTGATATATTTATCAGGTTACAAAAACAAGTTAAATCAAAGCAATTCTTGACTTCATTTTCATTCATTTCTCCCCCCGTCTTTTAATATCTTTTCTTCAGCTTCGACACTGGCATAGCTGCGGCTTTAAATCATCGCCTCAGCCACTTCTATGTGCCAATGTAAGTGTTTTTCTACAGCAAAAAAGGTATTTTAATCACATTTTTAATAGGAAGTTGTCAGTGGTAGCAGCTGAAGCATCTTAAAGCATCAGATATGTTACATCTAAAAGTAATTTTCATGGTTTTTCTGGAAAAGAATAATTATAAACGAAGTACACCTCTATCTCGATATAACGCTGTCCTTGGGAGCCAAAAAATCTTACCACGTTATAGGTGAAACCACGTTATATTGAACTTGCTTTGATCCACCGGAGTGTGCAGCCCCGCCCCCCCCGGAGCGCTGCTTTACCGTGTTCTATCCGAATTCGTGTTATATAGGGTCGCGTTATATCGAGGTAGCGGTGTACTAAAAATATTTTACATAATACCTTTAAAAAAAAATCACTGTTTTTAAATGACTTCTCAAAAGCTTAAAAATGAAATGTCTCTACCATTGTCAGATGCACAGAGGTGTGTAGGATTGTTCATGTATGCCAAGTTGGTTTAAGTATGAAACAGAATACTGAAATTTTCATTCTGGCAGGAAGACCATTAGCATTTAGGCAGCAAATCAATCAAGAAAATCAGGCAGTGTTTTGCAGTTCAAATTTGTTGTTTCCCACCTTTGTCTCTTTAAACCAATGAGATGGCTACAGAAGCTGTGCACAGAGCAGACATCACACCAATGTGGAAGCTCCAAAGCAGAAACTGGGGATATGTATTTTATTCTAGTGCAGGGGTTGGCAACCTTTCAGAAGTGGGGTGCTGAGTCTTCATTTATTCACTCTAATTTAAGGTTTCACGTGCCACTAATACATTTTAACGTTTTTAGAAGGTCTCTTTCTATAAGTCTATAATATATAACTAAGCTATCGTTGTATGTAAAGTAAATAAGGCTTTTAAAATGTTTAAGAAGCTTCATTTAAAATTAAATTAAAATGCAGAGCCCCCTGGACCGGTGGCCAGGACCCGGGCAATGTGAGTGCCACTGAAACTCCGCTCGCGTGCTGCCTTCGACACACGTGCCATAGGTTGCCTACCCCTGTTCTAGTGTGTAGGGTACTGAATTTTATTGGTAGGAATTATGTAGTTTGTGGTGACACATGCTGTCCGGCTGCTGACAGCTGTCAGCCTGGACTGGTGGCCAGGACCCGGGCAGTGTGTGTGCCACTGAAAATCAGCTCGCGTGCTGCCTTCGACACGCGTGCCATAGGTTGCCTACCCCTATTCTAGTGTGTAGGGTACTGAACTTTATTGGTAGGAATTATGTAGTTTGTGGTGACACATGCTGTCACGGCTGCTGACACTATTTAGAAATTTAACTCTGTAGGCCAAAACCTGACTCTTACACATTTGTAAGGGCAGTACAGTACTAGTCCTTTTACTCCCCCCTATAGGAATTGTACACCAGCCTGACCAGTGCAGAGGATGATCAGATTGGTGTGCAAGGGGCCATAGAGTTGTTCCACAGGAATGGATACATAGAGCTATTAAAAAGGGGCAGGGAGCCTGTGTGATGACTGGGGTCCTGCCCTTCTCTTCCCATGAAAAAGCTAAGCAGACACCACTATAGCCTTGAGGGCATGCAGCTCCTGTCAAGCAACCATGGGGTATAGGGTAAACCAGGAATGGGGAACAAAAGGATCCCCTGAAATGGGAGGAGGGAGGAGTCTGTCAGGGTTGTTCTTGTTCCTCCAGATGTCCTCAGTCTCGATGAGGCCCATCATCCCCGTCTGACATCTCTCTGTTTTGAAGTTGCCAGCCAGTTCTGCAGGTTGGGGTGGTCCTGCCCTCAAAGGTGGGTTGTCATGGGAAGAGGCAGTCGGAGTAGAGTCGTGCACTCAACTTCCAGGGGAGGAAGGGCTCACTGATCACCTAGGATTCACTGAGATTGCTGAGGGTGGGCGGTCCTCTGAGGGTTCCATTTCTCCTCTGCTTCCATAGAGCCTGGCCAGATCACAGAGATCTTGAGACTTTTGTACTGTAGAGGAGACATGTGGTCAGTATTTGGACTTGAGTTTATTTCAAACTGAAATTTTGAAAATTGAAAAATGTTTAACACCTCAGACACTTATTTTTACTAGCTCTTTAAGTACTTAAGGTTGGTGTGATGTCTTTACAGTTGATATATTTGAAATAGTATTATAAAAAAGTTTTTAAATCTAGATTTCATGCGTAGGAGTTACTAGTGTAGGAGTGAGACACTGCTCTCGCCACACTATCAGTTGATGCACATTCTGATATATGGGAACAGCTTTAAAATTGGTTACTTGCTATCTTTTCTGGGGTTGTTATGCTGAAAATGCATGGGATTAGCAATGGGGAAGAGGTGTTGCAGATGACTGAGAATCTTATACAATATTGCAAAGATTGAAACAGTATTTTGCCAATAGCCCTACATCAGCTATGAAAACTAAAATCCCCATTGTCAATTATTGTAGAATTCATCCTTCATCTATTAAATTGAAATATCTTCACTCACTCTACTCCTAATCTCTCTAGTTTTGGAATTTCCTTCCAAGAATGAGAATGAAAATGACTATCAATAAGTAGGTCAAGCTCAATAGATGTAACAGAAAGTTAGCTTCAGATGGTAAAGAAACTAGCATATTTCCAATGTACAAAGCAAAGAATGGCAGGAAAACTTGCATTTTAGTACTTACTGAAGTTATAGTTAACAGGAAGCCTCTTCCACATTCGTTTTTTAAAAGAATAAATACTCCTTTTTTTTTTCTTTATAGGGTCCAGATCATCAGACAATCTTGTTTAACCATGGAGCAGTTCAGAATATTGCTCACCTATTAAGTTCCACGTCCTACAAAGTAAGGCATTAAAATTGCTTGAGATTTTGATTTCACATCAGTTATAAAAGCAATCTGTATTAATGTAATTATAGAAATTATATGTTTGCACATATACATACACACACATTTAAAAGTATGCAATACAAATTTCTTGGGTGCCCATCATCGTTGTTTTTGTGTGGTAAATAGAGATATACAGAAACCTGCCACAACATATCTGGGTGCTCTATAAAGTTAAAGTACCAGTAATTGAAATAGAGCTTGACTTAGAGTCAAGCAGCAGTTCAGCCAAACAAAAGAAAATGAGCAAATTAAGACTTTTTAAAAGAAAGAGCTGGTGAAAAGGGGAGCATAGATGAGCTGATCTGGATAGAAATAAGTCAAATATGTTTTGAAAACTTGATTATGTAGTTGAAAGAGCCTGTGAGTGGTTTTTATTCCACTGAATCCTTTGGAGTCTGGGCTCTACCATATGCTTTTGTTTCTGAAATCCATCCTGGATGGGTCAAGTTCCAAAGAAGAATGCTGACTCGATTTCACAGTGTTGTCGTGAAGTGGTATTTCTAAGATAACATCACACTGTATGAATTTGGGTTTGGTGGCAGTGATAGAATTCCTACCTCTAATAGCTATTTGCTGGCAGTCTGAAACTAAATTTTCAAAGCCTAATTCAAGGAGAGAGGCTGAGCAAAATTCCACAGTTTTACTCAAAACTGCATGTCTGAGTGCATACACAGATGCATACACGTTTTGTGTAAGGCTTTGAGAATTTAGTCCCTTGGGGCTAACACATAAGTAAATACATAGTTTAAACTACATCTGTTGGTATAGGCTTGTGGAAAACATGACTGTGGATTAAAGTCAGTGCTGTGACCTTGCGGAGGCTAAGCAAATATGAAAGATTTTTAGACAAGGAGCATCTTACACAAATAATTAAGTTTGAACAATGTCACCCTATATAAACTTTCAGAATGAAATCTTTGAACGTAAATAGTTACCTCACTGATTTTTTTCAGTTACTACATTTAAATATATCTAAGGCTATATTGTTATCTTTTGGGATGGGACTGTATCTTTCTGTTCACAGATCCATAGGTATAAAGGCCAGAAAATATCTTTATAATCATCCAGTTTGATCTCCAGTATAATGGGCCATACAATCTCACCCAGTGACTTCCTGCATCTATCACAATAATTTGTGGCTGATCTAGCCTTTTAGAGAGAGATCCAGTCTTGATTTAAAGATTCCTAGTAATGTAGAATTTGCCACATCTCTTGGTAATCTGTTCCAATGATTAGTTACCTGAGTGTTTAAAAATTAACGTCTTATTTCCAGTCTGAACTATAATGACTTCAATTTCCAGCCACTGGATCTTTTTATACCTTTACTTTTAGCAGTCAGAGACCTCTATCAAGTATCTTCTTCCTGTGTAGGCAATTATGGACCATAGTCAAGTAGCCTCTTAATCTTCAATAAGCTAAGTAGTTGAGCTACTTTCATTTTTTATTGTAAGGCAGGCTTTCCAGACCATGAATCATTCTTTAGTTTTATTCTGAGCCCTTTAAAATTTTTCAACATCCTTTTTGAAGTGTGCACACCAGAACTGGACAAAGTATTCCAGTGGTGGTCTCGCCAGTACTGTATACTCAAGGTAATATCACCTCCATCTACGTATTCAATATTCTCCCCTATTTGTACATGCAAGAATCACATCAGCCCCTTTGCTCACAACATTGGGAAGCTCACATTCAGTTGGTAGTCAGCAATAACCCCTGAGTCCTTTTCGTTGTCACTGAAGCCTCCATCCTATTGTAATAGTAGTGGGGGATTCGATCATTAGAAATATAAATAACGGGGTTTGTGATGACCGAAAGAACCGCATGGTGAATTGCCTGCCGGGGCGAAGGTTGCAGATGTCTTGAGACGTCTAGACAGGCTTATGTATAGTGCTGGGGAGGAATCAGTGGTCGTAGTACATATAGGTACCAATGACATAGGGAAAGTAGGAGAGAGGTCCTGGAGGCCAAATTTAGGCTGCTAGGTAAGAGATTGAAATTCAGGATTTCCATGATAGCATTCTCTGAAATGCTTCCAGTTCTACAGACAGGGCCAGTTAGACGGGCAGAACTTGCAGGGTCTAAATGCATGGATGAGATAATGGTGTAGGGAGGAGGAGTTTAGATTTATTAGGAACTGGGGAACCTTTTGGAAAAGGAGGAACCTATACAGCAAGGGTCTCAAACTCAGTTTACCTTAGGGCAATTGCCAGTCCTCAAATCCTCACAGCAGGCCAATAATGTCACTGAAGATGGTGTTCATGCCACCTCCCAGCCTGTTTCCCACCCTTTTCCCTCACTCCCTTGGCCTCATGCCGCCCCAGCTGACTTTGCCCAGCAACTAATGATGCTGCCTCCATGTGTGACTCTGCCCAGCAACTAGTGATGGTATATCTGTCCCTCTCCCCCAGCCAATGGGAGCTGGCAGGGGGGCAGTGCCGGCAGCGTGGCTGCATGGGTCTCTCCTCTGCAGCTCCGCCAGCAACAGCAGGGATAGAGAACCACTTGCAGGGAGCTGAGCTGCCCGAGGTGAGTGACACTTGCCGAGTTCAACCCCTGGAAGGGTCCCAGGAGGAGCAGGATGGAGCAACGTTGGGGGGGAGGGGCATGTGAATCTCTCCTGCCCGCTCCCCTCCCTCCCCCTCCTTTGGCTGGCAGCCATAAGGGCCAGATGAAAGAACTTTTTAAAAAGATTCCGCGGGCCGCAGTGGGGAGGTTCTTGGGCTGCAGATGGCCCGCGGGCCGGGACTTTGAGACCCGTGCTATATAGGAAGGATGGGCTCTTCCTAAACCAAAACATAAGCAGATTGCTGACATGTAAAATTTAAAAGGTTATAAAGAAGTTTTTAAACATAGGGCTGGAGGAAAGCCGACAGTTGTGAAGGAGCACGTGGTTCAGACAGAGACGTTCTGTAGGGGAGAAACAGTCAAGTTAAAGAGTCCCATTCATTTACATCACGTAATGGCAGATAGCTGAAAAAGTGACAAATTTTATAAGTGCTCATATCCAAATGCTAGAAGTCTGTATACTAAGATTGATGAATTTGAGTGCCTTGTATTAAATGAGGATATTGATAGAATAGGCATCACAGAAACTTGGTGGAATGATAATCAAGAGGACACGGTAATACCGGGGTAGAATATATATAGGAATGACAGAATAGGTCGTGCTGGTGGAGGAGTAGAAACTGTATATGTGAAAGAAAGCAGAGAATCAAATATAGTAAACATCTTAAATGAACCAAACAGTACAATAGAATCTCTCTGGATAGAAATTCTATGCTTGAATAATAAGATTATAGCACTAGGGACATACTACCGACCACCTGATGAGGATGGTGAGGATGACTGTGAAATGCTCAGAGAGGTTAGAGAGGCTATAAAAAACTCAGTAATAATGAGGGATTTCAACTATCCTCATATTGACTGGATGGGATGCAGAGATAAAGTTTCTTGATACCTTAATGACTGCTTCTTGGAGCAACTAGTCCTGGAACCCACAACGGGAGAGGTAATTCTTGATTTAGTCCTAAGTGGAGTACAGGATCTGGTCCAAGAGGTGACTATAGCTGAACTACTTGGTAATAGTGACCATAATGTAATTAAATTTAACATCCCTGTGGGCCGTAAAACACCAAAGAACCCCACTACAGTAGCATTTAATTTCAGAAAGGGAAATTACACAAAAATGAGGAAGCTAGTTAAACAGAAATTAAAAGGTACAGTCCCCAAAGTGAAATATCCGTAAGCTGCACAGAATCTTTTAAAAAACACCATAATAGAGATTCACATTAATCGTATACAAATTGATTGTGACTGGGCAAGGAAATGGAAGATGAAATTCAGTGTTGATAAATACAAAGTTTAAATTAGCTGTTGCCACTCAGAGATATTGGATTAATTGTGGATAGTTCTCTGAAAAATCCACTCAGTGTGCAGCGGCAGTCAAAAAAGCTAACCAAATGTTAGGAACCATTAGGAAAGGGATAGATAATAAGACAGAAAATATCATAATGCCTCTATATAAGTCCATGGTATGCCTACATCTTGAATACTGCTTGCAGATCTGGTTGCCCCCTCTCAAAAAAGATATTTTGGAATTGGAAAAGGTACACAGAAGGGCAACAAAAATCATTAGGGTTATGGAACAGCTTCCATATGAGGCAAGATTAATAAGACTGGGACTTTTCAGTTTGGAAAAGAAATGACTAAGGGGGAATCTGATAGAGGTCTATAAAATCATGACTTGTATGGAGAAAGTAAATAAGGAAGTGTTATTCGCTCCTTCTCATAACACAAGAACTAGGGGTCACCAAATGAAATTAATAGGCAGCAGATTTAAAACAAACAAAAGGAAAGAGTTCTTCACACAACACATAGTCAACTTCTGGAACCCATTGCTAGGGAATGTTGTGAAGGCCAAAACTATAACAGGGTTCAAAAAAGAACTAGATAAATTCATAGATAAGTCCATCAATGGCTATTAGCCAGGAGCAGCAGGGATGCAACAGCATGCTCTGAGTATCCTTAGCCTCTGTTTGCCAGAAGCTCGGAGTTAATGCGGGGAGGGATAGCTCAGTGGTTTGAGCATTGGCCTGCTAAACCCAGGGTTGTGAGTTCAATCCTTGAGGGGGCCATTTAGGGATCTGGGGCAAAAGTCTGGGGATTGGTCTTGCTTTGAGCAGAGAGTTGGACTAGATGACCTTCTGTGAGATCCTTTCCAATCCTGATATTCTATGATTCTATGACAGGATGGATCACTTGATTGCCTGTTCTGTTCATTCCCTCTGAATCACCTGACATTGGCCATTGTCAGAAGACCGCATACTGGGCTAGATGGACCATTGGTCTGACCCATTATAGAGTCGTAGAATTGTGGGACTGCAGTAGACCTCAAGAGGTCCTCTAGTCTAGTCCCCTGCAGTCATGACAGAAGTATTCTTCTTTGAGTGCTTGCTCATGTTCATTCCATATTAGGTGAGGACTCACCACAAGCACCAGTGCCAGAAGTTTTTCCCTTAGCAGTATCCGTAGGGGACTGGCTCTTGCGCCCTCTGGAGTTGCTCCCGCATGGCATGGTGTAAGGGGCACTGCCGGCTTCCCCCATCCTCAGTTCCTTCTTGCCACCAGTGCTGGAACTTCTGCTACTTCGGCTAGCTTTCGCTTAGTTCAGTGTGTCTCATGAACATTTCTTTGTAAAATAGTTGTTGTAGTTTAGTATTTACCCTTAGTATTAGTTCTAGTTACAGTAACTCCTCACTTAATGTCATCCCGGTTAACGTTTTTTCATTGTTACATTGTTGATCAATTAGAGAACATGCTTGTTTAAAGTTGCGCAATGCTCCCTTATAACATTGTTTGGCAGCCACCTGGTTTGCCCCCTGCTTGCAGAAAGAGCAGGCCGTTGGAATGAGTGGGGGGACAGGGGGCGTGCTTGGAACCAGGGTGGACCAGCAGCCCCCTGTCAACTCCCCTAAGTTCCTTGTGCAGCAGCCGCCCAGCAGGCTATCAATTGCCGGGCAGTTCAGCTGTCCCTCCCCACAATACCATATGCTGCTCCTGCCCTCTGCCTTGGAGCTGCTCCCGGGAGCCTCCTGGTTGCTGTGCAGGGGGGAAAGAAGGGTGCTAATGTCAGGGTGTCCCCTCCCCTCCTCCCCCCGTACCCCATCTCCATAGAGTGGGGGGGACGGGATATGACAGGACTCAGGACAGAGGGAGCTTGCTGGCAGCAGCTGCTGTCTCAATTTGCTAATCTACTTAAAAAGGCAGTGTACTTAGTGGGGTCAGCGTACTTAAAGGGGCAATGCACGTCTCTCTCTCTCTCACACACGCACATGGTGTGTGTCTTTGTCTATCTCTGCCATGCTGTGTCTCCTCCCTCCATTCATGCTGTCTTGTAAAGTGTGAGGCTACAGTAACAACAATGTGTTAACCCTTGAGGGCTCAGCTGAGTGCTAGTTCATCATTTAGCAGTAAGGCATTCCCTGGGAAATATTCCACCCTCTGACTCCACCACCTCAGCCAAGCTTCACAATCATCATTTCTGTGTACAGTATTAAATTGTTTGTTTAAAACTGATACTGTGTGTGTGTGTGTGTGTGTGTGTGTGTGTGTGTGTGTGTGTGTGTNTAAAACTGATACTGTGTGTGTGTGTGTGTGTGTGTGTGTGTGTGTGTGTGTGTGTGTGTGTGTGTGTGTATCTAATAGTCTTTTGTCTGGTGAAAAAAATTTCCCTGGAACCTAACCTCCCGCCCCCCATTTACATTAATTCTTATGGGGAAATGGATTCATTTAACATCGTTTTGCTTAAAGTAGCATTTTTCAGGAACATAACTACAACGTTAAGCAAGGAATTATTGTAGTTGGTACAGGACGGGACTCAGCCTAGGGATGGGGTATGCTCCGATCCCCAGGCTTTAAACCATGCGATCGTTGTAAGTGGCCCATGCCCATCAGGGACCCGCAGGTTAGCTGTTTAAGGTGTCTAGGAAAAGGTTACATAAGCGACAAGTGTCGCATCTGTATGTCGTTCAAACCCAGAATGAAAAAGGAGAGAGACCTCAGTCTCAGGGCACTTCTGATGGAGTCAACGCTGACCCCAGCACCAGAGCAGAGGTTGGACTCGGCCCCGAGTACCACAGCGTTGGTACGGAGCGCCCCGCTGGTGCCGTCTACTGGCTGGCACTGATCCCCGGCCCTGGCCAAGAAGCCCAAGATGTCCATGAGGGGGAGATCTTCCAATTCCAAGAAGGAATTCCGGGCAGTCCTCGAAGAGGGCGTGGCTGCAGTGAGAGTGGCCATCCAAGTAGCCTCGGACGCAGCAGACTCCGCGGCTCACGCCATGGCCTCGGCCATCTCCATACGAAGGGTGTCCTAGCTGCTCCTCTCGGGTCTGTCAATGGAGGCTCAGCAATTGATGCAGGACCTCCCCTTCAACGGCCAGACCCTGTTTGCAGAGCAGACGGACAGTAAATGGCATGACCTTAAGGACTCCTGCACTATCCTGAAAACTCTGGGGCTGTATGCTCCAGGGCCAGCTCCGTAAGTGGTTCAAACCACAGCAATCTCAGGGCCAAGGGAATCAACCCCGCCATGAGCCGCCCAACCCCCTCAATAAGAAGAGTAGGGGCTACAAGTGCCATCCGAGCCACCAACCTCCTCCTCCTGCCCAGTCGGGCTCAACCCGCAATAAGCAGGGGGGCAAGCGAGTGTTTTGAGGGTGCGCTCGAGGGCGACCTACCGGACTTTACCCAGACCCGTCTGTCCCGCTGTTCTCCAACTGCCTTTCTTTTTTCCTCCCCGCATAGGCGGCTATAACTTCAGACTGCTGGGCCCTCATTGCTATGGTAAACTGTAGGGTACAACCCTCCACTTCTAGGCCCCCACCCCTTCTCTGTCCCTCTTCAGAATGGACATGAGCAAGCACTCGAAGAAGAAAAAACAGTTACCTTTTCCATAACTGGTGTTCTTCGAGATGTGTTGCTCATGTCCATTCCACAACCCGCCCTCCTCCCCACTTTTGGATTTTCCAGCAAGAAGAAACTGAGAGGGGGGAGCCAGCAGCACCCCTTATACCGTGCCATGCGGGTGGGAATCCAGAGGATGCCAGAGCCGGTCCCCTACGGATACTGCTAAGAGAAAAAACTTCTAGCACTGGTGCATGTGGTGAGCACACACACCTAATATGGAATGGACATGAGCAACACATCTTGAAGAACACCAGTTACGGAAAAGCTTACTGTCCTTTATCTAGACCATCCCTGACAGGTGTTTGTCTAACCTGCTTTTTAAAACCTCCAGTGACTGAGATTCCATAACCTACCTAGGGAATTTATTCCAGTGCTTAACCACCCTGACAGTTAGAAAGTTTTTCCTAATGTCCAACCTAAACCTCCCTGGCTACAATTTAAGCCCATTGCTTCTCGCCCTATCTTCAGAGGTTAATGAGAACACTTTTTCTTTCATCTCCTTGTAACAACATTTTATGTACTTGAAAACTATTATGTTCCCCATAAGACTTCTCTTTTCTAGAGTAAACAAACCCAATTTTTTCAATCTTCTCTCATAGGTCATGTTTTCTAGACCTTTAATCATTTTTGTTACTCTCCTTTGGATTTTCTCCACATCTCTCCTGAAATGTGGTACCCAGAACTGGACACAATACTCTGAGGCCTTATCAGCACTGAGTAGAGCAGAAGAATTACTTTTGTCTTACTTACAACACTCCTGCTAATACATTCCAGAATTATGTTTATGCTTTTTCTTTTTTCTTTTTTTTTTTTTTTTGCGATTCCATTACAAGTCAAGTCCATGTGACTTCTTTGGAAGTTCAAATTTAGAACTTTATTTGTGGTGGGACATTTCATACCCCTTGTATGTTTTGCATGCTCTTCAAGACTTCCAAGGGCCTCCATTCAGTACACTATGGGCCAGACTCCTGGGATCCTGTCACTTTGATTAACCGATAGACACACTAGCTATGATCATATAGCCATCGGCACTGTTTCCAAAAGCGATGTTGTTTTCCAGGTGCTGAACCTGCTTGCAGCTCTGAGTCCCATGAATGTGTCAATACCATTGATATTTGTGCCTTAAACAGTGGTTGTCATGATGCATTTGATGCTGGTGAATGCACCAATGAAGTCGGCATTCTTTGTGCCAGTTCTCCCAACTCAGTCTCAGTCAAGGCAGGCTCCTTGTGTGTCAAGGCATTCCTCTCGCATCCTTTCCCAAAGCTATGGTTTTGGCTGCATTTTTAAGAGAACTGTGAGGATGACTTGCCAGATTCTCCTCTTGGCTGACAGACATAAAGGAAGATTTCCACAGTTTCTACTCAACTCATCAAAGGAAGGTTAAGAGAAATACCTTCCTCTGAAGAATAAGGCATCCTTTTGTGAAGAGGATGTCTGAGGTTGTCCCCTTTACTCTAGAAATGGCGAGTGACTCCAGGGCTGATGTTATGGAGTTTTTAGGCCCTTTTGGATTTGGGAGCAGTTCTCTCCATCCTCACCTGGAATGAGTGATGAAATAACTATGGAAACATCTTATTCTATCCTGGTTACTTACTGTATGGTGGGCCGCATATGTTTAATGCAACAAAATTCTGCTGCTCATTATTCCTCCCAGCCTGCCTCATGGATCGTCGGTAGTAATGGAAGCTGCTGTGGTCAAGGATAAATTTGTTGCTCCAAGATGCTGACTTTAGGCATTGAGACCTGTCTGGCATTGCAAACAATTCAGCAAAATATGATTTGCACTATGGAAGAAGAATAAGATTCACATTCTCTCTTCATGATTATGGGCTCGAGCGTGGTATCAGGTGAGGGTGGCCTTTAGTGCCTGTGAAGTGACAATGAGAGAGTGGCTATTTCATGATGGCTCTTGTGGGCACACTTAGTGGAATTTCTCAAGACTTCACTATAAGTGGGAAATCTCAGACCTGTGTTATCAAAGTGGTAACTTTTCTTGGGAGAATGTGGTAGGCATTTTGTTATTTTAGTACTGCCATACAGGCTTCTTCATCTTCAGCAAAATTAAAGAGAGGAAGAGGAAAAACAACATTTAGAAAACCGACCTCCTCTTTTCTCTACTTCTAACAGCCAGCTGTTAGACCTCTCAGAATTAGAGGTATCTGGGTCCGTAGGTCCCCAATAGTAAGTACAAAAAACCTCATAGCGAGTTTTTTATTTGTTTATGGTTCCAGTACAAATAGCCAGTCTGCCTGTATCTACTGTAGGGGCTCATGTGGGATCTGTGATTAGCCTAAATTCTTTCCAAGGTGGTGGTGAGATTATGCCTTAACTAGTTAATTGACTTGCCAATATTTTCCCCAGATCCTATTGTAGTAGCAACTATTGCTTATTATTTATTGTATTTCACTGTACAAGGTGACAGTTTTCCTCACTGTTTCTACAGTGTCTAGTACAATCGGGACGGTGGGCTCCAGGAATTACTGCAATACTGTACAAATAATCATCATGTTATCTGGGTGCATTTACACCCGCGGTCCCCAAACTTTTGAGGGTCGTGCCCCCCCCCTTCCCCAGTCTGTGCCCAGAGCCGGGGCCGGGAGTGGGGCCACAGCTCGGTGGGGGGGGATGGATGTGGACAGGTGTAAGGGGGCCGAGGCTGGGGCCGCAGTCGGGGATGAGGCTCGGGACGGGAGTGGAGCTATAGTTGGTCAGCGGTGGGGGCTGGCAGCCGGGCCTGCAGCCAGGTGCGACTCTGCTCCCAGCCTTGCCCCTAGCCTCGGCCCTGGGCAAGGAATGGAGCCACAGCTGGGGATGGGGCCAGAGCCAGACGCAGGGACGTAGCTGGGGTGGGACTGGGAGCCGGGGATGCGGCTGGGGGCAGGACTGGAGCAGAGCTGGGGCAGGGAGGGGCTGGGTTGCACTCCCTTCCCGCCCCTGTGGGGGTTGGCCTGGGTCCCACTGTACCTCCCTGGATGGTCCTCCACGCCCCCTGAGGGGGGCATGCCCCACACTTTAGGGACCTCTGATTTACACAGATATGTTTTTCCAAAAATAGGGAGTTCTTCTTTGAGTAGTGTCCCCATTGTTGCTTCACTCTAGGTGCGCTAGCACCCCCTGTACCTTTGATTGGAGATTTCTCATAGCAATGTCCGTTCAGCCCCTGCATGCGTGTCAGTCAGTGCCCCGTGCTATTGTACAGGTGAACCACCCTCAGTTCCTTCTCAATCGCCTCAGCCTGAGACGGAACTCTTGCAGTTGTCCCATTGAGATTTCCTCAGTGTAGTGAGTCGGTGTGGCTCCCCGCTGCCCCGGAAGGGGAAGAGCCCGTCCGGAGGCCGGAGTGGGCGGAGCTAGGGAGTTCTTAGCCCGCCCCTCAGAGGGTCAGGCGGCAACCCGGAAGTATAAAACCGGGCCCTCAGTCTGTCCCCAACAGCCGGAGAGACCAGACGTCTCCAGCCTAGCTCGGGGCTGGGAAACCTCCATGGCCCAGAGTGACCGCCAGGAGTTGCCGGGCCTGCCCTGCGCCCGCTATACAGAGGAACCGCTGGGCCGGCCCTGAGCCCGCTACCCAGAGGAGCCACCGGGCCTGCCCTGCGCCCCCTACCCCGAGGAGCCACCGGGCCTGCCCTGCGCCTCCTATCCGGAGGAGCTCCCGGACTTGCCAAACAATCCCTGGCTGGATGAACCCATGATCCAGGATCCCCCCAAGGCCAATGCCAGCACCCAGGTAGGCCCAGAGGGGGAGTCTGGAAGTAGCCCGGGAGCAGCCGACCCCAGTCTGGCTGCAGGCACTGCCAGAGCCGATGTCAGTGTGTTGCGGCCAGGATCCCCACTGACGAAGCAGTGGGTCTTCTGCTGCTGCTAGGGCCCCGGGCTGGGACGCAGTGGAGTGGGAGGGCCTGCGTCCCCCCTGCCACCCAACTGGTGGGTGGCAGGCAGTCTCCCCGTCTCCCAGGCCTGTTGAGGCTCAGGCCTATTACTGTGGCTCAGCCCTGCCTGAGGGCCTGATCTCTGCCTCAGCGTTTGTTGCCCCGCCCTGACCTAGGGCCTGGGCTAAATACTTTGTTTACTGTTGCTCAACTCTGACTAAGGGTCTGAGCCCTGACCTAACGCTGGTGCCCGCCCTGAGCCAGGGTCGGGCTTCCTGTATCTTTCAGGACAGCAAGGGCTGCCGGGCGAGACCCTGCAGCCAGACAAAGCACTCAAGCCCCAGCAGGTAGTGAGTCGGTGTGGCTCCCCGCCGCCCCGGAGCTGGTCGAGCCTCGGCCAACTCCTGTATACGTGGTACCAGAAATGGGGACGTTCAATCCCTTGGCCCTGCGAGAAGGGTCTGAGGGGAAGAGTCTCCCCAAGAGAGGCCATGGAGATGGAGTGACTGTTTCAACTGCTGGCCGAGAGTCAAGAGCGGCAGCAGGCCGCCCACGTACAGCAGCAGCAGCAGGCCGCTGCCCAACTGCAACAGCAGCAGCAACGCATTCAGCAGCTGGGAGACCAGCTGCAGCAACTTGTGACTACAATGCCGCACCCCGTAGACCTGCAGCCAGGGGACGGGGCTGGATCGCCCTGCACTGCCGTCCCGGTGTGGCTAACCAAAATGAGCCCCAATGATGATCCTGAGGCGTTCTTGGTAACATTCGAACAGGTGGCATTGGTCGCGGGGTGGCCCCAGGTCCAGTGGGCCACCCATCTGGCCCCCTACCTAACCGGGACTGCCCAGATGGCTTACCGGGGGCTGGCTACAGAAGATGCCAGGGATTACAGCCAGGTGAAGGCCGCAATCTTGGACACCTTAGACATCAGCCCAGAGACGTTTCGGCAGTGGTTCCGGAGCCAAACGTACCCTGTGGGCACCCGACCCAGGCTGGTGGCCCAAGCCCTAAAGGAGACATGTAGGCGGTGGCTACAGCCTGAACTGAGGACCACAGAGGAGGTGACAGAGCAAGTTATCCTCGAGCAGTTTGTCCACCTCCTCCCAACGCGAGGACGGGCCTGGGTGCTCCGCCACTGGCCGGCAACATTAGCTGCGGCCGTCGCGCTAATGGAAGACTTCCTCGCTGCCAAATCCCCCGTGGGACCCGCCCTCCGACCTCAGAACCCTGGGCCGGAACACCCGCACACCGAACGGCGAGGGGACGCCCCGACCGGGCCGCGGAACCTGGGCCACGGGCAAGAGACCCGCCCGGGACCTCAACTCAGACGCTCGGAACCTCCCCCTCAACCTGGACCGGTCGCCCCCGGGCCAAGTGGCATGAGAATTCCCCGGAGTCCCTCTAGGAGTCTGATGGGAGCCCCCTCCCGTGGAGGTCGTCCTGACCTCAGGCCCTGCTTCTGTTGTGGGAAATTGGGTCACTTGCAACAGGACTGCACCAACATGGACTGTAGCTTCGGTCAGGTCTGTGCAGGGGACGCCAGAGCCCGACTACCACAGGCTCCCAAGATAACGATCCCGGTCGTTGTCGGTGACCACTCCACCCAGGCCCGGATCGACTCAGGCTGCGGCCAGACACTGGTTCGCCAGGCGTTGGGACCCCAGGCGGACCCCCACTTGGGGACAATCCACCTGCAGTGTATCCATGGGGATGTCCGGCCATATCCTAGTGCCTTGGGTCAGGTTAACCGTGGCTGGCGTCACCTGCCGAATAGTTGTTGGCTTAGCCCCTCGACTGGCGTACCCGGTGATCCTGGGGCGGGATTGGCCTGCCTTTGAGGAAATCCTCTGGTCAACCCTGGCCTTGGAGGGAGAGTCCCAGGGCGCCCTACGGGGGGAGGAGCCCGGGACCCCCGAACCCGAATCAGGAACCGAAGAAGCCGACAACTCCCGGTCTGAGCCCGAGGTGGAGCTCCGCCTCCAGACCAATTTCTGTCGTGACCAGAGAACGGACCCAACCCTTAGCGAGGCCTATGAACAACTGGCGGCAGTTGATGGGACCATCATCAACCCCCAACGGGCGACCCAGTGGCCCCACTTCGAACTACGCCGGGACCGTCTTTATTGGGTGGACCATGACCCCCGCACGAAGGAGCCCTAAACGCAGCTGCTGGTACTGCAGTGTCACCGGCGCACCATGATGAAGCTGGCACATGACATCCCGGCTGCTGGACATCTGGGCCAGGAGAAAACCCTTGCCAGGATTCTAACGCGGTTCTTCTGGCCCAGTGTTCACCAGGAGGTGAGGAACTATTGTAGCTCCTGTCCGGAGTGCCAGGTAGCTGCTCCGCAACGGGTACCCAGGGCACCCCTGGTCCCCATGCCTGTAATGGAAACCCCCTTTGAACGGGTGGCCATGGACCTGGTGGGCTCCCTCCCAAGAAGTGCGTCGGGGTTCCAATATGTCCTGGTCATTGTGGACTACACCACCCGTTTCCCCGAGGCCATTCCGTTACGGAGCACCACGGCCCGGACCATCGCCGGAGAATTGGTGAAGGTCTTCGCTCGGGTGTGTTTGCCCCGTGAAATCCTCACGGATCAAGGAACGAATTTCACCTCCCGCTTGTTGCAACAGGTCTGCAAGCTCCTGGGGGTCAAACAATTACGGACCTCCGTCTACCACCCGCAGACAGACGGGCTGGTAGAACGATTTAACTGGACTCTCAAAGAAATGTTGCGGAAGTTTCCCCCGGAGGAACTGCGCCGATGGGACCAGTTGCTCCCTCCCCTGCTGTTAGCCATTGGCGAGGTATCCCAGTCTTCCACCAAGTTCTCCCTGTTTGAACTGCTGTACGGGCGCCGTCCATGAGGCCTGTTGGACTTAATGCGAGAAACCTGGGAGCAGTCCCCATCTCCAGGCCCGGGCCTCCTGCAATATGTCCTGCAGCTGCGGGAGCACTTTGCTCAGGCTGGGGCCCTGGCCCGTGAAAACCTAAAGGCCGCCCAGGCCAGGCAGGAACGGACTTATAACCGGGAGGCACAGGTACGTGACTTTGAACCCGGTGATTGCGTCCTGCTCCTCCTGCCCTCGAGCGAGTCCAAGCTACTGGCCCGTTGGCAGGAGCCCTACGAGGTAGCTCGGAAGGTGGGGCCCGTCACCTATGAGATCCGCCAGCCCAACTGGCGCAAGCAGACGCAGCACTACCATGTAAACTTGTTAAAGCCATGGCGGGAGCAGGAGGGCCTGCTGATTAATCCTTACCCGCCAGAACTGGAGCTCGGCCCCCACGCATGCTGGACCAAGGAACCCGCTGCTCCCCTGCTCGGCGACACTCTTACAGAGGAGCAGCGCAAGCAGGCCAAGTGTCTCCTACAGGCATTCCCGGAACCTTCACGGCCCTACCCGGATACACGACCCTGGTCTATCACTCGGTCCAGACTGAACCAGGGAAGGTAATCTGAGAAACGACCAGGCCACTGCCGTACCGGATGCACCAGGAAGTGGAGGAAGAAGTACAGGCCATGCTGGCCTTGGGGGTCATCAAGCCATCTCAGAGTGAGTGGCGTAGCCCGGTGGTCCTGGTACCCAAGCCTGACGGCACTCGACACTTTTGTATAGACTTCCGACGGGTGAATGCCATCTCATGCTTCGACGCCTATCCAATGCCCCGGGTGGATGAGTTGCTGGGCCGGCTAGGCGAGGCCCAGTTCATCACCACCCTTGACCTCAGTAAGGGGTATTGGCAGATCCCGCTCGATGACCCATCTAAGGAAAAAACCGCGTTCGCTACGCCTACCGGACTGTACCAGTTCACCCGGATGCCCTTTGGCCTCCATGGGGCCCCGGCCACATTCCAGCGACTAATGGACCGCCTCCTCCAGCCCCACCAAGACTATGCGGCAGCCTACCTGGATGACGTCGTGATCTATAGCCAGCATTGGGAAGACCACCTGGAACGGGTGGCGGCGGTCCTGAGAACCCTGCGACAGGCGGGGCTGACAGCCAACCCGAAGAAGTGTCGGATCAGATGGCAGGAGACCACATACTTGGGGTACACTATAGGGGGAGGACGAGTGAAGCCCCTCGTCGGGAAAGTACAAGCCCTGGCCACTTGCCCGACCCCCACTATGAAACGCCAAGTCCGACAGTTCCTGGGACTCGTCGGGTACTATCAACGATTCATCCCCCAGTTTGCATCCATAGCAGCTGCCTTAACCAGGCTGTTGACAAAGAACAGCCCCCGGCAGGTGCAGAGGACCCCGGACTGTGAAAACGCCTTCCGGACACTTCAAACGTGTCTTTGCCAGGAGCCGGTCCTATACAGCCCAGACTTCCACCGAGGGTTCATCCTGCAGACAGATGCCTCAGAGGTAGGGCTGGGGGCCGTCCTATCCCAAGAGATTGACGGAGCAGACCACCCGGTTCTATACCTGAGCTGAAAATTGTTCCCCCGTGAAAGGAGCTACGCCGTGGTCGAGAAAGAGGCACTCGCCATCAAATGGGCCTGTGACGCCCTACGATATTACCTCCTGGGTGCACCATTCACGCTAGTCATGGACCATGCCCCCTTCCGATGGCTGATGAGGATGAAGAACAACAATGACCGATTGTTGCGGTGGTATCTGGCCTTACAACCCTACGCTTTTACCATCCAGCATAGGGCCAGTAAGGAACATGCCAATGCGGACTTCCTGTCCCATGTAGGGGGGACGGACGGGTCTGGCCCCGAAGACCGGGAGCCAGACTTGAGGAGGGGGTGTGTGTAGTGAGTCGGTGTGGCTCCCCGCCGCCCCAGAAGGGGAAGAGCCCATCCGGAGGCTGGAGTGGGCGGAGCTGGGGAGTTCTGAGCCCGCCCCTCAGAGGGTCAGGCGGCAACCCGGAAGTATAAAACCGGGCCCTCAGAACTCAGTCTGGCCCCAACAGCCGGAGAGACCAGACGTCTCCAGCCTAGCTCGGGGCTGGGAAACCTCCATGGCCCAGAGTGACCGCCAGGAGTTGCCGGGCCTGCCCTGAGCCCGCTACCCAGAGGAACCACTGAGCCTGCCCGGCACCTACTACCCAGAGGAGCTGCCAGGCCTGCCCTGCGCCTCCTATCCGGAGGAGCTCCTGGACTTGCCAAACGATCCCTGGCCGGACGAACCCATGGTCCAGGATCCCCCCGAGGCCGATGCCAGCACCCAGGTAGACCCAGAGGGGGAGTCTGGAAGTAGCCCGGGGGCAGCCGACCCCAATCTGGCTGCAGCACTGCCAGAGCCGATGTCAGTGTGCTGCAGCCAGGATCCCCACTGACGAAGCAGCGTGTCTTCTGCCGCTGCTAGAGCCCCGAGCTGGGACGCAGTGGAGTGGGAGGGCCTGCGTCCCCCCACCACCCAACCGGTGGGTGGCAGTCTCCCCCTCTCCTAGGCCTGTTGAGGCTCAGGCCTATTACGGTGGCTCAGCCTTGCCTGAGGGCCTGAGCTCTGCCTCAGCATTTGTTGCCCTGCCCTGACCTAGGGCCTGGGCTAAATAATTGTTTACTGTTGCTCAACCCTGACTAAGGGTCTGAGCCCTGACCTAACGCTGGTGCCCGCCCTGAGCTGGGGTCGGGCTTCCTGTATCTTTCAGGGTGGCAAGGGCTGCCGGGCGAGACCCTGCAGCCAGACAAAGCACTCAAGCCCCAGCAGGTAGTGAGTTGGTGTGGCTCCCCACCGCCCCAGAGCGGGTCAAGCCCCGGCCAACTCCTGTACACTCAGCTTTCCGCTTCTTTCATTAATAGTCACTAATAGTATTAGTGTTAGTTTCTGTAGTTAGTAGTAATATAGCTTCTTATCTTTTCTTTATATTTAGGTAGATATAAGCTAGTTAATAATTTTCTCTTTTACTGGGAGGTTATGCCCAGTTGTCCCAGCTTCAACTGCTGTCTGTCATGTTGGGAGGCGATCCCGATCCGCTACTGGCACTCCTCCTGCATCCGTTGCCTTGGGGAATCGCATGTTGCTCACAAGTGCAACTTTTTCTTTGGTACTGAAATCAAGAGCTAGAAAAAACAGATAAAGCTTCGTCTCCTCATGATGGAGAGCTCTCTATTCCTGGCTTCTGACCCAGGCCAAGAGAAATTGTATGAATCTCACCAAAAGAGACAGAGGTTCTATAGAAAGAAGCTGTCCATGTCCAAGCAGCAATTTTGATGCATTGGTCACGGGCTCAAATTGCCATCCTCATCCTCTTGAGCTGCACCAATTCACCACCCTTATTTCTTTTGGTGACCACCTTCGCTCCTTCAGGTGCTCCTGGGATTTGATCACTATGGACAAGTAGTTTTGGACGTCATCTCCAAAGGATACACCATCCACTTTACTACACTTCCACCAACAAACCCCCCCTTCCCCATCCCTCTTCAGGAACCTCCTCATGAAAGCTTGCTTTGTCAAGAAATAGACACTCTCTTACATTTGGGAGCCATAGTATCGGTCCTCTTGCAGCACAAAGGGAAGGGATTTTATTCAAAGTAGCTTCTGGTACCAAAAAAGAGTGGCAATTGGAGACCATACTCAGTACCTATGTGAAGACACTGAAATTCAAAACTGTGACACTTACAGCAATAACTCTGTCAGTAGAGCAGGGGGATTGGTTATCAGTCCTCAACCTTCAAGACGCATATTTCCATATTGCTATCCACCCATACCACAAATGATTCCTATGTTTCACTGTCTGCCATGACCACTTTCAATTTACTGAGTGCTCCCCTTTGGTCTGCTCCACAGGAAAGGTATCTTGGTATTCCCTTACATGTCCAATTGTCTGCTGAAGGGCTGCTTCCTGGAACTGACATCTTGAGCAACCTCCACCGCCATAGGTCTCTTCCTTGAATTGGGCCTGCAATTGGACATTCAAAAATCCACTTTGACCTCTGTCCAAGGCTTAGAATTCATGGAGGGAAACCTTGATTCAATAACAGCAAGAGCCTGCCTTCTTCTGCCCTTTTCAACATAGCCAGCACAATTCAGCTCAGCCCCCAAACTATGATCAAGAACTGTCTTTAGTTGCTGGAGCACATGGCAGCCACCACCTTTGTTACAGAATATCCAAGGTTTCGAAGGTGCTGCCTTCAGGGGTGGCTCAGAACGGTTTAGTCACCAAGCAGACACAATTTAAATGTGCTGCTTTCCATTCCTACCTCTGTACAACAGTACCTCAACTGGTGGAAAGATTATCACAGCGTGTGCACAGGAGTTCCATTTGTGTGTCCCTCCCCAACAGTCGTCATAATGACAGACGCCTCTCTGCTAGGGTTGGGAGTGCATCTAGACACTAAACAGGACTCTGTGTTTTGTTACCAATTGATGTTTAATTGCTTTCTTCCAAATTTTGGAGAGTATTATAGGTACTTTTTTTTTTTTTTTAAAGGAAGTAGCTTTTTTGGGAACTATTAACATTCAGCAACAGTTTCCCTAGCCCCAATAAACCAGATGTTCAAATCAGACTTATCAGTTTGTTTTTATTTTTATTTTGTTAATCATGTTTATTATGGTAGTGTCTAAGGGTATGTCTACACTACGAGAGTAGTTCGATTTCACTTAAATCGAATATGTGGAATCGATATTACAAAGTCGAACGTGTGTATCCACACTAAGGACAGTAATTCGACTGTGTGAGTCCACACTAACAGGGCAAGCGTCGACATTGGAAGCAGTGCACTGTGGATAGCTATCCCGCAGTCCCCGCTGCCCATTGGAATTCTGGGTCGAGCCCCCAATGCCTGCTGGGGAAAAAAATGTGTCGAGGGTGGTTTTGGGTAACTGTCATCCAACCGTCACTCCCGCCCTCCCTCCCTGAAAGTGCCGGCGGGCAATCAGTTCGCACACTTTTCTGGTGAGTGACGGCGCGGACGCCACAGCACTGCGAGCATGGAGCCCGCTGCGACCATCGCTGCAGTTATGGCCATTGTCAACACCTCGCACCTTATCAGCCACATTTTCCAGAGGCAGATGCTGAGAAATCAGGTGAGGAGGCTACGGCAGCGCGATAAGGACATGAAGTCTGAGAGTGGCACAGACCTGTCACAAAGCACGGGACCCCGTGCCGTGGACATCATGATGGCACTGGGTCATGTTGATGCCGTGGAACGGCGATTCTGGGCACGTGAAACAAGCACGGACTGGTGGGACCACATAGTGCTGCAGGTCTGGGATGAATCCCAGTGGCTGAGAAACTTTCGCATGCGGAAGGGAACTTTCCTTGAACTTTGTGAGTTGCTGTCCCCTGCCCTGAAGCGCAAGGACACCCGGATGCGAGCAGCCCTGACTGTCCAGAAGCGAGTGGTCATAGCCCTCTGTCTGCAACGCCAGACAGCTACCGGTCAGTCGCGAACCACTTTGGCGTGGGCAAATCTACCATGGGGGTTGTTGTGATGCAAGTAGCCAACGCAGTCGTTGATGTACTGCTGTCAAAGGTAGTGACCCTGGGAAACGTGGAGGTCATCATAGATGGCTTCGCCGCGATGGGATTCCCAAACTGCGGTGGGGCTATAGATGGAACTCACATCCCTATCCTGGGACCGGACCACCAGGCCAGCCAGTACATTAACCGAAAGGGCTACTTTTCAATGGTGCTGCAAGCACTGGTGGACCATAGGGGACATTTTACCAACATCAACGTCGGATGGCCGGGCAAGGTTCATGACGCTTGTGTTTTCAGGAACTCTGGTCTGTTTAGATGGCTGCAGGAAGGTATTTACTTCCCGGACCACAAAATAACTGTTGGGGATGTGGAGATGCCTATAGTGATCCTTGGGGACCCAGCCTACCCGCTAATGCCCTGGCTCATGAAGCCCTATACAGGCGCCCTGGACAGTGAAAAGGAACTCTTCAACTACCGTCTGAGCAAGTGCAGAATGGTGGTGGAGTGTGCTTTTGGACGTCTCAAGGGGAGATGGAGAAGCTTACTGACTCGCTCTGATCTCAGCAAAACCAATATCCCCATTGTTATTGCAGCTTGCTGTATGCTCCACAATCTCTGTGAGAGCAAGGGGGAGACCTTAATGGCAGGGTGGAAGGTTGAGGCAAGTCGCCTGGCTACTTATTATGCCCAGCCAGACAGCCGTGCGATTAGAAGAGCCCAGCGGGACGTGCTGTGCATCCGGGAGGCTTTGAAAGCTAGGTTCCTGAGTGAGCAGGGTAACCTGTGACTATTTAGTTTGTTTACAGAGAAGCTGAACCTGCCCCCGTTTCTTTACCCAGTGAATGTTCACTATTCTCTCCAGTTTCATACCCCGTTCACCCCCTTCCAACCCACGTTTAAAAATAAAATCACGGAAAATTTGTTAATGAACAACGTTTTCTTTATTACTGTTTTTGCGGTAAAGTGTTGAAACAGGGACGCAGACTGTGGTGGGGAGTGGGTGTAGTGTAGTGATGCAAAGGACGCTTCTAAACTCGAGGAATGACAGGCTCCTGCTTCTACAGTGGTCCGCACTGGTGGACTGATTGTTTCAACGGAGCCTGCCACCCCTCCTGTTCGGGACTCTGTGTGTGGGGGCTATGTGACTTTGTGGCAGGGGGAGGACGGTTACAGATCCGCTGCTGCGTGGCTCTGTGATCCAAGATAAGGACCGCTGCATAAGATCTCTAACCGCCCTCCCCCACCACAAAGTCACATAGCCCTCCCCCCGCCCCCACCACAGAAAATGAAAGCCACCTCCCAGACTGACCAGGGTGCCTAGGGACTGCACTGTGTGCGTGACCTGCTGCTGAACCTGCCCCCGTGTCTGTACCAACCCGCTTCCCCCCCCTTCAAACAGACTGTCCTCTAAAAAAACATGATGGAAACAGTAATTAACAGAAACGTATTTTTTATTAGCAACTAGACATGGGATGAAACTGGGATGGGGGCTTGGGTGAGGCGGGAAGGAAAGGACTTATCAAATTTTGGAGAATGACAGCCTTCTGCCACTTGAGCAGTCTGCAGGGGTAGAGTGACAGTTTTCATGGACTCTGCAGCCCCTCCTTCTTGGTACTTTGGGTGAGGGGGGTATGGGACTTTGTGGCAGGGGACGGTGGTTACAGATAGACTGCAGCGGGGCTCTGTCCTCCTGCCTCAGGTCCTGCAGAACATCCACAAGGCGCCGGAGCGTGTCCGTTTGCTCCCTCATTAGTCCAAGCAGCATTTGAGTCGCCTGCTGGTCTTCCTGCCGCCACCTCTCCTCCCGTTCGCTGTGTGCTCGCTGGTATTGGGACATGTTCTCCCTCCACTGAGTCTGCAGGGTTGCCTCGGCTCGGGAGCAGCCCATAAGTTCTGAGAACATGTCGTACCGTGTCCTTTTCTTTCTACGCCTAATCTGTGCCAGCCTCTGGGAGTCTGATGACCGGGTAGGTTGGGAGACAGTCACAGCTGTGGGATGGGGAAAAGGGAGTGAATTCCTCAGAAAGATACATTTTTTTGGTGAACAAAGAAAATAGTCTTTCTCTGTGAACAAGACCATTCACAGCACCTATCACATGCGCACTCAGGACAAGGTCGAATTTTCGGCCTTCGCATTCAGTCCCTAGGGTCTTGCAGTGCAGATCACAGAAGCGGAACAGGACAGTGGAATTTGGATAGCAGGCTGACATGGTAAGCCGTAGACTTGTGGCACCTTAAAACTTTAATAATAGCACTGCCCTACTTTGACGTTCAAAGCAATGCTCCTAGCGTTGGCCAGTTCCTGCTGCCAGCAATCCGGCAAGCATGAACTCTGCCCCTGTCCCATCCCCTCGTGGCTGTCCCCGGGAAAGATCCCTCTATGCTGCCCCTCTCCCGCCTCCACCGCATGGCTGTAAACCGCCGGTTACAGTTCTGTAAAGGAACAGGCAAGCAGTCCCAATACTAACATTCCCCTAATTCAAAGCAGGTCACCATGAGCGACATCACTCTGATGCGGATTTCAGACAGCGACAAAGAACGCATGCTTCGTGAAAGGCAATGATACCCGAGTACTTGATGATAGCCTGGCGCGGAAACGTTTCATACTACGGAGGACACAACAAGGCTGCTCTCTCAAGGAACCTCATGCAAAGGCTTTCCACTTACCTCCAGGAGAGCTTCATGGAGATGTCCCATGAGGATTTCTGCTCTATCCCAGGACATATAGACCGAATTTTACTGTAGCTGCACTGGCAAGGTCTAAACAGTAGAGCGCCTAGGGCAAACCAATCAAGATATACCGGACATTGTTAGATTTTTTTTGCAGCAGTTGCATTGCCAAAGACTAAAACTTTAAGTGCCTAGGACAATCTAATCATGAAAAACCCACAGTTTAATATTAATGTTCTGTTCTAAATAAATGTTTACATGTTTAAAACACTTACCGGCTGATCCTTCCCCTGATTCTGGGTCCGGGTTAACGCCTGGGACGGTTGGTAGGGGATCTCTGTGAGGGTGATGAAGAGATCCTGGCTGTCTGGGAAATCAGCGTTGTAAGCGCTGTCGACTGCCTCGTCCTCCTCATCTCCTTCCTCATCTTGCCTGTCCACTACCATCTCCGAGGAAGCGGGCGTCGACAATATCCCATCCTCTGAGTCCACAGTCAGTGGTGGGGTAGTGGTGGCGGCCGCACCTAGGATGGAATGCAATGCCTCGTAGAAACGGCATGTCTGGGGCTGGGATCTGGAGCGTCCGTTTGCCTCTTTGGTCTTCTGGTACCCTTGTCTCAGCTCCTTGATTTTCACGCGGCACTGCGTTGCATCCCAGCTGTATCCTCTCTCTGTCATGGCTTTGGAGATCTTCTCGTAGATCTTTGCATTCCGTCTTTTCGATCGCAGCTCCGAAAGCACAGACTCATCGCCCCTCACAGCGATCAGATCCAAGACTTCCCGATCAGTCCATGCTGGGGCCCTCTTTCTATTCTGAGATTGCATGGCCATCTCTGCTGGAGAGCTCTGCATCGTTGCCAGTGCTGCTGAGCTCGCCACGATGTCCAAACAGGAAATGAGATTCAAACTGCCCAGACAGGAAAAGGAATTCAAATTTTCCCGGGGCTTTTCCTGTGTGGCTGGTCAGAGCATCCGAGCTCGGACTGCTGTCCAGAGCGTCAACAGAGTGGTGCACTGTGGGATAGCTCCCGGAGCTATTAGCGTCAATTTCCATCCACACCTACCCTAATTCAACCTGGCCATGTCGAATTTAGCGCTACTCCCCTCGTTGGGGAGGAGTACAGAAGTCGAATTTAAGAGACCTCTATGTCGAACTAAATAGCTTTGTTGTGTGGACGGGTGCAGAGTTAATTCGATTTAACGCAGCTAAATTCGACATAAACTCCTAGTGTAGACCAGGCCTAAGAGTGGGCCCCGTTGTACTGGTGCTGTATAATTGAGCCCTTTCCCAAACAGCTGACAATCTAAATAGACCTGACAGACACAGGATGCGTGACGGAGTAGAACATATAAGCAGAGTGAGCAAATGTGATGGCAGCAAATGTCATGTTAGTTCCATGATTTTTGGTGGGTTTACTTAGGAGTGGAATCAGCTAAATGGAAAGAGAAGTGAAGGGTTGAGGGCGAGGGGAATAAGGCAGGGGAGAAGAGTATAAGAAAGGCAGATGTGGAGTGAAATTGAGGGGAAGAGAGTGCTCCAACCTTCTCTCTCCTTCCTTCACAAACAGCCAATCAGGCCACAGCAGAGATAGTCCAGTCAAAACTGTAGAAAGTTCTCTGAATATCCAAAGGTCTGTGCTTTATCACTTAACTCAGAGTAGGCATACGTTTTCTTTTAAAAAAATATATATATTTAGCTATATTTTTATATATAGAGAGAGAGGGTGTTTTTATAATTGTACAGGAACATTTTTATCGGTGTTTCATCATGTCTGGACAACTTCAAAGTATATTTCCAAAACTCCCAGAAATAGTATCAAGTCTGCAGCATTTATCTAATGAGTTTTTGCCTTCAACTGTTTTAATTACATCATCACATACTACGACTCCTTGCACACTGACCGCTGAGGTTTTTGGAAAATCTGACCCAAGCCATTCTGAAAATTCTGGCCTTAGGGCTTGGTTTTCAGAAGAGCCAAGTACTCACTACTCCATTTGAAGTTAATAGGAGCTGTGGGTGCTCAGCATACCTGAAATATGAGACTTTAGGTGTCCCTAGTTGGGCCTCCAAACACTGAAACATCATGATTAGTTGTCTCTTCTGCAAATTTTGGCTCTAATTACTCTGGCTCAGTTCCCATCTGTACAATGTGGCTAAAGTTTATCTAATTCACAGGGTTATTGTAAAGATAAATTAATATTTGAGGTGCAAATGCTACAATCATGAGTGCAATAGGAAAGCCCATAAAGATATTTATAATTAAGTATTCAGTGCAGGATGGTGTGCAGTAAATGAGGTATGGAGGCCCTATGCTAAATATTGAGGATTAAAAAAATACTGAACCGTTGCTTTATTTCACCATCCGTGCTGTGGAAAAATAACATAATCATGTAATGAGACTATATGAGGATATATACCCACAAAAATTAAATTAAGTTTCCTTGGGCAATGTTGATTTTAGCATTCCCCTAAATTGAGTGTTTTGTTTTATTTTTAACATCCTTTTTTATATAGGTTAGTACATTCCATATGGGAAATATCTTTAACCAGGTAGTGATATGAAGTTTATCCTTTTTTGTTCTTTCTTAGTTCGCTCAATACCTGGATCATTTTTATTTTGTTGCAATGAAGTTTTCATGGTGGTTCAGTTAATTATTATACATTTTGCCTGGGTTTAGTTTTCAGATGTTCACTTCACATTGACTCTCCATTTTATAAATTAAATATTTAATCTTGTTTTTTTATTAGGGCTTTCAAGCGATTAAAAAAATTAATCGCGATTAATCGTGATTAATCGCGCTGTTAAACAATAATAGAATACTATTTATATAAATATTTTTGGATGTTTTCCACATTTTCAAATATATTGATTTCAATTACAACTCAGACTACGAAGTGTACAGTGCTCACTTTATATTTATTTTGATTTCAAATGCTTGCACTGTAAAAAAAAAAAAAAAAGTATTTTTCAGTTCACCTAATACAATTACTGTAGTGCAATCACTTTATCATGAAAGTTGAACTTACAAATGTAGAATTATGTACCAAAAAAACTGCATTCAAAAATAAATCAGTGTAAAACTTTAGACCCTACAAGCCCACTCAGTCCTCCTTCTTATTCAGCCAATCGCTCAGACAAACAAGTTTGTTTACATTTGCAGGAGATAATGCTGCCCGCTTCTTGTTTACAATGTCACCTGAAAGTGAGAACAGGCATGGCACTGGTGCAGCCGGCATTGCAATATATTTACGTGCCAGATGCACTAAAAATTCATATATCCCTTCATGCTTCAACCACCATTCCACATGCTATGCGTCCATGCTAATGATGGGTTCTGCTTGATAACAGTCCAAAGCAATGCAGGCCAACGCATGTTCATTTTCATCATCTGAATCAGATGCTACCAGCAGAAGATAGATTTTCTTTTTTGGTGGTTTGTTTTCTGTAGTTACTGCATCGGTGTGTTGCTCTTTTGAGACTTCTGAAAGCATGCTCCACACCCCATGCTGATCAGATTTTGGAAGGCACTTCAGATTCTTAAATCTTGGGTCGAGTGCATATGAATGTTCAGTATATCTGGCACATAAATACCTTGCAGTGCTAACTACAAAAGTGCCATGCAAACATCTGTTCTCACTTTCAGGAGAGTGGCGGTATTATCTCCTGTAAATTTAAACAAACTTGTTTGTCTTAGCAATTGGTTGAACAGGAAGTTGGACTGAGTGGACTTTAGGCTCTAAAGTTGTATATTGTTTTATTTTTGAATGCAGTTATGTAACAAAAAAACATTTGTAAGTTATGCTTTCATGATAGAGATTGCACTGCAGTACTTGTATGAGGTAAATTGAAAAATACTGTTCCTTTTGTTTATCATTTTTACAGTGCAAATATTTTCAATAAAAATAATATAAAGCAAGTACTGTACACTTTGTGTTCTGTGTTGTAACTGAAATCAATATATTTGAAAATGTAGAAAAACATCCAAAATATTTAATAAATTTCAATTGGTATTCTATTGTTTAACAGTGCGATTAAAATTGCAATTAATCGTAATTAATTTTTTTAATCACGATTAAGTTTTTTTGTTAATCATGTGAGTTAACTGCAATTAATCGACAGCCTTATTTTTATATAAATGTTGTCGTGCTCAGCATTAATGAAAACTGAAGAAGTGACTGAATCAATATTTATTTCAGATAAGAGCATGTCCCTTTTATTGTGTTTGTGCATATATTTAACTCTATAGACAGTCCTGTGATTATGGTTACTTAGCAACAGGACTTTCCCTTTAAGTTCTGAGACTTTCACACAGATGATGTTCAATGTCCAGAACACATTAAAATTGCCTCTGCTTTTAAATCGACCTAGATAGATCTACATGGTACAATTATACTTTTCTATTAATATGAAGCAGTTCTTTAAAACCACTAGTGTATTTAATAAAATAACTTTAACAGAAATATGGAATAACTTCTCAACCAGGATAAAAACAACAAGTTTGCTGGTAACCTGAGATTTGGCAATTAATTTCTCAGGTTGGAATCTCCTCTTCCCGTAAAACATAGAAATAGCTTGTGTTTTCTGTGTCTAGGGTCAATAATGACCATTGATCTAAAATGACCATTGATATAGAATATTTCTGTTAATAAAATCCATGCTTTATGGATGTTTCACATATTACAAATTCTACCTGCATGAGATATCTGAAAGAGTTGTTTCATCTACACACACAAAAGTAATTCTAGGGACTTGATCAGAAACAGTTCCATCAAGCTAGCAGAGAAAAAACATTGTAGCAGAAAGTTGTAGTGAGTTCAGTGCTTCATCTTCACTGGCACGGTTTTCCAGAAAACATTTTGATGGCGCTGTCAGGAACCACGAACCTTTCCTCATAGATACTTTACCCTTCCCTTTCCCCCCATAGTAACTGACTTGCTCCTTTTTGCTTGGTATTATTAAGGGGAATTGCTTCAAACAGATAGGTCCTAGAAGTCATCCAGAAAGGATATCCTACTCCAAGCTGCTTCCCCTAAACGCCTTGCCCAGCCCTTTTCAGGAAGCCTTCTCGTGAGAAAATGCAGAGAGCCTTTCTCCTTTATTTGGAAACAAAGTTTCTTTACCAGCTTCTGGATAAGGGGCTCTCTTCCCATTATATCCTTATTGCCAAGAAAAAGGGAGTGTTTTGCATCATCCTTGTTTTAAGGTAGAATAATTATATCCAACAATTCTGATCCCATATGGTGGGTGTAAATCAGCAGGATTTTTTGTGGGCTGTCAACCTCAAAGGCACTTAATTTCATGTTTCACTCAGACTGTCTATGTATGCAGTGTAGTTGTAGCCATGTCGGTCCCAGGATATTAGACACACAAGGTGGGTGATGTAATATCTTTTATTGGACCAAAGAAGTTAGTCCAATAAAAGCTATTACCTCACCCACCTTGGCTGTCTAACTATGCTGCAGTCCCCATTACTTGTACTTGGTTCTACTCTTTGGTCTTTTAGCAACCCCAAGACTCAAGGGTTTCATTGTAATGAAAATTTAATAGCCCTGACACACAAACCTATTTACTTATTTTTACCTGACCCTGATAAGGAAAATACAAATGATTCTTCTGTGTTTAAATAAAAAAAAAAAAACAAAAAACTGTCCCTGTTCATGTGATTCTTGCAAGGCTGGCTTATCTATGTGATTAGCCAAAAGAGCTCTTTTCACAAGGGGTGAAGTATAATTTGGACAATGTGTATAAATGTTTTCGCTTCCTTGGGCTCAGGATCAACCACAAGAAAATCAACATTCATTGTCACTCAACCCCTTGAGTTCACAAGGAGCCATTGTGGGCTCCACTCTTCCACAACTTATTTATTGCAGACTGATTCCTACAGGTTTGAAAGTCAGTTGTCCTACGTGAGATGGGCAAAAATAATTTGACTGGCATGGAACACTTTCCTTCCTTGTTTCGAGGACAAGTCTGTGTGCTTCTTGGCAAACAACGTTGCCAGCATCTATTCACTCCATGAGTAAGAGGAACTTGATTCCTCCACCAAAGTCAGGAAGTATCCAACTTCTGGAAGTGGTCCATTTGACATCAGATAAGACCCTATTTGGGGATTGAGTCCCTGTGACTGTCAAGTATCAGAGGGGTAGCCGTGTTAGTCTGAATCTGTAAAAAGCTACAGAGGTTCCTGTGGCACCTTTAAGACTAACTGTGTTTGTCATCACTCCACTCCTGATCCAGTGGCGGGTTTCAGCATACCATGATGCTATCTCTGACCTATCACCCATGCTTCTCTTCTTGTCCTCCTTGCTTTTGATACTCTCTGTCCAGTCCTGGCTCTCTACTGACCCCTCTAATTGTATTTTCAGTGGTCTGTTTGATTCACACACGCCCCCCCCACTTCAACTCTCCCAAAGGCCTCTGTCTTTTCTTTCTCTGTTCTGTAGCATCAGATAATCTGACGAATGACTCATAAATCTCTCCCAACTCCAGACCCAGCTCCCTATGTCTAAACCAGCATCTTGGTCTCCTCATGAACTCCTATTTAAATTCACCATGGCCAAAACTGAGTTCTTGATCTTCCCCTCTCCACCCCACCAATGTCTTCCCTCGCAGGTTGGAAGGCCAAGGTTGACTGAATAGCAATAATCAATTTTATTTTGCTATATTCAAAAGACTATCTTATATCATGTGATATCTTTATAGGTAGAGTAACAAAAGCAAATACCAAAAGCAACATGAAAACCCACCCAGTATACACTTGCATAATATTGTGTTTAATGTCATTGTATAATAGCAATGGCAGAAGTGCAGATAACAGTAATGATATATAATCTAGGGCTGTCAAGCAATTAAAAAAATTAATTGCAATTAATTGTGCTGTTAATAATAAATACCATTTATTTAAATATTTTTGCGTGTTTTCTAAATTTTCAAATATATTGATTTAAATTACAGTACAGAATACAAAGTGTACAGTGCTCACTTTATATTTATTTTGATTTCAAATACTTGCACTGTAAAAAAAAAAAAAAAAAAGTATTTTTCAGTTCACCTAATACAAGTACTGTAGTGCAATCACTTTATCATGAAAGTTGAACTTACAAATGTAGAACTAACTCCATTCAGAAATAAAACAATGTAAAAATTTATAACCTAAAGTCTGTCCTACTTCTTTTTCAGCCGATTGCTCAGACATAAAAGTTGGGTTACAAATTGCAGGAGATAATGCTGCCCGCTTCTTGTTTACAATGGCACCTGAAAGTGAGAACAGACGTTTGCATGGCACCGTTGTAGCCTGCGTTGCAAGATATTATGTGCCAGATGCTCTAAAGATTCATATGTGCCTTCATGGTTCAACCATCATTCCAGAGGACATGCATCCATGCTTATGATGGGTTCTGCTCGATAACGATCCAAAGCAGAGTGGACTGACCTGTTCATTTTCATCAGCTGAGTTAGATGCCACCAGCAGAAAGCTGATTTTCTTTTTTGGTGGTTCGGGTTCTGTAGTTTCCACATTGGAGTGTTGATCTTCTAAGACTTCTGAAAGCATGCTCCACACCCCCGTTGATCAGATTTTAGAAGGCACTTCAGATTCTTAAATCGAGTGCTGTAGCTATCTTTAGAAATCTCACATTGGTACCTTCTTTGCGTTTTGTCAAATCTGCAGTGAAAGTGTTCATAAAACGAATATGTGCTGGGTCATCATCCGAGACTGCTATAACATGAAATATATGGCAGAATGTGGGTAAAACAAAACAGGAGACGTACAGTTCTCCCCCAACCAGTTCAGTCACAAATTTAATTAACGCATTATTTTTTTAACGAGCATCATCAGCATGAAAGTATGTCCTCTGGAATGGGGGCTGAAGCATGAAGGGGCATACAAATGTTTAGCATATCTGGCACGCAAATACCTTGCAACGCCTGCTAAAAAAGTGCCATGTGAATGCTTGGTCTCACTTCAGGTGATATTGTAAACAAGAAGCGGGCAGTATTATCTCCTGCAAATTGTAACCAAACTTGTTTGTCTGAGCGATTGGCTGAATAAGAAGTACAACTGAATGGACTTTAGGCTCTAAAGTTTTACATTTTTTTTAAAGCAGTTATGTAACCAAAACAAATCTACATTTGTAAGTTATACTTTCATGATAAAGAGATTGCACTACAGTACTTGTATAAAGTGAACTGAAAAATACTGTTTCTTTTGTTTATCATTTTTACAGTGCAAATATTTTTAATAAAAAATAATATAAAGTGAGCACTGTACAATTTGTATTTTGTGTTCTAATAGAAATCAATATATTTGAAAATGTAGAAAAACATCCAAAAATATTTAATAAATTTCAATTGGTATCCTATTGTTTAACAGTGCAATTAATCGTGATTAATTTTTTTAATCACGATTAATTTTTTTGAGTTAATCGCGTGAGTTACCTGCGATTAATCGACAGCCCTAATATAATCACAGCAGATTAGATAGCTTAAATTTATTTTAATCGTGTAGATAAATTCAGTATAGCTATGCATTGCTCTCAAAAATCCAGAAGGGATTTAGGAGTACAAGTCCTATTAACTTTTAGTCAGATTTATGCTAACTCCTTTGGATGCTTCTGAAGCTCCCCTCAAAGTATGCAGAGAGTATCATTGACTCTGTCATCCATGCCATTGGCAACAAGTCTTGCCAAGATTTGCGCAGTGTTGGCAGATAGCTTTTGCTCCTCCTTTTCGCTCCCATTAGTAATCACTCCCCCCCTGGATTTCACAAATGTGCAAACTACAACATGCAGAGATAATATCAGATCTTTCACAGAAGAATTGAGCCACATCCCCAGACACTTCCACCAGCCTTTCAGCCACATCTAGATTTCTTCATCAGCCAGTATTTCCAAAAGCCCAGTTAGCTTAAAATAGTGTAACACAGTGTGACTTATTTTGGGTTAATATTTGTGAAACGTAAAGAAATGTAAATCCTATGTTTTTGTACAGGTTCGAATGCAAGCATTGAAATGCTTCTCAGTTCTAGCCTTTGAAAACCCCCAGGTATCAATGACTCTTGTAAATGGTAAGCTGAAAGCTTCAGTGGCTAATATGTTCATTTTACAAATTAACTGAATTTGAATTATTTCCTGAATCCTCTTTTTCATTGTTTGCAGTTTTGGTTGATGGAGAATTATTACCACAGATTTTTGTGAAGATGTTACAAAGAGACAAGCCTATTGAAATGCAGCTCACATCAGCCAAATGGTAATCCTCAACAGGAGCTAGAGGGAGAGGGGCTGCAATGTAACTAATGCTTAAAATTGCAACTCTTACAAATCTTCTTGTCATAAAATCCTAAGTGATAGAATTGGGTGAAATGTTAGTCTGTAGTCCATCTCCTTGCACTTATGCAAGATAAACTCTTGTACTCCTTTAAAGTGTTGTTGTTAAATAATATTCAGTATTTATATTATACTAGTACCCAAAGGTTCCCATTCAGGGTTAGGGACTTCATTGTGTTGGACATTGTACAGATCTAGATAAGAGCTAATCCCTGCCCTGAAGGGTTTGCAGTCTCTCTATGAGCTGAGGGGTGAAAACATTATTTACTTCTGAAGGCTTCTGGTGTTGCTATGGTTCATAGTTGGAAAATGTGTCTGATTGTGTTTGACAATTATTATTTTGGTGGGTGGGTTTTTTCACAGTGCTCTTCAGGCATCCAGGCTCCACTCCCTGGAACTGTCCTCCTGGGAGAACCTTCTTCCCTTTGTTGTGTTAATTTCTATGGAATAAGTGTGCCCAGAGAATCAGAAGTGTTAATGTATCCCTGTTGCTGTACAACACTAAACAGTGTGGGATTTTGAGTACAGAGACCTCAGCCTGTTTAGTTCTGTGGTGAACACATTAGAAAATGTGTGCCAAAATTTGGAAATGTATTGATTAGGATAAACAAGAGAAAAAGAATCAAAACAAGATATAAAGCATTTTGATATTGAAATTGAACGGGTATGGAAAACAAATGTAATCAAAAACTTATCAAAGCCCCATTTTCAGAGAGGATGCTGGTTGGAGTCTTATTTTGTCAAGCAATCCTTCTCTTGGTGGGAAAGAAAAGGATTAGTTCTGTTGAATTCCAAGTTGTGAATGATAGGCACTCTTCCTGACTTTGACAGAGCAAACAGATGCAAATGGGATAAGAGATAGGATAGTAAAGGTGGGGAAATACTATTATTGTTGACTTTCTCAGGATACAGAGTGGCTGGGCAGTCACAGACAGATGCTCTGGGCTGGCAGTCAGGCCATAACAGCTGTTGCTCTGGACCCTGGCTCACATTCCTGGCAGCAGAATGTCATTCAGCTGGTCATCTCCCTCTCCTTCACCAATCCTTCTCAGGCCAACCACAGCTCGATGGGACAGCTCATCTCATTGTGCTGGTGCTGTGCAGTACAGTTGGTCTCAGGATTAAGTGAAAAGCTGAGAGAGAGAGAGAGATGGTGGGAGATGAAAAGGAAGGGGAAGACAGAGCAGGATCTCATGTGTATCAGGCTGGGGTCTTTGCAGCTGTCTCTGCTGGTGTGCCAAAGTCTGGGTGTCACAATCATCATTGAAACTCACAAATGAAAGAAAATCTGTGGAATGAAGTGGAGACCTGTTGGCCTCCACCAGGAGTTTTTCCCATTTATTCTCCCACCACCACCACGCTTTCCCTTCCACCCCTGGCCAAAGTTTTTTTTTTTTTTTTTTTTTTTTTTTAAAGACCCTAGAAGATGTGGTGGGCAGAACAGCACATTCCCTCATTACTTGTCTGCCAATGAAGCCTAGTTTCTTACATCAGTTTCAGTCCATTAACTTCTAATTCCATTTGCTTTTTGTTTACTAGGCACGATCTCAATGCATTCCTTGGGTTGCTTTAGTAGAGCTTTTTGTATGGACTACTTCAGGCTTTTTCCCTTCCCTCTGTGCATCAACATATATTGTTATAGGTGATTGTAACATTTTACAAACTTTTACCCACTTACCAATAATTCAGCCCACAATTAGGATAGACCTGTTAGGCCACAATTATTACAACACATCATGTGTGTCCCAGCGGGTAGCCAGCTTCAGCAATTCATTTCCTTGACTCCCCTAGCCTCGGCTTCTGCACTGATCTGCAGGTATCTCAGCTTGTCATCCTACATGCTGGAAGCTAGACTCCAGGATTGGTTTCCTGAGCCCCAGATGCCTGGTTCCATGGAACAGTGCGGGGATCATGGACTGGAATCCAGTTAACTCCCCCTTTTGAGAAAAGCTGAAAAGCAAAGGGAGCGGCAGGCTGGTCCTGGCAGGGCAGAGGAGGAGAAAGCAAAACTTCAGGCACCTGGACACAGCAAATTCTATGACAAGAATGCTGAATTCTGTGGTATCTTGGAAAAATGCCAGATTCCAGAGTTGTGGAATTGTGGACTCAGTGGGGTCTTTATTGAGATGCCACTATATTCTCAAAATTACTGTTTGAGGCTGGCTGTGTGTGTGTGTTTTCAAGTTAATCTCCATATCCACAAGGACTATAAACATATTTATTTTTTTAAAAACTGAGTTTTTGGAGTATAATTCCGTGGCAAGAACTGAATTTTGTTGTTGTGGAATGGTGTAATATATGGGGCCTTGCCTGTAACCATCTTAAGTAATTTGTTTCCTCCTGTTATGTTGTCGTGTTACTTTTTCTGGTACTGTGTTTATTCTGGAGGTACCCAGTCTACTCTCCAGTAGTGAGGGTGAACAGCTATCAGGAATTACAAATATTTGTTCAGAATTGTAACAGTTTTGCCCACTTATTTCAGTTTTTTGCCTTCATTAAAGGCATTTGAGAGTGGGAAATGGATATACTTCAAATCAGTTAAGAAAGCAGGCACCTCTGGAAAGGGGAGAAGCTCTGTCAAGCATAGCATATAAATTCCTCTGGGGATGGGAGAGATCTGAGCACAGGGTGTGTCCATCTTTAGGCTGTGATATCTGTAGGGAGTAATGCTTGTGTTAAATGAACAGGCTGCTCTATCCCCTGCTTGCTGTCTCTGTCCTTCCCTATGTTAATCAGCAAGGTTCTGCATCCCATGAGTGGTTCCACCATGACCTGCCCTCTCCTTGTGGTTTTATTTTTCCCTTGTTTCCTACTCCATCCTCTTCTTATCTGAGGACTCTGTGTGATTGTCAGAACTCTGCAGCTTGTACTACACTCCAGGATCATTCACCCTTAGAGATAGCACATTTACAGCATCTGGTTGAGTTATGTAGAAAACACCATGAAATGTGGGCACATTCTTGAAAAAAAAGATTTTTTTAATTAAGTAATTAACCACCAGACCTGTTCTATATCAGTAATTCTTAGTGAAAAATTATATTTTGAGATAATTTCAGGGGAAACCTTTCCTCCCCTGCAGCCTTTTGTAGACATCGGTGGAGTAAGCAAGAATCTGAAAACCACTGTCATCTCATAAAGACAGATCAAATACTTCGAAGAACATTGTCATGCACTGACTGAATGTTTTTAAAAGCAGTCAGCACTCTCCTGCAAACCCAATAGCAATAAATGTTAACTTCTGCTGTTATTCTCAGGTGCCGCCAGTTTCCCATGCAAGGTTATATTTTCCTAAATTTAAACACCAGAGACACCTTTTGAATTTTCCAAGAAACAAATGTACATAAAAAAAATACAGTATACCTCTTGTAGCAAGAAATTCAAACTTTTACAAACAATTGTCTTGTATATTCTATTAATATATATAAAATATATATTAAATTCTACTAAAATTCCTATATTTCAATAAAACACTAAATTGTTCAGGCCTGTCTCCAGAAGTTGGTCCAATAAGAGATGTTACGACATCACCTTGTCTGTCCAAAGCTTGAGTAACTGAGTATTGACTAGTATCAGAGGGGTAGCCGTGTTAGTCTGAATCTGTAAAAAGCAACAGAGAGTCCTGTGGCACCTTTGAGACTAACAGAAGTATTGGGAGCATAAGCTTTCGTGGGTAAGAACCTCACTTCTTCAGATGCAAGAGTATTGACTAGATGTTTTTCAGTATCATAAGAGCATGAGAGATGAATTATCTAAAGACTGATTAAAAGAACTTTTCTTGAATAAATATAACTTTTAGTACAAGTATAAAACCAATTTTAGAAGATGCTACTTTGTTTATTTGATTATATATATTGGGACTACGCAGTCCTGCTCAGTATAAAATATACAGTTGTATAAGCAGAAGGACTCTTAGTTCTATGGAAACAACTATGCCCATTTGGCAAATTTCTATGATATCTTTGACTTTCACCAGTCCTGGAGATAAAATGTTTTATAGGAACATAGGAATTGCCATATTGGATCAAACCTATGGTCGATCTAATCTACTATTCGCTCTTTGACATTGGTCTATACTACAAGCTTTAAAAGAAGGTGCAAAGTACTGAAATGCCCATCTGGGAAGATACTTCATGATCTCTAAGCAGTTAGTGGTTGGCTTGTGTCCTGAAACATGAATTTGTACCCCTTATAAGTGATTCTTGTTCATAATGTGGCTACTCTTATTATTCATATCTAATCTTTTTATCTTAAAATCTTAAAGATATCTTCATCCATTGCTAAAACATCTTCAACCTCACAAGGAGCCTTGAAAACCTTGAATCGGCAGTTTTTACTGCAGTCACTATTAGTTTACATAATTCTTTAGATAACATTCTTCTCTAGGTTACAATGAGGTCCTGCCACCTTTCATCCACTTTGAGCAATTTAAAACTTCAGCCCACGGCTAGTTTGACACCTTTGCCATTCATGGTTCTATGATCAACTGTCACCACCACTGTTCTATTACAGCACCCAGCTAATACAATCGGCATCTTCTTTCTTCTCCTTGGCACCCTGTTGTCATCGGCTGTTTCAACGCACAGCTCTTGAATGTGTATCATGGGCTAAATGTCATTCTGGTGCCTCTAATGCCATTTAACTCATTGTGACTGAGCAGATGGTTCATCCTTTGCTGGACTTCCCAGCTATCATCTTGTGTTCAATGATACTGGACTTCTCTTGCCTTGATTTTCTTACCACATAGGATTCTCAGATTTGGTGAATCTTAACTCTCTGCTGATATACCTACTGATTTAGTTTAGATGAGCTGAGATTAACCAGGGTGGTTTCTTTAATCTAGATCACTAGCAAGGTCTTTCAGTTTGGCATTAAGACTAGGTGCGCACTTGAACATTCTTGATTTTGGGGTAGATAGCTGGTGAAAGAGGTCAGCAATCCAACAGACTGGGGTTAGCGGGTTGTTTTGGTATAGCTAGCAACCTTAAATATTGGTCATTTTGATCTGGTCCACAACTTCCTAGTTGTGTAGTAAGCATTGCTGGTGTACGGAGAATAGAGTGCTGAGAATACTTAGTGCTTTCTATAGCAGCTGGTGCAATGCACCTTGGGATGTTCTCCAGGTGAAGACCTGGGAAGTAATAGGACTGGTTTGCATGGTAACACGATCAGGGAATTTCTATTTATGCAGCAAAGGAAGAGTGACAGTTTTTAGTTGCAGTCTTTCATTGTATAGGGGCCATGTTTAAACCATATTGTGTGTAACCAGGAGCAAACTCTGCAATGAAACTGGGCTTTGCATTCAGTAAACAATCTGTAGTGTAGACAGGCCCATAAAAACAAAAGCTTTCTATAAGGAAACCAGTTCAGCCTAAAATATATATTTGTTCTAGCTACAAAAGCTCTTGAGGAAGGTGGGGGGACACAAGCATCCAAGAAAGCCCTGATATATGACACCAGCAGACTCTTAGCAGCAGCATATAACTAGCTCAATTTTATGGTAAAACTCTCGCCCAGGTGCTGGATCCAGCACAGATAATGTACTTGTGGCCTATGTGGTATATTCAAGTTCTAAGCACTTTTTAAAAGTTTGTAGTCCTTATTTTTTCAGTTTTGCAGACATCTCTCCCAGTGTGAACTGAATGAAAACCCTTCTACACAGGTATTATCTACACTAAGTAAATATTGCAAATGTATTGCATCACTGTTTAACACCAGTTCAGTAGTGTTGTCAACAGTGATAGCCCAAGTGATAACTGGACACCTGCTGATGACAATGTTGCTTAAACTGGCTCTGAGCAGATTAGATGACAAACTGCTTAAAACACCAATGGCATCCAGCAGCTGGTTTGGGCTAAGGCTCCCAACGTTGCTAATACTGATGGATGTGAATCAGTGATGATAATGGTGGGAAACTTCTGCAAAAACTTCCCTAGTGTAGACAGTGCTACAGGCACCTCCAGTATCCCTGCTGGTGTTCCTCCTACTGTAGAGGTAAAAAGCAACAACATATTGACATTTAAAATGACTGTGGGCAGTTTCACTGTTGCTATTCAACAGCTTTTGTGCCACTGACTGTTGGATATTGCTGCAATGTGGGAAAGATAGGAGCAACAGCAGGGGTGGTCCTGATGATGTTTGTGGGAAGAGGAACTAAAACCATGCAGAGTTAGTAGAGGGGTGTAATCCTACTGCCAACTATCCTTGCAGGAGTCTAGGGAGTATGGGGCTAGGGTAGAGTAGCTGGCACACCCCACTCAGCAGTCAGTGGGATCTAGGGGGAGGGGTAGAGTAGCAAATATCCTCTGCCCTTTCAGCAGCCAGAAGGCTCAGGAAGGGAGAGAAGAGTCAGCAAGTGGCTACTTCTTTCTCATAGCTAAGGGGTATGGAGCTTCACATTTCTCAAACACTCACTAGCTAGTCCCCACAAACAGGATCAAAGCACAGCACCCCATTAGAAATTCCTGTACCATCTCCCACTTCCCAGCGGGGGGAAGGGGGGGGAGGGGGAGGGCTGGGCTTATCACCAAATACTATCTCTGGACCTTGCTAGTGGGGTCCCCCAACCCCTTCGAGCTTGTGGGTTTAATCCTTGAGCTAGTAGTGTTTGGTGGATTTTTCAATCCAAGATAGTCTGTTTGGTTCTTTGGATTGAGTGTCAGAGCAAGAGTCAGCTTCATGTACGGAGTTCCACATAGTTTTGCAAGTGTAAGTTCTCAGTGCACTGAGTGAAATGTGTTTAACTGTCTGGAAGAGGGACCTACGGTCTCACAACTGGTGAAAGCCCGTGTGGAGCATCTGCGTCCATTACTGATGACTGTTAATAGTTGTTAGCTGTCAATCCTTACATATGCTGTCATTTGGCTTTAAAAGTTTTCATGTTAACAACGTCACTAATTATGTTGTCTGTAACCTCCCATTTTGGGGGAAAATCATTGAGAAGGTAGTGCTGATTCATCTCCCATAGCATTTGTATTCCTCCACTTCTTGGGTCCCTATCCGACCATTTTATGCCTGTGCATGGCAAAAAAGCCTGTGCAAATCTCATTGGTTGACCTCCTTTAGGCAAGGGTCAGAGACTAAGTGTCCATGCTGATGTTAATCAGATATATCAGCTGCCTCCAGTATGGTTGTTTGTTTGTGTGCAATGGGCAATTTCTCTTAGGCTACATCTCCACTTGAAGCTGCGGGAGAGATTCCCAGTTCATGTAGACATACCCACACTAGTTCTCCATGGAACTAGCACGTTAAAAATAGTAGGATAGCTGGGGTAGCATGGGCAGTGGCGAGTGACGGCATGGGGAGGCTTCCCTGAACATGTACTCGTGTGGGTTTGTATTTGGGGTGGCTAGCTTGTGCTGTCATTGTCACTGCCTGTGCTACCCTGGTTATGCTGCTATTTATAGCATGCCAGCTTGAAGACAGCTAGCATGAGTGTGTCTGTGCATGCTGGGAATCACACCCCTGGTTCCAATAGTAGATGTAACCTTTAGCAGGATCTTGCATGGAGAATCACACAGGAGTCCTTTCTATCTTCCCCTTCTGTTCATTGTTTAGAGGCGATAGTGAGCTGTTATGGCTTGCAATTTCCTCCATGTAAAAATGATACAGCTGCATCTTTTTAATCAAATCTGGATTGGCCCTTTTCTTATTTTCCAAATACCTGGCCATGATCAGGACCTGGACAAAAGTGGGCTGGTTGCCTTAGGTTCTAGCTGGGTGGGTCGGAGACACAAGGAAGCATCTTAAGAAAATGGCAGGAGCTTTGTCTGTATTCTCAGCTTAACATGTATAATTGCCTGTTGTCATAGTGGTTTTCAGTATACTTCTACAAGTCCAGCACAATGGGGGCCTGACTGGAACTTCTGGGCTCTGCTGTAATACAAATGACATCAGGGTATTTCTGGATCTAAAATGGTTACTGGTTTCCCAGGTAGCAGCACTGACTGATTGTACCCCATGCCTGTTAACAGTCTGCAGTTTTTATAATTAGTCCTCCCATGCGTGCAGGGGACTGGACTAAATGACCTCTCAAGGTCCCTTCCAGTTCTACGATTCTATGATAATGTAACTTTCATAGGTTTATCCTTGGAAAATCTTTCTGTACCTTTGGTTCTTCTTCGAGTGCTTGCTCATATCCATTCCATTAGGGTGTGCGCGCACCGCGTGCACGATCGTCGGAGAATTTTCTACCCTAGCAACACCGGCGGGTCGGCTGTGGAGCCCCCTAGAGTGGCGCCTTCATGGCGCTGAATATATACCCCAGCCGACCCGGCACCCCCTCAGTTCCTTCTTACCGCCCCTGACGGTCGTTGGAACTGTGGAGCGCGGCGTAGCTGTTCTCCACTCTCCCTAGCTTATCCAGTTATTCACAGTTATAGTTATAGTTCTAGTTGTTTATAGTTATATAGTTGGTTATTCACTTGTTTATAGTTATATAGTTAAAGGGGATTAAGGGGGTTGTCTCCCCCTTTTTCCCTGGCCGCGTGGCCGGGCTCATGCCCAAGGCTCCCGGCTTCAAACAGTGCGCCTCCTGCGCTAAGCCTATGCCAACAAGCGATCCGCACGACTCGTGTCTGAAGTGCCTGGGAGAGTCCCATCAAACAGATAAGTGCAAGATCTGTAAGGCCTTCAAACCGAGGACCAAGAAGGAGCGGGACTTTCGACTCCGGCAACTCCTTATGGAGGCGGCACTTAGCCCGGACGCTCCATCGGCGCATCAGGCCCCGGCACCTAGCACCTCGGTGCGCAGTGCCCCGGCGGCACCGACCATGCCGACCACGTCGGACAAGCCTCCACGGCACCGGACCTCATCGGCACCGCACTCACAGCAAGTGCCTCGGCGCTGTTCATTATCCCCGGGACATAAAAAATCCCATAAGGCGGGGACCTCAGTGCCGAAGACGCCGGCTCCCCCGGTGCCGGGGGTAGAGCTGCGTCCACCTGTGGAGCACCGAAAACAGGTGCCTCCAGCACCGTCGACTCCGGCTCCGAGGCCGTTGAGTCCGGTGCAGACAGAATCACCACCGAGACCGGCGGTGATACAGTGCCTCCCGTCGACACCGGAGACCTTCGCGACGGCGAGAGACTTGATCGCCCTCACGGAGCTGGCACCGCCCCAACCACCGGCACCGTCGGCACCATTGACTCGCCCGGTCCAATCTAGGGGAAAACCTGCCTTGATGCGCCCTCCATCGCAAGGGCTGGAACCACGGCACCGGTCCAGGTCCCGAAGCAGGTCCCCACGCCGCTCGCAGTCCCGGCGCCGGATATCACCTCGGCACCGGTCGTACTCGCGGCCAAGATCATCGCGGCACCGCTCTACATCTCGGCACCGTTATGATCGTCGGCACCGATCAGCGTCGAGACGTAGCTCTCGGCACCGGTACGATCGACGTTCGACGTCGAGAGGCCGCTCCCGGCACCGGGCCTACTCCAGGTCATCGTCTCGATCCAGGTCCGACTCCCGGCACCGGCGAGGTCATCGGCACCGATCGCGATCTCGGCACCGATCGCCGGCACCACGTAGAGATAGAACATCTCTAGACCGGCACCGTACGGCACCGTATCCCACGGGATTCGTCTCGGCGCAGTCGGCACCGCCATGGCCATCGAGATCGGTGTCTCGCTCCTCTGAGGTCTTGTCAAGATCGGCATACCCCCCTCAGGGGCAAACCGGGGAGCAAGATTTAGGCCATTGGCAAGAGGGAGCAGAGGACCCTGACCATGGCCCATCTCACTGGTCGTTCTGGACCCCGTGGGCATACCACCAGGCGCAAGGGGCTCCAACAACCTCTCGCTCGGGTCACTCTGATACAAGGGCCCCAGAGTCCACCATCTCTCGCCCTCCTCCAGGGGGCATGGAGGCCTCTGTATCTGCACCACCTGACGTCCCGGACCCAAGGGCAGGGGATGCTCCGACCCAGGAACAGGGAGACCAGGTTCCTCCCCTGGATCCCTTACCACCAGAGGCATCTTCCTCTTCCTCTCCGGATGAGGCAGTGGCGGGCACGTCGTGCACAGGTCCACCCCCAATAGATCTTCGGGCTCATCAGGACCTGTTACGTAGGATGGCCCGTAACATGGACCTACAGACGGAGGAGATAGTGGAGGTGCAGGACCCCATTGTAAATATCGTCGCGGCGGATGTCCCATCAAGAGTGGCGTTGCCCCTGATCCGCACGATCCAGGCGAACGCAACTACGATATGGCAAACCCCTGCCTCTATCCCACCTACAGCGAGAGGGGTGGAAAGAAAGTACTTTGTCCCTTCCAAAGACTACGAGTACTTGTATACCCATCCCCAGCCGTGTTCACTGGTGGTGTCATCAGTGAATGCAAGGGAGCGCCACGGTCAACAAGCTGCAGCGCCCAAATCAAAGGAGGCTAAGCGACTCGATTTGTTTGGCCGTAAAGTTTATTCAGCTGGAGGGCTGCAACTTAGAGCGGCTAACCAGCAGGCGCTCCTGAGCCGCTACAACTTTAATTCCTGGAACTCTATGGGGAAGTTCAAGGAATTGGTTCCCCAAGAGTCCAGGGAAGAGTTTGGGGCCTTGGTTGAGGAGGGTAAGAAGGTGGCTCGGACCTCCTTACAGGCCTCCCTGGACATAGCGGACTCGGCCGCGAGAACCCTGGCCGCAGGTATCGCTATGCGAAGGACCTCCTGGCTCCAAGTTTCGGGTTTGCCCCCTGAATTACAGCAAACCCTACAGGATTTGCCCTTTGAAGGACAGGGGTTGTTCTCGGAGAAGACGGACTCTCGATTGCAGAGCCTCAAGGACTCCAGGACAATCATGCGCTCCCTGGGGATGCATGTTGCGGGTCCCCAGCGCAGACCATTTAGGCCCCAGCCTCAACGTTTTTACCCCCCTCCACCTCGTCAGAGACAGGACCCTGCCAGAAGGCGAGGGCGAGGTGGTAGGAGAAGATGGGCTGGCCCTCAACCCGGTCAGAACCAGGGGCCACCAAGACCACCTTCAGGTCCTAGACAGAACTTTTGAAGGTGCGGTCGAGGACGGCGCCCCAGTCATCCCCCAGGATCCAGCCCCCTCCTTTCGGGATCGCCTCTCCCACTTCCACCGTGCTTGGTCCCTTATAACTTCGGACCGTTGGGTCCTCCGCACGGTGGAGAGGGGATACGCTCTCCAGTTTTCTTCTATCCCCCCCTCCCGCCCCCCTTCCCCGTCCCTCTTCAGGGACCCTTCTCACGAGCAACTTCTTATACAGGAGGTTTCTACGCTCCTTGCCATGGGGGCCATAGAGGAGGTTCCGATAGAGTTAAGGGGCAGGGGATTTTATTCCCGTTACTTCCTGATTCCCAAGTCCAAAGGAGGTCTGCGGCCCATCTTGGACTTGCGCGGACTCAACAAATTCGTAGTAAAGTTGAAGTTCCGCATGGTCTCTTTGGGGGCCATTATCCCTTCCCTCGATCCTGGAGACTGGTTCGCCGCCCTCGACATGAAAGACGCTTACTTTCATATCGCAATTTACCCGCCTCACAGACGCTTCCTGCGATTCGTGGTAAGCAGAGTGCACTATCAATTTGCAGTCCTTCCCTTCGGCCTATCCTCGGCCCCAAGAGTGTTCACGAAATGTATGGCTGTCGTGGCAGCGTACCTTCGTCGACAAGGGATACAGGTGTTCCCGTACCTAGACGACTGGCTGGTACGCGGTCGCACCAAAGAGCAAGTTCAAGATCATGTCCACATAATAGTGCACACATTCAACAAGTTGGGCATCCTTCTCAACAAGGACAAATCCACTCTAGAACCTACCCAGAGAATAGAATTCATCGGCGCAGTCCTAGACTCCAGACGTGCACAAGCCATCCTGCCAGACAACCGCTTTTGTACCATCACGAGCCTCATTCAAGGGCTCAGGGCCTTCCCAACTACCACGGTGAGATCGTGCCTCACCCTACTGGGTCACATGGCTTCCTGCACGTACGTAACCAGGCATGCCAGACTTCGGCTTCGCCCACTCCAGACCTGGGTGTCATCGATATACCGCCCACATCGGGACAGCCTGAACATGGTGGTCACGATCCCGAACTCGATCCTGACCTCCCTCACCTGGTGGCTAGATCACAATGTGGTTTGCGAGGGGATGCCATTTCACGCACCACAACCCTCTCTGCAACTGGTTACAGACGCTTCATCTCTGGGTTGGGGCGCCCACCTCAACGAACACCATACTCAGGGCCTGTGGACTGCATCTCAGTTAGCCCTGCACATCAATGTTCGGGAACTGATGGCGGTGCGCCTGGCGTGCCAGGCATTTCTCAATCTCCTACGTGGCCGTTGTGTGTTAGTTCTCATCGACAACACCACGGCCATGTTTTACATCAACAAGCAAGGAGGAGCTCGTTCGTCAATTCTATGCCAAGAGGCCATTCACCTGTGGGACTTCTGCATCGCCCACTCAATCCATTTTACGGCATCGTTCCTCCCTGGAGTCCAGAATACTTTAGCGGACCGACTCAGCAGGTCTTTTCAGACGCACGAGTGGTCCATCCGTCCAGACATCATACATTCCATCTTCCAGAAGTGGGGGTTTCCCCAGATAGACCTGTTTGCATCTCGAGACAACAGGAAGTGCCACGTGTTCTGCTCCCTACAAGGTCGAGCTCCGGGCTCCCTCTCGGATGCGTTTCTCCTTCCCTGGAAAGACCACCTGTTTTATGCCTTCCCTCCGTTTCCTCTGGTCCACAAGGTACTGCTCAAATTGCGCAGAGACCAAGCACAGGTAATTCTGATCGCTACAGCGTGGCCGAGACAACATTGGTACACCACACTGTTGGAACTCTCGATTCGGACACCGATCCCGCTTCCATTATGTCCGGATCTCATCTCTCAGGACCACGGCCGACTGCGTCACCCCGACCTGCATTCTCTTCACCTCACGGCGTGGCTGCTCCATGGTTCTCCCAGACAGAACAACAATGCTCACTATCGGTCCAACAGATTCTGTTGAGCAGTAGGAAGCCCTCAACACGAGCCACGTATTTGGCCAAGTGGAAGCGGTTCTCCTGTTGGTGCGAACAACGAGCCACGTCCCCGTTACAGGCACCTATTCCTCTCATATTGAAATATCTCCTCTCCCTAAAACAGCAGGGGTTGGCGATATCTTCAATTAGAGTTCACCTGGCCGCTATATCAGCCTTTCACCCAGGGGAACTCGCGTCCTCGGTATTCTCTAACCCGATGGTCGTTAGATTCCTCAAGGGCTTAGACCGGATGTACCCACAACAACGTCAGCCCGTCCCGATGTGGGACCTTAACCTGGTTCTCTCCAAGCTCACAGGTCCTCCATTTGAGCCACTGGCCACCTGTTCACTTTTGTACCTATTCTGGAAGACAGCCTTCCTCGTAGCCATCACCTCAGCAAGGCGCGTTTCTGAACTCAGGGCGCTTACATCCGAGCCCCCTTATACAGTTTTCCATAAGGATAAAGTGCAGCTTCGTCCACATCCTGCCTTTCTCCCTAAGGTGGTTTCTCCATTTCATATCAACCAGGATATATTTCTCCCGGTCTTTCATCCTAAACCACATGCTACTCGCCAGGATCAACGTTTGCATTCTCTGGACGTACGCAGGGCCCTGGCTTTCTATATTGACCGCACAAGGCACTTTAGGAAGACGACGCAACTCTTCGTTGCAGTGGCCGACCGAATGAAAGGCTCACCGGTCTCCTCACAACGCCTATCCTCCTGGATTACGTCTTGCATCCGGACTTGCTATGACCTGGCAGGTGTCTCAGCACCGCACCTCACCGCTCACTCCACGAGGGCCCAAGCTTCCTCAACTGCTTTCCTGGCACAAGTTCCGATCCAGGACATTTGTAGAGCGGCGGTTTGGTCATCAGTCCACACGTTTACAGCTCACTATGCACTAGTGCAGCAGTCCAGGGACGATGCTGCATTCGGATCAGCGGTTTTGCACACAGCAATGTCTCACTCCGACCCCACCACCTAAGTTGGGCTTGGGAGTCACCTAATGGAATGGATATGAGCAAGCACTCGAAGAAGAAAAGATGGTTACTCACCGTTGTAACTGTTGTTCTTCGAGATGTGTTGCTCATATCCATTCCATTAGGGTGTGCGCGCGCTGCGTGCACGATCGTCGGAGAATTTTCTACCCTAGCAACACCGGCGGGTCGGCTGTGGAGCCCCCTAGAGTGGCGCCTTCATGGCGACCCGGCGCCCCCTCAGTTCCTTCTTGCCGGCTACTCCGACAGTGGGGAAGGGGGGCGGGTTTGGAATGGATATGAGCAACACATCTCGAAGAACAACAGTTACAACGGTGAGTAACCGTCTTTTACTCAGACTGACTGCCTTTCTTGCACTAAAGCATAGTAAGGCTAGTTGAAACTGAAATAAGTGTGTCTGTATAGTATTTTGCACTAGTTTAACTAGATGTTTTAAAAATCACACTAAGTTAAACTGTTGCAACTCTCCATGCAGACAATTAGGAATTGCTTTAAGGCTAAACTGAAATAAGCCTTTCTTAAACCAAAATAAATATGTCCATACAGGAGTTTACATTAATTTAACTAAAACCGATTTAAGTTAAAACAGTGCAACTTTCTTGTGTAGACGAATCCTAGCTGGGCCGAAGACGCAGCTATTTGAGAGACAGGCTGTCTCCTTCTAACCAATCGCAGAAATAACAAGAGCGTGCAGTACTCCCCTGTTGGTTTTGTGAAGTTGGTAATGTCAATCTCAGTTAAATATCCCTGCCGTGAGTTTAACCCTGCTGACTGGAAGATCCCATCTGCTCACTTTTAAGGGAGAGTTGTAACGTGACCTCTTTAATTTAGCTTTTTCTTTATTGCAGGTTTTTAGCTGGGTTTATCATTTGTTGATGGGTGGCTTAGGGCAGGATCAAATTTGTTACCTTTGTAGAAGTACTTGTTTTTAATTACATACATTTAATTATGTAAGTGGTGCCAGATATCATGACAGTAAGTGCTTGGATATCTATGACTTCCTAACTGCCATCCCTGCTTACTCCTGAGTAGTTAACACAGACTTCAATAGACTGAGGGTTTTCTCCCTTTTTAACTTTAATTTTGACATGTAAGTAATTTATTTTTGTTCTAATTTTGGCAAATTTCTTAAACTTATACATGATTTTTTTTAATTTAAATGGATAGCTGGACCAAGCAGAAACCTGACATTTCCTTAGAGCCCCCTCCAGTGTCATTAGAAATGTAGGGGAAGACATAATAGCTCCCATTGCACATTTCTTTTAAGACACTTGGGGATCCTCCAAGAAGCCTGAGACGACCTCCATCCCACCTAGGAAAATATCTTGGTGTGTCTTTCAGATCCCACTTTCTGCAATACTATAAACCCTATAAAATTACTTATTTACTTTGAGTACCTCTGATTCTTCTCCAATCAGCCTGTAACAACCTCACCCAATTTCCCTCAACCCACAATTCCATGATATCTTTCTTGTCACCCTCCATCTAGTTAGTGTTTCCTTAACCCTGCTACCAGTCTTTCCTGTACCCCTTCCCCAGTGCCACAGTCTCAGGGAGTACTTTTCAAAGAACATAGGATGTTTAGTAAGCACCCTAGTATCTGGAAGGAGGGCACACTTTCCTCAGGGACCATGATGCTCAGTTGATTGTGAGAACACAAGTTAATTTGCTTGCAGCTTTTTTTATTTTAAAGAAGGAGATTAACTACAAAATGCTACTTCATTACAATGTTAGGGCTGAACGTTTAAATGTGCAAAAGTTAGGAAATTCAAAATGTAAGGCTCCATAACAACATGTACTCTGCCATTTTATGTACATGTAACTCGAGTCAGGAAAGCACGTAGCACATGCTTACATGCTATCATTAATAGGAATGGATTTAAGTCCTATTTACTTCAATGGGATTTAAGCACATGCTTAAGTCATGGCCTAATAGAGGTACTTTCCTGAATCAGGGCAATAACCTGGTTCTCCAGTGCATTTTATACTTTGTTCTTTTAAACATAGGTCCCAATTCTGTATTCTCTGATTTTGATAAAATTATTCCAAACTTATGGTGGTGTCAGCAAGAGCAAAACCAAACCCATGTTACCATTGCTAGTCATTTCAGGGTTTGACAGCTAAGTTTTTAAAGCTGCATGTAGAAAAATAAATTGTCTTATTCAAGTATTATATGGAATGGTGTCTGAGCCCAGTAAAACTTCATGTGTTAAAATGGGTGTTATAACCAAGTCAAGTAGTTATTCCATTGGCACAGCCATTCTTTTTATAATAACTTTTTAATGTTTATAAAAGCTGGAAGTAAGTGCATTTATATTCTGCTGTCTTGTTACAGCCTTACTTACATGTGCAGAGCAGGAGCAATCCAGACAGATGATAACTGCATTGTTTTAAAGGTAAGCTGGTTACATGATTTGTTTGAAATTTAAGCAACCGTTAAACCAGAGTTTTATCACACTATGTGTTTGTCACAATTTTATTTGTGTATGTCTGTCATAAAGTGTTACAAAAGCACTATTGATTCTATGGGGGAGCATTTCAAAGGCTCAAAGTGCAGTTAGTTGTCCAGCTCCCTTTAAAAATTAGGTGCTTAACTCCCATTTATACCTTTGAAAATCTCCCTATGTAGCAATATTTAATAGTGGTGACATTTTAATTCTGTTTATTAAGCTAGATACAGTAAGTCTGAATCCAGAAAAAAAGTTTGATACAAAATCCATTTTATATTTGTCAAGTTGCAGAAACTTAAAAATTAAAAGTTGCACTGCAGTATTGGACAATCATTTGGAAAGAACATGCAAAACGATTTCATCAGGCTGCTGTCTGAATGCAAGTGAAAACCTGTCATTCGTGTTTTTTTGTTTTAAGAGATAGTAGTCAACAGATGGTACTCTCAGTGCTTGCTTCAGTTTATATTTTTTAATCTGAAAAAGCATCTCTGCTAATAATAGTTTCATAAAATATTTGTCTTAAGGATCTGTGTGGACACTTTTGTGTTCATCATTGTTTCTTATATGGTGGCTGGCAAGTGAAATTTTTGAGACTTTTATCATGGTGTGTTAGGTATGATTTGCATATCCAGCCTTCTGTCAGAAAATTGCCATTTTAGAGCACCCCTGTAGGAATTACACAACTTTCTGGTTAGTTATAGAACCATGGCTAACACTGAAATCTAGAACGATCATGTATCAACTAGAGATCTGAACATTCTAGAGCTGAGGGATACAAAGAATGTGCCCTCTTAAGCATTCCTCACTTCCTCATTGTATGCTTGACAATGCAGTTAAAGAACCAGGGCATTCCCTTGTTCAGTCTGTTAATTGTTTGAATAGTAGTAGAATTTGGTAGGTTTAAGAGCTGTCTGTCCAGTGAGACTTCTGTATCCATCATCCCAGATAATGGGAGACAGTTTAGGCTTAAGAAATACACAATCTAGATGTGTGGTTGAGCAGCGTTCACAGCATCTCTTTGACATGTGTGACCTTTTTGCCCCTAGCTGGGAGTGGGAGAAAACTCCTGCTGTGGGTAAGGCCTTAGCAGATAAAGAGTAGAACCCCAACTCCCATCAAAGTTGTCAGCAGCAACACAAGATCCTCTCCCAAACACTTCAGGTCTCAGATTTGAAGTCTTTTCATAGAAGACTTAACAGTGAAATCCTTGCTGATCTTAAACACAAAAAAGAAGCTTACAAGAAGTGGAAGATTGGTCAGGGAAGAGTTTAAAAATAGTGCTCAAGCATGCAGGAGTGAAATCAGGAAGGCCAAATCACATTTGGAGTTGCAGCTAGCAAGGGATGTTAAGAGTAACAAAAAGGGTTTCTTCAGGTATGTTAGCAACAAGAAGAAAGTCAAGGAAAGTGGGTGGGTCCCTTATTGAATGAGGGAGGCAACCTAGTGACAGAGGATGTAGAAAAAGCTAATGTACTCAGTGCTTTTTTTTGCCTCTGTCTTCACAAACAAGGTCAGCTCTCAGACTGCTGCACTGGGCAGCACAGCATGGGGAGGAGATGACCAGCTCTTTGTGGAGGAAGAAGTGATTCAGGACTATTTAGAAAAGCTGGATGAGCACAAGTCCATGGGGCCGGATGCGCTGCATCCTAGAGTGCTAAAGGAGTTGACGGATGTGATTGCAGAGCCATTGGCCATTATCTTTGAAAACTCATGGCAATCGGGGGAGGTCCTGGATGATTGGAAAAAGGCTAATGTAGTGCCCATCTTTAAAAAAGGGAAGGAGGAGGATCCAGGGAACTACAGGCCAGTCAGCGTCACCTCAGTCCCTGTAATAATCATGGAGCAGGTCCTCAAGGAATCAATCCTGAAGCACTTAGAGGAGAGGAAAGTGATCAGGAACAGTCAGCATGGATTCACCACGGGCAAGTCATGCCTGACTAACCTAATTGCCTTCTATGACGAGATAACTGGGGTCCTGTGGATGAGGGGAAAGCAGTGGATGAAAGTATTCCTTGACTTTAGCAAAGCTTTTGATACCGTCTCCCACAGTATTCTTACCGGCAAGTTAAAGAAGTATGGGCTGGATGAATGGACTATAAGATGGATAGAAAGCTGGCTAGATCGTCAGGTTCAAGGGGTAGTGATCAATGGCTCCATGTCTCCGGTATCAAGTGGAGATATCAAGCCGGTATCGGGGATGGCCACCTGCTCTCTCTCGCCGGCTGAGTCTGAAGCCGCAGCCTCCCTGAGCCGTGCCCCTGGGCGTTCCCTCCCCACCAGATTAGGGTCCTGCACCTTCCCCTAGGCATAGGAAGGAGGGGTCTCGGGAAGCCCTCATCAGCCGGCTGACCACTCCCAGATGGGACAGACACTGGTGCCTGCGCTGCATTTGCCAGGCTGCTTCCCTCAGAGACAGGGATCAGTTCATTTGAGCGATCTCCCTCCTCCAGCTGGGCAATGACCTGTTCTTTGGTGAGCCTCCCACTGCGCAGCCCCCTCTGCTTGCACAGCTCCACCAGATTGCTCTTAAACCGCTTGGCATGCATCTTCCTGCTGGCCACTCACAGGCCTGGGTGCTCACTACTCCCCAGTTTCCAAGGAGAACCCCTAGTGTGCCAGCCCTTCTCAAGGTCACCACCTCCCTTGCGATCCCCCGGGGGACCCTGTTACTGCAAAAGTCCTTCTCGCTGGTCACACACTCCCAGGGGTGAATCGCCCCCTGAAACCGTCTCTCTCTGACTCTTCAGCACACCTGGTCCCCGTCAATCCCCCTTCGTTTTACTGCTGCCCAGTCACTTACTGCAGGAAGCGCCGTCCACAGGGTGCAGTAGATCCCGCCGCTGCCACCAGTTGTCACGGAGTGTGGGGGGACACCAGGCCCTGCACCCTCGGCTTCCTGCGATTCACCATGACTCTCAGCCAGCCAGTAAAGCAGAAGGTTTATTTAGACGACAGGAACACAGTCCAAGACAAGTCTTGCAGGCACAGACAACAGGATCCCCCACAGTTAGGTGCATCTTGGGGTCCCAGGGCACCACAGCCCCCTTGGGAGGTCAGGGCCCTGTCTGTCTCCCAGACATTCCACCAGCCAGCTCCTGAAACTCTCTCCCCAGCGTCCCCTCCCACAGCCTTTGTTCAGTTTCCCGGGCAAAGGTATGACCTGGCCTTTAACCCCTTCTTGGGTTCTCATGTTACATGCTCAGGTATTCTCCCTCACGGCCAGTCTCCCATCCCCCAATGCAGACTTTTCTAGCCAACCTCCCCTGTCTTCCCAGCCAACACTCCCCACTCAGCATTCAAATACCACATTAAGAACAGTCCCAGTTCATCACACCTTGCTTCAGGTGGTCTCTGGTCTTCTTGCAGATTTTCTTTACTAGATCTTCTGACTTGTCTGAGGCAGCTTTGCTCCACAAGTTGACTGTGAAGCAGGCACTCATTTATCACTTGAATAGGAGCAGGATTTTCTGGAAAACCTCCATATTATTGGATTTGGAGGAAGGGTGCAAAGGCTGACCAAACAGATCCACCTTTGTATTCAGATCTGTTGTTTGCGGACAGGCTTTTAGTTCCAAGTGGACTTTAGCTGTCCCACTACAGCTACAGCAGATCCTATGGCAAGAGTGAGCATAATAGATGGGATCCAGAGCTAAAGATTTCCAGAGTGACCATATGAAACTCATTGTACGTTTTTACCCAACATATTCTCAATAACAAGCCTAGATCAGATGCCCATATTGAGACAGGTATCTCACAATCCCTCTACTGTGGCGGATTGCTGCATGCCTGATCCCCAATGATTCTTTGGTGGCAATGTCACTAGTGGAAAACTAGATTACTTACTAGTAATTGGAGTTCTAATAATATATGGTCTCCACAGACCTATACTCCCTCACACTCCTTTCCTGCTGCATCAGGCCCCCTGTGTTTCCAGTCCATGGGACATTAAATAAATGAGGAGAGGCCACATGCCTCTTTCTAATCTTTGTCTCACTGCTCATCTTCATGAGGGATAGCCCATGGACATCTCTTGAGGCTTTCTGCTTTCAGCCATTCTCAGGTCTCACAGCTTGATATGCAGATTCCAGGAGTTGGACTACATGAAGGCAATATTTTTCTAGCACTCCAGTTATTGCTAAGGAACTCAGCTTTTTTATTTACACCATGAGTATGAGACATGTTCTTGTTTGTATTTTTGTTTTGGAATCACTCTATTCCTACTTCCAGAAGCTGCTGCTTGTGGCAATACTGAATTGGGAATAGTAGAATCAAAGTGGGATACTTGATGTGCTCATTTTTACCTTGGTACCTAGAAGCCTCTTCCATATCAGTGCTGGTGAGTTCTAGGGACAAATAACAGGGTTCTTTTCTACAGCACAAGTAAAGCTTTGCAAGTAAAGACTATTAAGTGGACATTTGAACTTCCATACAGAACATTTTGATTGTGGGCCCTTTCGGGACATGACGTTTGCAAAGAGTATTATGACCAAAAAAGATGTCAGGAGAGAACCCTATGGTGCAGTGACGAGTGCTAAGAAGAGCCTATAATTAAATAAGTTGAACTTAATTTGTGTGTATATTCCCACAACCATTTGAACCTTTTTTTCTTTAAGAAACTTTGGTGAGAAAACTTGTTCTAGACATCAAACTGAAATGGAATCTATGAAGACTTACAAATTACCTTCTCTGAAACTAAAGTTGAATTCTGTACCCTCCAGACACTGCCAAGTTTGGTTCGGATGTGTAGTAAGGAAAGATTGTTGGAGGAACGAGTAGAAGGAGCCGAAACACTTGCCTATCTAATTGAAACAGATGTTGAGCTCCAGAGAATCGCCAGTATTACAGACCATCTTATTGCAATGCTTTCTGACTACTTCAAGTATCCCAGTTCAGTCAGTGCAATCACCGATATCAAAAGGGTATGTGTTTTTCTCTGTCAGTTCAGAACTTCTCAGAGTACATTAAAGAGATTTTGAAACTGCAAATGTGTGTCTTAAGTACGCAGAACTTTAATTAAAATTGTCTTTCAGTTGTTGCACTGCTGTATTAATGCCTGATCCTACTCCTCTTGAAATCAGTGGGAGTTGGATCAGGCCCTCAATGTTTTTGGCTCTTTAGGCACAAGATCTTTCTTTTGTTGTATGACTCTCCCTCCTCCCACACTGAGGAGGAACATTCCAGGCAAATAACACTGTAGGAGCAATGAGCAGGCAAAGGCCTGTTAGTCAAGCACTCTGCACAAACACCTACTCCACCACCTTCTAGACAGCTCTTTAGCCTCCTTTGCAATGGGATCATGAAGTTGCAGACTCAGTCTCCCTCTCTTGCTTACTTTCTCTAACTCCCCTCCTCTCATTGGGGAAGGGAGAACATAAGAAAGGAATGGTGATCCCAGGGATGGAAAGTATTCTTGGCCTTCCCCCACCCCTTCTTCCACTGATTTGGAATGTACTCCAAAAAGACAAAGGTCCTCTAATCCCCTTTGGTTCTGGAATAGCCCAGGAAATCACAATTGGCAGATTTAGTTCTCAAACTCCTATAATATGGGGCTGCTCCTGCTTACCCATGTTTACAAAATGCTCTGAGAGCCACAGATGAAAAAATACCACATAAGTACAAAGAATTGTGAGCAAATTTTCAGTTGAATAAATAAGACAAAAAAGAGGTTCAGTAACTGGCTGGGAAGCATTAAACATTGGCTAGAGAATCAAAAAACCAAAATTCCAGACCTGAGTCTGACACTGTGTTTTAGCACTTTTTATGAATGTCCAGAGTAAATGTCAGCAGCATTGCACATGTATGTCCAACTCAGCCATGTGGTGAGTGTATCTTGTGAAATGGATAATATCTTGTAAATTGTAGGTGGAATGAGGCAGGGCTCTGCAGGATAAATTGTTCTATTTGAAAAATTGTATATAATCATGAAGTAATGTACTGTACTGTAATGTGGATGCACTGAGGCAGAGTTAAGCTTACGCAGACAAACTTACCTTTGGCATTTCCTGACTTTTGAATGTTTTACCCTGCAACCTCAAAATTCCCTTGACAGTGTTTTTCATGTTGAATTAAATAGATACCATTGCTTCATCTGTTGGAGCCTTTCGGCCAAAGTTCTAAGAGCAGTTTTGGTCCCTTGATACCATCCCTTTTTATTGGGAGATGTTTATCTAGATCCTAGGGCAGCTTAAAGACTAACAGATTTATTTGGGCATAAACTTTCATGGGTAAAAAACCCACTTCTTCAGATGCATGCAGTGAAAATTACAGAAATAGGCATAAATATATATTGGCACATGAAGAGAAGGGAGTTACCTTACAAGTGGAGAACCAATGTTGAAGGCCAATTCAATCGGGGTAGATGTGGTCCATTCCCAGTAATTGATGAGGAGGTGACTGTAAGGTAAGGTAACTCCCTTCTCTTCATGTGCCAATATATATTTATGCCTGTTTCTGTAATTTTCACTCCATGCATCTGAAAAAGTGGGTTTTTTACCCACAAAAGCTTATGCCCAAATAAATCTTAGTCTTTAAGGTGCCACCAGACTCCTCATTGTTTTTGTGGATACAGACTAACACAGCTATCCCTCTGATATCTAGATCCTAGTAAATCTAGTTGTTTTCCCCCAATCTGACCATGTAACTCTTTCTGTGCGATGGGCATGGCGAAAGGAGGACATTTTGTTCTGGCTTGTAGAGGAAGAAGAGAGTGGGACTCATTTTGTCTGGGAAAACATAACTAATCTCATCCTGTATTTTGAGAGGTTGCATACATATGTTGCTTGGTTATTACTGTTTATCTGTATAGGCTACAATTTAGCAAAGCACTCACATGTGTGCTTAACTTTAATTATTAACTTCAATGGGACATAAACACATACTTAAAGTTAATCTGCAGGTTCAGTGGTGATCCTGCCTGTTTGGTGTGTAATGCAATCAAAACCCGAGTAAACAGGCTCTAATCTATAACAATTAAGAAAATACCATGTGCAAGTTTAAATGCTCTCTCATAAAGTATCTGACTTTGATTTACCTTTTTTCAATAGCTTGACCATGATTTAAAGCATGCTCACGAACTGCGCCAGGCTGCGTTCAAGCTGTATGCTTCACTTGGAGCAAATGATGAAGACATCCGGAAGAAGGTGAGTCTGGGAGAGGGTCCTTTGATGTTGGCAGCTGTCATGCAGGGAGAAACATCAACCTGGAAGTCCTGGGTGGAGTGCATTATCACTGATTGAATGAGATAAAGCAGAGAGAATAAAAGCATAAGTGAAGAATGAATAGAATGCAAACTATCAAACCGTAATGGCTAGATATGACTACATAAATTAAGGGAAACTCAACATGTTTATTGACCACTTCTCGGAGACACAAAAGGGACAATTTCAGGCCATTGTCAAAGAGGGCCAGTTAGCAGCCAGAACAATGCTGCAAACCACACTGGACACCGCAGACACAGCGGCCCACTTGGTCTTGACAGCAGTGGTAATGAGGCGGGCATCCTGGTTACACCTCTCCAGATTGCCCAAGGAAGTGCAGATGACACTCAAGGATCTCCTGTTCGAAGGGCCCAAACCCTTCACCAGTAAGACTGATGCATCACTCCACACCAGGGATAGGCAACCTACACTCATCAGTTTATATCATACCTTGTACAGCTGGCAGTATTTTCTCCAATTCCTCACTTTTGGCCCATTCCTCACCTCACCAAAATGACAGCGGACCCTTCATCCCAACGTAAGGATCCTCAGACTCCAGGCTTGGCTGCTACTTGGTTCCAAGACTTAGAGAGCAAATGCTCTGAGGCGGTGAAAAAGATGTTACTACAGAGCATGAAATCGACCATTCTTCGTACTTGCCTGCAAAAATGGAAATGATTCCAAATTTGGTGCGATTCCAAACAAGTGGACCCAACATTTTCCTCAGTCCCTTCGATTCTAGGCTGCATTGTAGGTCTGGACTGTCTCTTCTTAGTTCACTTAAAGTACATTTAGTGGCCATAACAGCCTTCCACCATCCAGTGGACCGGTGCTCAGTATTTGCCCATCCAATGACATATAGATTCTCACATGTCAGACCATCCACCCCAACCTAGGACCTCAATCTAGTTCTGAGAACATTGACTATGGCTTCTTGCTCTGTTATACCTGTCCATGAAGACAGCATTTCTAATGGCCATTATCTCAGCACGAAGGATAGGGGAAATAGTGGGGTTGATGGCACATCTGCTGTTCACGGTTTTCTTTGAAGACCGTCACCTTGAGGCCACACCCCAAGTTCCTCTCCACCCCCGTAGCCTCCTCCTTTCATGTGAATCAACTAATCCACCTTCCCATTTTTTCCCCAAAACTACATTCATAGAATCATAGAATATCAGGGTTGGAAGGGACCTCAGGAGGTCATCTAGCCCAACCCCCTGCTCAAAGCAGGACCAATCCCCAACTAAATCATCCCAGCCAGGGCTTTGTCAAACCTGACCTTAAAAACCTCTAAGGAAGGAGATTCCACCACCTCCCAACCTAAGCCTCCCCCACTGCAACTTGAGACCATTACTTCTTTTCTGTCATCTGGTACCACTGAGAATAGTCTAGATCCATCCTCTTTTGAACCCCCTTTCAAGTAGTTGAAAGCAACTATCAAATCCCCCCTCATTCTTCTCTTCTGCAGACTAAATCCCAGTTCCCTCAGTCTCGCCTCATAAGTCATGTGCTCCAACCCCTAATAATTTTTGTTGCCCTCTGCTGGACTCTTTCCAATTTTTCCACATCCTTCTTGTAGTGTGGGGCCCAAAACTGGACACAATACTCCAGATGAGGCCTCACCAATGTCGAGTAGAGGGGAATGATCACGTCCTTCAATCTGCTGGCAATGCCCCTACTTATACAGCCCAAAATGCCGTTAGCCTTCTTGGCAACAAGGGCACACTGTCAACTCATATCCAGCTTCTCGTCCACTGTAACCCCGAGGTCCTTTTCTGCAGAACTGCTGCCTAGCCATTCAGTCCCTAGTAGCAGTGCATGGGATTCTTCCATCCTAAGTGCAGGACTCTGCATTTGTCCTTGTTGAACCTGATCAGATTTCTTTTGGCCCAATCCTCTAATTTGTCTAGGTCCCTCTGTATCCTATCCCCACCCTCCAGCATATCTACCACTCCTCCCAGTTTAGTGTCATCTGCAAACTTACTGAGGGTGCAATCCACGCTATCCTCCAGATCATTGATGAAGATATTGAACAAAACCAGCCCCAGGACCGACCCTTGGGGCACTCCGCTTCATACCGGCTGCCAACTAGACATGGAGCCATTGGTCACTAACCCTTGAACCTGACAATCTAGCCAGCTTTCTATCCATCTTATAGTCCATTCATCCAGCCCATACTTCTTTAACTTGCCGGCAAGAATACTGTGTGGGAGACGGTATCAAAAGCTTTGCTAAAGTTAAGGAATAACACGTCCACTGCTTTCCCTTCATCCGCAGGACCCCAGTTATCTCGTCATAGAAGGCAATTAGGTTAGTCAGGCATGACTTGCCCATGGTGAATCCATGCTGACTGTTCCTGATCACTTTCCTCTCCTCTAAGTGCTTCAGGATTGATTCCTTGAGGTCCTGCTCCATGATTGTTCCAGGGACTGAGGTGAGACTGACTGGTCTGTAGTTCCCTGGATCCTCCTCCTTCCCTTTTTTAAAGATGGCCACTACATTAGCCTTTTTCCAGTCATCCAGGACCTCCCCCGATCACCATGAGTTTTCAAAGATAATGGCCAATGACTCTGCAATCACATCCGCCAACTCCTTTAGCACCCTCGGATGCAGCGCATCCGGCCCCATGGACTTGTGCACGTCCAGCTTTTCTAAATAGTCCCGAACCACTTCTTTCTCCACAGAGGGCTGGTCTTCTCCTTCCCATGCTATGCTGTCCAGTGCAGTAGTCTGGGAGCTGACCTTGTTTATGAAGACAGAGGCAAAAAAAGCATTGAGTACATTAGCTTTTTCCACATCCTCTGTCACTAGGTTGCCTCCCTCATTCAGGGGGCCCACACTTTCCTTGACTTCCTTTTTGTTGCTAACATACCTGAAGAAACCCTTTTTGTTACTCTTAACATCTCTTGCTAGCTGCAACTCCAAGTGTGATTTGTCCTTCCTGATTTCAATCCTGCATGCCTGAGCAATATTTTTATACTCCTCCCTGGTCATTTGTACAATCTTCCACTTCTTGTAAGTTTCTTTTTTTGTGTTTTAAGATCAGCAAGGATTTCACTGTTAACCCAAGCTGGTCACCTGCCATATTTACTGGTCTTTCTACACATCGGGATGGTTTGTTCCTGCAACCTCAACAAGGATTCTTTAAAATATAGCCAGCTCTCCTGGACTCCTTTGCCCCTCATGGGATCCTGTTCATCAGTTCCCTGAGGGAGTCAGTCTGCTTTTCTAAAGTCCAGGGTCCGTATTCTGCTGCTCTCCTTTCTTCCTTGTGTCAGGATCCTGAACTCGACCATGTCATGGTCTCTGCCTCCCAGGTTCCCATCCACTTTTGCGTCCCCTACTAATTCTTCCCGGCTTGTGAGCAGCAGGTCAAGAAGAACTCTCCCCCTACACTTTACACTGGTTCCTCCAGCACTTGCACCAGGAAATTGTCCCCTACACTTTCCAAAAACTTCCTGGATTGTCTGTGCACCGCTGTATTGCTCTCCCAGCAGATATCAGGGTGGTTGAAGTCTCCCATGAGAACCAGGGCCTGTGATCTAGTAACTTCTGTTAGTTGTCGGAAGAAAGCCTCGTCCACCTCTGGTGGTTTGTAGCACACATCACCCTTGTTGCTCACACTTCTAAACTTAATCCAGAGACTCTCAGGTTTTTCTGCAGTTTCATACTGGAGCTCTGAGCAGTCGTACTGGTCTCTTACATACAATGCAACTCCCCCACCTTTTTTGCCCTGCCTGTCCTTCCTTAACAGTTTATATCCAGGACAGTACTCCAGACATGTGACTTATCCCACCAAGTCTCTGTTATTCCAATCACATCATAGTTCCGTGACTGTGCCAGGACTTCCAGTTCTCCCTGCTTGTTTCCCAGGCTTCTTGTATTTGTGTATTGACACTTAAGATAATTCGCTGATCGTCCCGCTTTCTTAGTATGAGACAGGAGTCCTCCCCTCTCGGGCTCTCCTGCTCTTGCTTCCTCCCGGTATCCCATTTCCCCACTTACCTCAGGGCTTTGGCCTCATTCCCCTGGTGAACCTAGTTTAAAGCCCTCTTCACTAGGTTAGCCAGCCTGCTTGTGAAGATGCTCCTTCCCTCTCCTCGTTAGGTTGAGCCCATCTCTGCCTAGCACTCCTCCTCCTTGGAACACCATCCCATGGTCAAAGAATCCAAAGCCGCCTCTCCGACACCACCTGTGTAGCCATTCGTTGACTTCCACAATTTGACGGTCTCTATCCGGGCCTTTTCCTTGCACAGGAAGGATGGACGAGCACACCACTTGCGCCTCACATTCCTTTATCCTTCTTCCCAGAGCCACGTAGTCTACAGTGATCTGCTCAAGGTCATTCTTGGCAGTATCATTGGTGCCAACGTAGAGAAGTAGGAAGGGGTAGCGATCCGAGGACTTGATGAGTCTCGGCAGTCTCTCCGTCACATCGTGAATTGTAGCTCCTGGCAAGCAGCAGACCTCTCGGTTTTCCCGGTCAGGGTGGCAGATAGATGACTCAGTCCCTCTGAGGAGGGAGTCCACAACCACCACCACCCGCCTCTTTGTCTTCGGAGTGGTGGTCATGGAATCCCCATCCCTAGGACAGTGCATCTCATGCTTTCCAATCGGAGGAGTCTCCTGCTCCCTTCCCTCAGATGTATCATCTAGTCCACTCTCTGCATTAGTATCTGTGGAGAGAACATGAAAACGGTTCCTCACCTGTATCTGCATTGTTGGTACATGGATGCTCCTCTTTCTTCTTCTGGAGGTCACATGCTGCCAACAGGGAGGCAATACTACATATGCTGGATGTTAGGAGACCCCTAGCATTTTATTTAGCCAGGACTAAGGACTTTAGGAAGTCTCCTAAACTCTTCCTTTAATTTGCAGAAAGATTCAAGGGTTCTGCAATATCAACTCAAAGACTCTCCAAATGGGTCTCTAGTTGCATTAACCACTTTTACCATGCGTATAACCTGTAGCACTCCACAAGATGTGTTTATACCTTGGCTGCGTGTTTTAAAGATGTCCCCATCTCAGAAATCTGCAGGGCAGCAACCTGGGCCTCTGGCCATGCTTTCGTGGAATATTATGCTATTACTCAAGACTTTGGCTCTGAAGAACTATCATCAATAACAGAAGCCCCAGCACTCAGGACCGGCTTTAGCAAGTGCGGGCCCCGATTCCTGGGGCGGCACTTCGATTGCCGGCTGCGGGGGGAGGGGCGCGGGGCTTGCCGTGCTCCGGCCGGCGCTCTGGCCAGGAGAGCAGGCCCACGGGGCTTGCCGCACTCCAGCCAGGGCTGCGGGGCTGGCTGCGCTCAGGCCGGAGCTCCGGCCGGGGCCACGGGGCTTGCCGCGCTCCAGCCAGAGCTCCGGTCGGGAGAGCGGGGCTGCGGGGCTGGCCGCGCTCCGGCCGGGGCCGTGGGGCTGCTCTAGCCAGGGGAGCAGGGCCCCCGAAGACGACCTGCCAGCGCAGGGGGATACTGCTGTGAAGTCACCTACAATGGAGTACCCATAGGGACTCTACTCAAAGAAGAGGAAGTTACTCAACTTGTGGAGTAACGATGGTTCTTTGAGATGCGTCGCTCTATGGATACTCCGCAACCCGCCCTTCTCCCCTTTACTTCTGTGTTCTCAAGAAGGGGCTCTTCTCTTTGAGTAGAGAAGGAATTGAGGGTGGTTCGCTGGCACAGTGCTATGTAGCCTTGAGGTGGGCCGACCAGATGTTGCTACCAAAATTCTCCGATTGGGGTGCAGATACACCAACAGTGGTGCACCCATAGGGTGACACATCCCAAAGTACTATCTTTTCTGCACAAGGTGAGTAACTTGCTCTTGTTTTGCAGTGTAGCATAATGCAAACTTTTTCTCAGAAGTAAACATAAGGAAGCAGTAATTTTTGAAAGGAGATTCATGGCTAGCTTCTACCAGGCAAACCACGCTGGAGATGGCAGTGCATATAAAACGATGAGTGGCAATTGTAAGATCAGTGTGATCACCAGTGATAATAACCAGAGTATTCTCTCCTACTTGGCTTGTCCTCATCTGTGCATATGAGGCATTTAAGTCCACTTGGAGCTTGTTAGTTCTGATAGATCTTGACAGATGTTTATGGTAACCTAAGAGTGAAATGTGGTGATAGAATTGCTATGAAAATATATATTGGATTTTTATTATGAATAAAATAGGATAAGAAAGCAAGAATGACATATCACAATACACATTAATCCTGAACATGCTACAAAGTAGCTCTAATATAACTAAAGGAATTTTCAAGACAGAAATGCCAATCACTTAAGGCAAGATTTAGCTTTGAAATCTCACCAGGCTGGAGATAGAATTGTCATTTCAAGGCTGAATTTACTAGTAATAACTTACTACATATAGTGTAAGGTGCTTTGTTTTTCATGGAGGCTACTGAAAATAAAGTCTGTCAATATTTTTTAAATATGACAGTAAGATATGAATTTTTAGGGAAAAAAGAGGATCTTTTGTTTGCGGGATAATTTTATCTCCTTCACTGAACTAGTTTAAATCATTTGATTTGCATTGACCTCTTCTAAAAGGTGCATTCCCTCTTTGACTAAAACTAACGTGACTGCTGGAAAATGGAGCCCCATTAACCATACAACATCACTTCCCAAATATCTGTCACCTGACATGAATCCTTACACCTCATTCCTAACTGTTCTTACTTGTGCAAACAGTGTGATATTTTATTTGAACATGCAATATCTTATTAACAGAAAGAAAGGGTTCATGTGAAAGCTGATATTAAATAAACCCACTGATTTATATTTATTTATTCTAGCAACTCCATGCTTCAAAAACTATTTTAAAAAATTGATGTGGTAAATAATTCCCTATTTAACTCTTATATTCTGCCACTTTCCATATATGGTGTGAAATTTTGCTCTCAGGCCAATGCACCCAGTTGACTTAAATGGAGTTTTACTGATGTAAATGAGTACAAAAGTTTGCCTAGTGAGATTTAAGTGGTTTTTTTTTCCCCACTGCTTCCAATATTTGTTTAATGTGAACTGATTCTGCACCGTGGTGCTATTTTCCAGAATTTATATAGGCTTATGTCATGGTCTCCTAGAACCCATACGAAGCAGGAGAAATGTTTCAGTTCAATAATGATTCAGAGGGACTCTACATATTAAAATCTTAATTCAGAAAAGTGCAGACTAACCATTAAAAAGTGACCATAAAAATAGACTGTCTTTTTATAACATTATTTCTGTGTAATTTTTATTTTTTAATAAAATATTTATTTTTAAATTGTTGATTCATATTTGTGGTATCATAGTTTGTAGTCTTATTTGCAATATAACACTGATCTACAAATCGTATGTTATTTAAAAATATTGTATATGTAACTTGTGTGTTTTCCTAACTTTTCTAAATAATTTTGTCATTAGCATCTCCACAGAATGATGAAAAGTAGATGTTTGTAGCTGCAAAATACTGAATAGATGTAATTATTTTGTGCTCTCCCAATAAAAAGTTGCTGTAGCAGAACAGAATGTATTTTGAAGAAGTTAGCTGTATTCAGAAATATTTTAGTACACAGCCCTGCTTTCATGTACTGCAATAGGTTGACAGGACTTACAAAACTTGGATCATATTAGAAATATCTGTTCAGAATATTATGCCCTGTGGTATGTACTATGTTTAAAAAAAAAAGTGGGGTGGAATTTGGGAGTGCTTTCCAACTGTTTTTTGCAGGGTTTCATCCTTACTAAATCAAAAATATTCTTAAAGCATATCTCTTTTGTGAAAGGGATAAACTTCTAACAAATTCACAACAACTTTAGAGGATAGAAATAGTGAAATATACATAATCTCCACAGTGAATTTATTGAAGAAATTGTAATAGTTTTAAAACTGATTAAAAATTTGATGAGTGTGTATCTTTACATTCATTGCCCTCTGAGGGAGAAAGGTTGGTTTTGTGGTTAAAGCACTGGAGAGAGATTCAGGAGATCTCTGTTCGCTTCCCAGTTCTTGCACACATTCCTGTGCAACCTTGGGCAAATCAAATAATTCTCCACCTCCCAGGAGAGCTGATTATAAATTAATTGTGAGGTGCATACATACTACTGTGATGGGGGCTGTATAAGTACCCAGATCATTTGCTACTCTTCAAATGATCTGTAAACAGGGACAGATTTCTGTTCTTAAGTATATGTAAGATACTTACCTTTTTATTCAGTGTATTTTCTTTGTAGCCTCTAGAAAGCCAATGACTAGTAGTTGTCTTATTAAAATGTCAAGGAACAGAAGAAACTCAGACAAGGAAACATAGTCTAGTGCAGCAGTTCTCAACCTATTTACCATTGTGGGCCACGTATGCAGCTCTCTGTGTTTTTTATGTCACATGGGCTGCAGCTGTGTGCTGATTAGGCCGCAAGTGGCCCGCGGGCTGCGGGTTGAGAACCACGGGTCTAGTGTTAAAAGCACAGGACTAGGATTCAGAAAAACTAACTTTGATTTCTGACTGTGCCACAGAATTGCTGGTCACCTTGGCCAAATCACTTAGCTATTCTGTGTCTTTCTCCATTGGTGAAATGGGGATGCTAATACTCACCTGTGGTGTCTCCCAAGGGTATTAGTGGTTGTTTTGTTTGTGAAATGTTCTGAGATGCTCTGATGAAAAACACTGCAGTATTGCAAAGTATTTATGTATGTATGTATTCCGTCTTGTCAGCTGATATGTCTAACATTGATGCCTTAAGACCTGTCCTTTTCTGTATTTATATGTTAGTTCTAAGTGGTATTCTACAGGACTGTAACCTACAGTTAGACTGTTGTACAGATTTGGTAGAAATGTCTTTACATTTCCTCTTTAGCTTCATACAGCATTGAGTCATGATAATGCCATATAATGTTATGAAATTATACCCAAATTAAATAGAAGCTTTACTACTTGGTTGTAAAATGCACTGACCAAGGCTTTCCTCACAGGAAATTTCATTTGAGAACATTGTCTTGGTCCCAGATAAGAGGCTATCACTTCCCTACTTCTCCTGTTCAGTGGGTCAGGAAAGGATCAGGCAGGGAACAGATTTCACTTCTCCCCGTCTCATCTTCATGGGGGATGGGGTGCTGAGGAGGGACAAAAGGGAGAACTGGGCGAATGTGTCATGTGGAAGCAGCAGAAGGTGATGTACCACTGAGGGATTGAACCTGCTCGTGGGGACAGGGTATCTCACATAGGAGAATGCATGCAAAAGGTTGTCTAACAGAGAATTGCACTGTGGGGTGGCGGTGGAGGCAGCATCCAATGGAAAAGAGTATATGGGATGGTGGCTGGATATCTCAGAAAAGAGAGCTAGGTGTCTCAGAGGGGTTGTATGGTGTCAGTGGGGTCTGAGTCACCTTCAAAGGAGCGGGAGAACAGAATAAGGAGACAGAAGAATGTGTCTTGGAGTAAGAGTGTTTGTCCGTTCAAGGGTATGAAAAAGGTGCTTCTTGAAGTGAAAATGGGAATGTCATCTTAGTGACTGCTCTCTCCCCGCCTTTCCTGTAGACCCTGTGCGCTCACTCTCCGCGAATCCCGTGTGCTCATTACCTGCTGCTTCTTCTTCGAGTGATAGTCCCTATTGTATTCCACTAAGGGTTTATGCATGCTCACCATGCATCCGGAGCCAGAGATTTTTCAAGTAGTAGTGTCCATTGGTCTGCACTTGCACCCTTGGCTTGCCTCATCCTTTTGTCTGAGGTGATAAAAGATGGGCCGGACTGATCACTTCTCCAGTTCCTTCTCACCGCTGCATGATCCGGGTCAGAACCATTTAGGCCATGTCTACACTTACAAGCTTACAGTGGCACACCTGTACCAATACACCTGCCCTGCTATAAGAGCACTCATGTAGCTGTGTTATGTCGACGGGAGAAAGCTCTCCCGTCAACATAATAAAAACAGCTCAACGAGCGGTGGTAGCTGTGTTGGCGGGAGAGCATCTCACACTGACAGCACAATGCACCCGAGTGCTTATGCTAGCAAAACTTATGTTGTTCAGAGGTGTGTTTTCTTTCACACTCCTGAGTGACAAAAGTTTTGCTGACATAAGTGCTAGTGTAGACTTGTCCTATGTGTCCTCTTCATGTGACACACTTAAAAAATCTACAATTGCACATAGTTAGTTTTACAGTTTTTACCGTTTTTGTTGTAGTTTTTAATAGTTTGATAGTTTTAGGAGTAGGATTGGGGAAGTATCTGAGGCACTCCTCACCTCTCGCTCCAGCAGCATACACACTTCCACTAGCTCTGACAGTGCAGCCGATGGAACTGAGTTTTCGTCTTTGGAGGACTCGGATGAGGGTCAGGGACTGTCCATCCCTTCCCACCACTATGAGTACCAATTGAGGCCTTCCACATCATGGCAGTATCCTCAACTCCAGCAGCCACAGAGCCACTGGAGCCCTTCTCAGTACCTTCCGGAACCATCATGCTGGCCCTATGGGGATCCTGGCCCCTATACCCTCCATTGGAACCTGCCTGTTCCATTAGGGAGGCTTCACCTATTTCACTGTCTCGGGCCCCTTTGAGCTCGGAACCAGTAATGGGAGATGAGCCACTCAGTCCAGCTCGGACAGTATTGCTGGAACAGTTGAGATTCCGGTTGTCCTCGCCTGATACAGCAGTGGCTTCAGCTCATCTTCTGATGACTACTGCCAGTTCCAGGATCTCTTGCATAGAGTGGCGGGTGAGCTTCACATTCCTCTGGAGGAGATCAAAGGCACTGAGCATAAGCTGCTGGATATATTTCACTCATCAGAGCCAATTAGAGTTGCTCTTCCAATCAACAATGCCATTCTCGAGCCATACACTGGCCATATGTACACTTACCCCAAAGGGGGCAGAAAAAAAGATTATTTACTAGCCAAGGGGTCTAAATTTCTGTTCTCACGCCCACTTCCCAATTCACTTGTGGTGCAGGCAGCGACAGAACAGGCAAGGCAACAGCATCCATGCTCCATTCATCTGACAGGAAGGGCAAGTGACTGGACCTTTTAGGCTGCAAAGTCTTCTCTTCAGCCAGCTTTCAATTCAGGATTTTGAATTATCAGGCATTACTTGCCAAATATGATTTTCTGAATTAGAGCAAATTGGAGTACTTTGTCAAGAAACTGCCACAACAGGACTGGGCCTGCTTTTAGGCAATAGTTGAGGAGGGGATGCTGGTAGCAAAGACCTCACTCCAATCAGCAGCAGATGTGGCAGATATTTAATTATGCTCAGTGACCACTAGCATCATCATGAGGAGGGAGTCGTGGCTCCATTCCTCTGGTTTTCCCAGGGAGGTACAAAACATCATAGAAGACTTCCCTTTTGATGAATCCCATCTTTTCAAAAAGAAAATGGACAATTCCCTCCACACCCTTAAGGATTCGAGAACTACACTCTGTTCCTTGGGTATTGCACACCAGCGCCAAAACGTAAGTTCTACTACCCACAGTCTGCACAGCGTTACAGAACTTCTCAGTTTTTCCATCAACGGCCTTACGAATCACCAAGAAAGCATCAGAAGAAAACCACAGTCAGGCAAAGAGAGTAGATGCTATTGTCTAATTGATGAGTTCAGTGGTTCCATAAGGGGAAATAAGGGTTGTTGTTTCTAAGGTAAATTCCCTTTTCATATGCAAAATTTATAATGTTATAAACCACAGTAAAACTGTAGCATTTACAAGTAATACAAAAGTTATCCACCTTATGTTATTTATGCACCATTAACCTTTTTTTCCAGATCATTGAGACTGAAAATATGATGGACCGAATTGTGAATGGCTTGTCTGAGTCTAGTATCAAGGTGCGGCTATCTGCAGTCAGGTATGAGCTTTCCTGGTCTAAATAAAATAATTTTCAGAGTGTGTAACTTTGCTTTCTTTTTCGTCCTTCATTTGCTAGAAATCGTGGTATCCGTCAAACACTAAAACTAACCTAAAGCAGTTTCTAGTCTCTGAAAATTCATTAAAGATAGTAGTAAAATATTTCTTGGTGTTGTATTAATCATCACCAAATTACTAGCTATATCTGTATAGAAAGAAACAATGAAAGCATTTCACAGACCTCATTTCATTTTTCTTTGTAGATGTTTGCACAGTTTGTCCCGGTCTGTGCAGCAGCTACGGACAAGTTTCCAGGATCATGCCGTATGGAAACCCTTAATGAAGGTGAGTCGAAAAATAGCAAGAATCATACACTTGGAAGTGGATGTGATCTGTTCATCAGTTACAATGTCTTTTTGTAGAATCTTAATAGGTATCACCTTGACATCGGATATGTGTGATCTTCTCTGGAGGCTTACAAATCAGCAAAAGCCCAGTAACAGCAAACAGTGTCGTTGCCTGCACTGTCTCTTTTGAAATGTAACACAATCTATTACAAAATAAGACAGGCACTGAGAGCCAGATTGCCCCTAGCCCCCTTACTCAGGAACATAGGAAAGGGCTCCCCTCTGCTCCCCTGCTCAGCCTATAACCGGCAACTGAGGTTGAGGCTGCAGCCGTGGGGAGGGGATATTGATCCTACATTCCAGCTGCTTTACTTTCCCAGGGAGCAGGATGCTGGAAGAGGCAGGGCCATGATGTGGGTAGAGCATTCCTCTTCAGCCTAATGCAAAATCTCTCTGTGTTCCTCTTGGGACAGTGCAGTGCACTGCTGCCTGTGGCCCAACCCCCAAGTCCAGCCCCAGAAGCACCAGCCTCACCATGGAGGAGAGGGGAAGCATGGCTTATGATTTTAAAATCAGGCTGCCTAAACGTAAACTAGAAGGAAAAAATAGTGCGTATTGCCTTGTCATATGCACTGCAGTTTATTGAACGACTTGAGTGGTTGTGAAGAACGGGTTGTAGTGAATTAGTGAAAAAGGATAGAGGAAGACTAATTGTACTGTATATACTGCTCTATCTATGGGAAAATGGCAGCTTCTGGAGGAGAGAATGTGCAAACCAACCAGAAACAGTGAGCAAGGCTAAGAGATTTCGTTCCTGTGATTTGCCTAGTTAATCATAGAACAAAAGAGCAGATTTGCTGGTACAGGTGAGAGAGAGAGAGAATGAGAAAGTTGTCAGGCACTCTGTGCAGAGTGCATCCTATTTCTGCAGTTCCCCATTTGCCCTCAAGTATGCAGGGTGACTAAGCTTATTGCATAGAATCTAATGTTGTTATACTGAATAGCTGACATCTGCATGAAAACCTGTTCGGTGCACAGCTTTGGTCAAAAAAGCAAATAAAGTATTATGTTACCTGAAGAAACGGATAGAGTACAGCACCTAGCACAATGGGGTCCTTGCCCATGACTAGCACTCGTTGGCGCTTCTGTAATACTACTAATAAATAATGTGACAAAGTTCCTCCTCTAACTTGGTGGGTCCTGCGCTTATTGGCGGATTTTGTTGCCTCAGAAATTCACCATGTGGGTTGGGGAACAGCCCAGAGACCTTCCCCTCTAGAAGAACCCACAGTCCAGGTCAATTGGGAGGTTTGGGGGGAACCCGAGCCCGCCCTCTACTCCAGGTTCCAGCCCAGGGCCCTGTGGACTGCAGCTGTCTATAGTGGAACTGGGATGGGCATGGTCGGTCACGAGGACAAATCTGCGCCCGAGCAGGTAGTAGCGCAATGTTTCCATGGCCCATTTTACAGCGAGGCATTCTCTCTCCATCACTGCATATTTTTGTTGCCTTGGAAGGAGTTTCTGACTGAGGTATAGAATTGGGTGTTCTTCCTCCCCGACCATCTGTGATAGAACGGCCCCCAACCCTACTTCCAATGCATCCGTCTGCAGGATAAACTCCTTGGTGAAATCAGGGGCTATCAGTACAGGGTTACTGCAGAGGGCAGTCCGTAGGTCTGTGAAATGCTTCCTCTGCTGCGTCAGACCATATCACCATATCAGGTCCACGGGCTTTCACTAGGTCTGTCAGGGGGCTTGTCCTTGTGGCAAAGTGGGGGATAAATCGTCGGTAATACCCCACCACACCTAGGAACGCCTGGACTTGATTCTTGCGACTTGGTCGGGGCCAATTTTGGATGGCCTCTAACTTGTTTAATTGGGGTTTTACCAGACCTTTTCCCACAATGTAGCCAAAATATTTGGCCTCTGTAAACCCTACAGCGCATTTGGCAGGGTTTGCTGTAAGGCCAGCTCGCCTGAAGGTATCGAGGACTGCCTCCACCTTCTCCAGGTGGGTTTCCCAGTCTGGGGTGTGAATGACCACATCGTCCAAGTAGGCAGCAGCATAACTGTTATGTGGGCGTAATAGCTTGTCCATGAGGGGCTGGAAGGTAGCTGGGGCCCCATGTAGTCCAAAAGGGAGGACAGTATATTGAAAAAGACCCTCTGGTGTAGAGAACGCAGTCTTTTCCTTTGCGTCTTCTGCAAGGGAAATCTGCCAGTACCCCTTTGTCAAGTCTAGGGTAATAAAGTACAGGGCATTACCCAGACGGTCCACTAGCTCATCTATGCGAGGTATGGGGTACGCGTCGAACTGGGATACTTCGTTTAGTCGTTGGAAGTAGTTGCAAAATCTTATGGTGCCATCAGGTTTGGGCACCAGCACGATTGGGCTGGACCACTGACTGTGGGATTCTTCGATGATCCCCAACTCCAGGATTTTTTTTACTTCTGCTTTTATTTCCTCCTTTTTGCTGCTGGCATCCGTTAGGGCCTCATTTTTACTCTGGCCCCAGGGTTTGTGATGATGTGGTGATATGTCTCGGTTGTTCGACCCGGTTTTGTCGAGATCACATCTTGGTTCTGGAAGATCATCTCAGATACCTCATTCTTCTGGTGTGGTGTTAAATCGGGAGACACTCTCACCTCTTTGTTTTCCTGGGTTAGGTCTTTTTGGACCGTTGTGCATGCCTCTTGTGCATGCCAGGGTTTCAGAAGGTTAACGTGATAAATCTGTTCTTGTTTTCTGCATCCTGGCTGCTGCACCTTGTAGGTTACTTCCCCCACGGGTTCAACCACCTCATAGGGCCCCTACCATTGGGCCAGAAGCCTGCTTTCTGCCGTGGGTACCAACACCATAACCTGATCCCCTGGTTGGAACTGTCGCACTTTTGCCTGGTGATTGTAATGGGTTTGCTGGGCCTCCTGTGCCTTCTCCAAATGTTACCATACAATAGGGGTAACCCGGGCTATCCGATCTCGCATCTGCATTACATGCTCTATTATATTTCTCCCCTCATTGGGTTCCTCTTCCCAGATCTGTTTGGCGATATCTAGTATGCCACAGAGGTGACGCCCGTATAATAACTCGAAGGGGGAAAACCCAGTTGAGGCCTGTGGTACCTCCCGGATAGCGAACATAAGGTAGGGTAGTAGGGTGTCCCAATCCTTCCCGTCCCAACTTACCACCTTCCTTATCATAGCCTTGAAGGTTCGGTTAAATCTTTCTACTAACCCATCAGTCTGCGGATAGTAGACCGAAGTTCTCAGGGTATGTATATGGAGCAGCGTACAGAGGTCCTTCATTAGCTTCGACATAAATGGGATTCCTTGGTCGGTTAATATCTCCTTCAGTAGCCCCATTCGGGCAAAGATCCCCACCAGCTCTTTGGCTATAGTTTTAGAGGCCGTGTTCCGCAGGGGGACTGCTTCTGGGTAGCGAGTAGCATAGTCCAAAACAACAAGTATATATTGGTGGCCCCAAGCCGTCTTCTCCAGGGGTCCCACTAGGTCCATGGCTATTCGCTCGAAGGGGACCTCTATGATGGGAAGGGGTATTAAAGGTGCCCTCAAGTGGGGACGGGGAATGTGCAGCTGACACTCCGGGCAGGAGGCACAGTACCTCCGCACTTCCTCATGTACTCCGGGCCAGAAGAACCGTCTTAGGACTCGTGCCAGGGTCTTCTCTACCCCCAAATAGATGACTATGAGCAAGACTTAATACAGCGTTCTGGTGTTTTTGAGGTACTAGGATCTGCTGTACCTTCTTCCCCTATACTGGTGCAACCTGGTATAAGAGATCCTTCTTCATTATGAAGTAGGGTCCTGGTCCCTGGGTTTTCCCTTCCACAGGGACCCCATCTATTTCAGTCACCACCTTCCTAATGTTGTCATACCTTGAGTCTTCTGCCTGGTCCCATCCAAAATTTCCTCTCCCGGGGCTAATCTGCCCAAGATCTAGGGGCCCAGTCTCTGTTGCCTCTACTGGTTCAGAAGCATTAGGGTGGGGGTCAGACTCAGGTGCTTCTCCCTCCTGCGTGGCCTCCTTTTCAGCTGCGCGGGTCCGCCTACCTACAAGAGCGACCCTCTGGCTTTGGGTCAGTATTCGGGTTCCCAAGGCCTTAGCTGCCCTCCTTTCCCTTTTTGTCTTTCTACCCTGTCTGGGAGTGGAGAACAAATCTGGGGATATTTCAGGGAAGATTGGGGGTTGACAGTCTGCTGTGGATGCCTCACCAATTTTAGGGTCCCCATCTTTCTCTAATCCCCTTACTGGGAGTAAGTTTCCAAACCCTGGGAAGTCCCTCCCTATGAGCATCGGATATGGGAGTTTAGGGACTACACCTGCTGCTACCTCAGTAGTGTTCCCTTGGATCTCAATTTTTACTGGGTTGGTGGGGTAGTAACTAACTGTCCCATGGACACATGTTATCCCCGTACGTTTAGCCTGCAGCAGCTGACTACGCTTCACGAGCCTCCCTGAGATAAGCGTGATAGCACTCCCCGAATCAACCAGTGCCGTGGTCCCTACCCCATTTAGTTTCACTGGTCTGGTATACATATGTGGGGTTAGTGAGACCCCCACAAGGTGGATTAGGGACCATGGGTCTGCCCAGTTCCCCAGGTTACACTGCATAGGCTCCTCAGCATTGGGACACTGTGCAGCTATGTGTGCCCACTCCCCGCAGGCATAACATCTGTATGGAGCCCTAGGCGTTCCCTGGTCTCTTGGTTTGGGCAGTCTAACATCACGATCCTCTTCTCCCTCAGTGCTCCGACTCTTTGTGGCCTCTCATGGGCCTTCAGCTTCTCTCTTTTTCCACCTGGGCCCTCCTGGTGGCCCAGTCACTCGAACTTTAGGGCTTGGTGCTGCTAGTTTAACCTGAGGTGCCTCTTCCTTAACTGGTCAGGTCAGCTCCCTCGCTGTCCTTCGCCTCTCTACCAGGGCGACAACCTCGTCCTAGGTGGAGGGTTCGTTCTGGCTTACCCAGGCATGAAGGTCTGGTGGTAGTCCCCTCATGTATCAGTCGATGACCAGAACTGCTAGTATCTCTTCCGGACTCCGGGACTCTGTTTGCAACCACTTTCGTGCGAGATGGATGAGGTCATACAATTGGGACCGCAGGGTTTTGTCTTCCTGGTACCTCCAACCATGATACTGCTGGGCCCACACTGCTGTCGTTACCCCAGATCTGGCCAGGATCTCTGCTTTCAGCTGGGGGTAGTCTGCTGCAGCCTCTTCAGGCAAATCATGGTAGGCCTTCTGGGCCTCCCCACACAGGAATGGGGCAAGGAAGTCAGACCACTGATCTCGAGGCCAGGCCTCCCGTAGGCTGTCCTCTCAAAGGCCAGAAGGTATGCCTCCACATCATCCTCCCGTGTCATGTTCTGCAGCCAATGGCTGGCCCGTATGAGCCGCGTCCCATCATGGCCGCGATTCAGCTCTGTAAGGGACTTTACCTGGTTTACCAGTTCCCGCAACATAGCTCGGTCTTGAGCAGCCTGGTCCATCAGCAGGTGATTAGTCTCTTGCTGCAGCCATACTGCCTCCTGTTGGGCGGTTGCCTGGACACGGGTAGCCTCCTGCTGGACCACCGTAGCTTGTATCAGTGCCCGCACTACGTCATCCATTGTGGTGAAAAAAAATAAACCCTCTCCCTTTTTTTTTTTTTTCGTTGTGGTTTTTTTTTTTTCTTCACCCCCAAGATCCCACACCTGACAGCAGTGTGACAAAGTTCCTCCTCTATCTTGGTGGGTCCTGCGCTTATTGGCGGATTTTCTTGCCTCAGAGATTCACCATGTGGGTTGGGGAACAGCCCAGAGACCTTTCCCTCTGGGAGAACCCACAGTCCAGGTCAACTGGGAGGTTTGGGGGGAACCCAGGTCCGCCCTCTACTCCAAGTTCCAGCCCAGGGCCCTGTGGACTGCAGCTGTCTATAGTGCCTCCTGTAACAGCTGCATGACAGCTACAACTCCCTGGGCTACTTCCCCGTGGCCTCCTACAAACAGCTTCCTTATTCTCACCACAGGACCTTCCTCCTGGTGTCTGATAACATTTGTGCTCCTCAGTGCTCCAGCAGCACACCCTCTCACTCTCAGCTCCTTGCGCCTCTTGCTCCCAGTTCCTCACACTTGCACCACAAACTGAAGTGAGCTCCTTTTAAAACCCAGGTGCCCTGATTAGCCTGCCTTAATTGATTCTAGCAGCTTCTTCTTAATTGGCTTCAGCTGTCCTAATTAGCCTGCCTGCCTTAACTGGTTTTAGCAGGTTCCTGATTACTCTAGTGCAGCCCCTGCTCTGGTCAATCAGGGTACAGAAAACTACTCATCCAGTGACCAGTATATTTGCCCTCTACCAGACTCCTGTACTCCACTGGTCTGGGTCTGTCACAATAATAATGAAAAATATTATAATGTTGTTGTGTAAATCAGTGGTATAACCATACCTAGACAGTGTGTTCAGTTCTGGGCACTTGACCTCAAAAATCATTCAGCAGAAATAGGAAAGGTACAGAGAAGGGCAACAAAAATGAGTAGACAAATAGAAAGATTAGGGCCATATAGCTTAGAGAGTTGATGAATTAATGATGACATGATATAAAAGGGAAATTATCCTGTGGAACTCATTGCAAATCCTGAGTTTAACAGGATCCACAGCTAAGTTAGACTGGATAAAAATATGTAAAGGATATAAACTCCCCTGTTTCGTGATATAAGCCAGGCAAGCATGTCAGCAGCCTTAGCTTCAACACATCTTCAGAGATTGTGGAAGTGGCACAGAACCAAAAAGAGCCAGAAACTCTGACAACAAGGTACATAAGGGCTTGGAGAATGCAGGCCTTTGTAAAAGGCAGCAAGAGTACTGCCATTTTGAGAACTACCCTGGCTTTCGTTCACAAGTGAAACAGCACAAGTGTATCAGATCCAAAGGGATTTCTGGACCAAGAGATGACTTTCAACCAGTCTGGTTGATGCTTCAGCAGTGAGTGCTGGTCCTTAGAATCTTTTCTCTTTCTGCTGTCTGTGCCACCAAATCAGGGTGTGTTGGTTTAATTGTGGATGACATTTGACCCTGACTTGGGGTGGGTGACTTTTGTGGAGCAAAATAGGACTTCTTTGCCCATTACTCCTCAGGTTTCATTAGTGCTGGATGCCTGGACAGTCTTGGGTCGTAGTTTTTGGGTTTGGCCTCACTGCCAACAGTGGAGTTTGCAAGGAATCTCAGGGAGTCTCAGATTCAAGACTCTTCCTTTGTAGGTCCTTATCCTCCAAGCCTACAATCAGGATCTCTCTTGTACTCCACCCGTAGACACATTAAGGTTTCTTGCAGACAGGATTTATCTGCCTTGGGCATCTCTAGAACCTGGATACCTCCATAGGACAACCACCTTTTCTTTATGAATTCTGAACTCCTTGGCCATATTGACCTCTAGTTTCCACAATTTATGAGTCAGCCTTCTAACCTTCTACCTGTCACTGGAGAAGGATCTGTTCTGGGTCCGGTGTTGCTTGACATCTTTATTAATTACCTGGATGTAGGAATAGAGAGCATACTGATCAAATTTGCAGATGACACAAAGCTAGGGGGGCTTGTCAACACTTGGAGGATAGAGCTAAAATTCAATGGGATCTTGATAAATTGAAGAACTGGGCTATGAACAACAAAATGAAATTCAATGAAGACAAATGTAAGGTGCTACATTTAGGGAACAAAAACCAAATGCGCAAATACAGAATGGGGGATAACTGGCTCTGCAGCAGCACTCCTGAGAAGGATCTGGGAGTTGTGGTGGATCACAACCTCAACATGAGTCAACAATGCAATGCTGTTGCAAACAAAAATAAAAGCAAATGCAATTGTGGGTTGCATAAACAGAGGCATACTATGCAAGTCATGGGAGATGATAATACCACTCTACTCAGCACTGGTTAGGCCTCAGCTGGAATACTGTGTCCAATTTTGGTCACTGCTGTATGAAAAGGATGTAGAGAAACTGGAAAGGATCCAGAGGCGAGCAACAAAAATTATCAAAGGGATGAAATGTAAGTGATATGAGCAAAGGCTGGAGGAATTGGGTATGTTTAGTTTGGAAAAGAGGAGATTAAAGGGGGACATGATAGCGGTCTTCAAATACTTGAAAGGCTGCCATAAGAAAGATAGAGAAAATTGTTATCTTGCCACAGAGGGCAGGACAAGAGGCAATGGGTTCAAACTACAGCATAGCAGATTTAGATTAAATCTCAGGAAATACTTCATAACTGTAAGAACAGTAGGACAATGGAACAACCTGCCTAGGGAAGTCATGGAATCTCCTTCAATTGAGATTTTCCAAATGAGGCCAGATAGTCATCTGTCTTGGATGGTTTAGACACAACAAATTCTGCATCTTGGCAGGGGATTAGACTAGATGACCTTTGTGGTCCCTTCCAACCTTATGGTTCTATGATTCTTTGTGACTATCAGCTCTTTTCCTCTTTGTAGGTGAAGACAGCAGATTGATATTTTGGAACAATGGCAGGAGAACCTAGGCATCCATTCCAAAAAAGCCTTCTTGAGACAGTCCATGATCTCTGGCTCAGCCTTGTACCCATCCCTGTTCAAAAGGGAATATAAAATATATCCACGTCTTCAAAATGGATCTGACTGTTTTACTAGCATCCTGCTCTTGGTTGCTTATTGTATTTGTGACCACAGAAAGAGCTTCCCAGTCCATTGATCAGGCGAAAAATCTTAGGGATGGATTTGCTCGGTAGGAAGGAATGTCAGCAATATTGTAATTAGGAATTTCACGTTTTCAAGCATTTCTCTATTACCAAGCATTGGCTGTCCCTCTTGAACTGTGTCAAGGCAAATTCATTTCAGTAGCTTTAGAGGTACATTGTCTTAAACCCTACTTTTGGTTGACTTTCCTGTAACAATTCTGCCTTTGTCCCTTCATTATATAAATTATACCCACTTACATCAGTAAGTTACACCACATTTTACACCACCTCTGACTTTGATCCTTGCCTTTCAGTTAGTGGCTCACTAGTTCCCCCAGAAAAGAGAAGCTGCTTACTTTTGAACAATTGAGTGTAGTTATTCAGTCAGCTTGAAAATCATGTTTTAAAAGGAAAATATTTCTGGCTAGTGGTAAATAAATGTACAGTCCTTCTGTCAAACGTAAGTGGGCAGCCTGCTCTCACCACGGCATGTGAGGGACTGAGGCCCACAGAACGATGCTATTGGATTTATATCAGTCCTTTTGGCCTTATTCTCCACTGCCCTATACTTTACTTACAATGTGTGTATAAATGACTATCCAAGGTGCCAGGCAATGGAGAATCAGGCGCTTTTTTAACATTTTGTTGGCTGCTAATGGGGAAAACTTACTAGATTTTTTTTTTTTTTTTTATCCTACATGTCCTTTCTACAATGCAGAGTGTGGAAATGTCCCCCGGTATATAACTGTTGTAATGTAGAGAAAAAGAAGTTTAATCTCAAAATAGTTACAAAAATGAACAAAGACATGGACAAGCCTTCCTTAAGATGATCAGCTGAAGGTATTACGGCTGTATAGAGGGGAGAATAGGGGTCTACAAAGGTAACTTAATTTAAAGTTGTGTATAAAAAGGGATCACAAGTTCATTGGTGACAGCAGCAACAGGAGAGAAAACAAACTACTGTAACAATAATAATAATAAAGGTCAGGTTAAGAAAATGGAATAATTTTTTCTTGGAAGCAAACGGTTAGAAATTTCTTGGCAGAATCTAATTTACTAGTATTCAAGAACAAAAGATAGACAACAGATGTCGGCAGTATCTTGTGTGGAAATGGAATTTGAGGCTCATACTAATTTTTGCTCATGCATAGGGCTACACCACACACACAGTTAGGGCTTAGGAAGGAATTATTATTCACAAAAGGATAAAAAAAGGGTTTTTTTTTGTTTGTTTTCCATTCTCTGATGCATTGAACAGGGATCTTTCAGTGGCAAGTGGTGTCTATTCCCTGCCACAGCAGAAGGGTGGGCATTGGACTGTACTGTCCCCATCTTCATCTTAAATAAAGTATCCTGTTCTGCCAATATCTGTAAGCAGTAACAGATCACGAACAGAGAGATTGGTGCATCTTGATCCCTCCTCTTCTCTGCCTGTGGCACACAATAGTTTAGTTTCCTGGGGGCTTATAATATTTTGGTCTAATTTTGGTGGTTGGCTTGGTGTGGGCATGGATAGGGGGTGTTTAGTGGCCTGTGATATACAAGAGGTCAGAATAGATAACCTGGTGATTCCTTCTGGCCTTAAACTCTGACTTTGTAAATCCCAATTAAAACCACTCATTCTCCTTTGAGTATATATCCTTATAGAAGCTCCACTGTAGGATGTGCGTGTGTGTGCACTCTTGACTGGAGACTGTAATTCCAGCTACTTGGGAGGCTGACGCTGGCGGATCACTTTTGCTCAGGTGTCCTGGGCTGCAATGTGCTATGCCAGTCGGATGTCTGGTGCCACTGACAGCCTGGCTAGCGGGTGGCCGAAGGAATGGCTAGAACAATAAGAAGGATATGTTGTGATCGGTGTTCTTTCTGTGAGGGCTGATGGACTGATCCGACAAGGTGACGGTAACTTGAGGTTTTTTAGATGTTTTGTCCCTATGGGTGCTCTATCCCCTACCCTTCTTTCCCTCTGCTGTGGAATCTTTGGCTTTGTAGTCTCTGGCTTCCCGAGTGAGAAGGAAATGAGTGGCAGCAAGTTTATGCCCTCGTATCGAAGCACGAGGTGCTGCTCTGTGGAGGTGTGGACCTGCAGACACTGCTTTCACAGTCTCCGGTCAAGAATGCACAAGTGCGTCCTCATCCTATGGTGGAGCACCCATAGGGACAAAACATCTTGAAGAACTCAAATTACTGTATGGGTAAGTAACTTCTTTTCCTATGTCCAAGAAGGAAAAAGTGGTTTTGGTTTTTTTTACTTTTAAAACAATTAAATGTAAAAGCACAATGATTTAAGGAAACTCCCTTAAGGATTGTTCAAGCAAGCTGATTCTGTAGCACTCTGTAATCACAGTAATCATACAGTGGTAAATAGTTGCAGTTTGCACAAAGCCCCCTGTAGTAGGCTGTTCAGAGTTGCCATTACCCCAGGGAGAACATGCATCTCCAATGACTCATTCCCTCCTGGCCTGCTCAGTGCATTGAAGAGATGCATTTTGTGCACCATTTATAGTGTAGGATAGTATAGATTGCTCCCCCTTGTTGTGCCAGCTCTGCAGTCCACTGAAAAGGAAGAATGTGACTCTTTCAAAATTATTTGCTCCACAAAGGAACAGCTATTATGGCCCATGTAAGAGCAGGACACACAAGTGGTGGGGAAGACTATCAGCTGCTGCACCCCACCTTCAAATAGACATCAGTGCCATGCAGATCACAATGCCTGAAGATCTTTTTGTTCAAAAACTGCTCTGCTTCAACAGGATGACTGTGGAGGTGAATTCCCAAATCTCAGCATAACCCTTCATTGCAGTACAAGGGCACTGTGGCTCATCTGGTGGCTCTTGCTAAGCAAAACGGTAGCTTTGTTTAAAAGTGATCTTAGTCTTGTTCATAACAATTAATGTAGCTCCCCACTCTCCTCCTTGGGCCCCTAGGTTTTACAGAATGCTCCAGATGAAGTCCTGGTGGTAGCATCTTCCACACTATGCAACCTTCTCCTTGAATTCTCCCCAAGCAAAGAGGTTGGTATTCACCTATGATTTCTTCTTATTGCTTGTTTAATAGAACTGTGTGTTACAGCAATGACTTTTGACTAAGCAAAGAAGTTTTTTAATCATTATCAGGTGATTATACAGTAGTTGTAATGTTGGGATGATGGAATTTTATCATTGATAGGGTTTTTTTTAATTGACAGCCTGTTAATTATGCAGTGATATGACAGAATAGGTGGTCCCATCTAATGTAGTTAGACATGGGTATGCTGTATGAGATCTAACTTTACTGATAGACTCTTCCTTTAATAAGATTTTAAAACACTTTTCATTTATAAATCTGCCTTGTTGCCTGTGCTGTATCTGTTCGAGAGATAAATCAGATAATTTCAATCTTCAGGGCTGTCAAGCCAACAACTTTCACAAGCTCTAGAATCTCTTTTAAAAAAAACAAACAAAAAAACCCCATTATCTAGTTAATTGCTGATAATTTTAGCAGATAAAATGCAGATGGGGGTGAAGAGTGGGGAAGTGGCAGTACCTGCAAGGAAGGAAATGCAGAGGGAAGAATGTAGAAGACATACAAAAAAAGGGAGAAAGCAGAGAAAAAGAGAAGGTTGGGGAAGAAATAGAAACAAAGGGCAGGCATAATGTTGTCCCAAAGAAGAGCAGATATCCCCACTAAGTGATGCTGGGTATGACAATGAGGGGCTGAATAAATAGTAAGTTATAATCATAACTAAAATCTGTTACTACATAAAGGCCAGAGGCTCTCCATGATCTCTGTGCAAATCTCTCTTCCACATCTGTGGCGTGAGGGGAGTACATAATCCCATGGGCCATAATTAAAAATGGACTTCAGTCTTCTCCGGAAGATAAGTTTGACAGCTGAGAGGTAAGGCATGTGTTTTACCTTCAGCAATTTGAGTTCACAGACTTGAAACCCAGTCGTGCCTTCATTCAACACAATGGCAAAACACCTGTTGGCATCACTATGAGCAGAAATGGGCCATAACTGCAGGAATGTGATTTCATCTGGTTGAACAAAAGTGAATGCTCAAGAAAGTTCTTTTTACTTAATTGCATTGTATAATGTATAGTGCATTGGCTTATATGAAGTACATTGTGCATTTCACCATGCAGTGTGTGTGCTTCATGCATATCAGTATATGTTAAACACAGCTTACAATATACATATTGCCGCCCAAGAAGTGTAGAGTATGGTTAGGATATTCTTTAGGCATTTCATTTTATAATGTATTCATTTTACTCTGATGTATGCATTTCTGTATTATAATGGGCAAAACATTCATCTTTTGGGCTATAATTTTCAGTATTTGATCTAAGCCCATAGGTGACTTTTTTTAAGTTTGAGGAAAATCCCTTCATCTGTTCTGTGATGAGAAAGTGGAAAAAACACATCTCACGTTATAAAGTAATTTTATCCACACATTTTTAAACATGGCTACAAAAAAAGCGACAGATTAGCAACTTGAAACTTGGCGTGGCCATAGATAGTCCTTATTGAGAGCTAGTGCTTTTGTTTGATTAGGCTGGAAAATGGTTAAAAATAAAGATGTTATAAGCAATTGAAAAAATGCTCATCAGTATGCTGAGTAGTGATATGCCATAACTTTATCAGAGCTTAGTCGTTTTTGTGACTTCATTGCACATTTCTTGTCTCTATCATGGCTAGGGGATCAGACAGAGACTGTTGCACTCTGGTTGCTAATGGGTCCATTTATATGGGTTTCTCTTCCCCAAGAGATCTCATCATGTTTAGACTTCATCATGAGGAGCAGAATTAGCTTTTAAAAAAAGCTGAGCATAACTGACTGGTCAGTATAGACCAGGGGTAGGCAACCTTTCAGAAGTGGTGTGCCGAGTCTTCATTTATTCACTCTAATTTAAGGTTTTGCGTGCCGGTAATACATTTTAACGTTTTTAGAAGCTCTCTTTCTGTAAGTCTATATTACATAACTAAACTATTGTATGTAAAGTAAACAAGGTTTTCAAAATGTTTAAGAAGCGTCATTTAAAATTAAATTAAAATGCTGATCTTACGCCACCAGCCTGCTCAGCTCACTGCCAGCCTGGGGTTCTGTTCACCTAGGCTGGCAGTGGGCTGAGTAGGGCCTGCGGCCGGGACTCCAGACCTGTGGGTGGATGTTTCAGGGGTCAGGGCAGAGGGCTGGGGGAGGGGGTGTAGGGCAGAAGGCTGGGTGTGTGTTGGGGTGTGGGGGGTTCAGGGCAGAGGGATGGGAGAATGGGGGGTGCAGGGCAGAAGACTGGGGGGGTTCAGGGCAGAGGAATGGGGCTGTGGGGGTGCAGAGCAGAAGGCTGGGTATGTGTTGGGGTTGGGGAGGTTCAGGGCAGAGGGGTGGGGGGAGCAGGGCAGAAGGCTGGGGTGCTCGGCTCGTGGGGGTGCTCCCAGCCCCCCTGCTCTGAGCTCTCATGGCAGGGGGCTGGAAGGGATATGCCCTGTTCCACCCCCTTCCCCCAGGCTCTGTCCCTACCTCTCTCTGCCTCCTCTACGGAGCTGTGTGCACGCTGCCGCTCTTCCCCCTCCCCCTCGCTAGGGCCATCAGCTGATTGGCCGGGGACAAAGAGGAGGCGGGGCAGGAAAGCACCACGCTAGGGGAAGAAGCGGGGGGGGGGGAAGCTTGGCTGCTGCAGAACCAAGCTTCTGCCTCCTGCCCCTGCAGGGGAGAGCAGTGGGCGGGGGGGCTGAGTGGGGCTGGGGGCCGGGACCGCGGCAGGGAGCTGCGTGCCACTCAGAATTGGCTCGCGTGCCGTAGGTTGCCAACCCCTGGTATAGACAATGACAAATAGTGCTCAGCATCATGTCAACAGGCTGTGCTTATAGCCTTGTCTACAGTGACCAGTCAGCCAAGGGTACTGTTGTGTCAGCTAACTCCGCTCCTAATAACATCTAAATGTGATCAGATCTCCTGGTGAAGACAAGCCCTTTGATGGAGACTGACTCTCGATGAAAAAATGTGCAAGTTTATGCAAATGTGTCTTTACTTAGACATGATTTGCCAAAATAAAAGGAGAGGCTGCTTTGAAATTCCTTCAGATAGCTATGAAATGTTTTATTTTATTTAACATCCTCTATATTTTCTTTTTTATTTGCAGCACTTTAAGAATTGTACATTAAATACCAACTACAGTAGCAAAAATAATTTTGTTAGTGTATTTAGTTGAGCTGAGCTGGAGCAGGATTTTTTGGTGCATGAAAAATTCAGAGATTGTGAGGTTTTTGTTCTGTCCCAGAACAAAGAAATCCTGGAATTTTCTATGGAATATCTTCCCAGCTGGCAGCCTGCCCACCCTTTCTCCAGGGTGGAGGGCAGCCCAGGGAGGCGGCCAGATCAGGAACCAACTGCCAGGATCCCCAGCTCCACAGCAGGGACCCTGGGAGTCCCAGCTCCAGCTCTTGCCTGACTTCCATCAGCATTTTGCCAAACTTAACAGATTAGCAACTCTAGTATTTAGCATCTTAATTCAAATCCTTATTTCAGTTGCCAAGGAGTATCAGCATACTTTTCTCACTCTATTATAATAGTACTTTTTCAATATTGAGAGAAGTATTAATACCACTGCAGAGACAGTGTTTATTAGAAAAAAGCTAATGGTACACATTTAATCTCAATCAGGTGATAAAATTTACAGTTAAGTTTTTGCAAGAATAGATGACATTTTATTACTGTTTATTCCACATGATTTCAGAATAAACCATGTCACCCCAGATGTTTCATCTTTAAACTTGTAATGGTTAATCCATATTTGTAAATTAGCATTTGCCAAACCATGCCACAGCGGTGTTCTGCCAACCTGTAATGAAAGTCCCTAGTATAAAGCACATGTGCAAGCAAACAGAATTAAGGGGCAAATTCTGCTTACATGTATACTTATGTAAATTCAGTGAAATTCACCCCTGTTTAAGGGGCCCTCACCTATTTTGAGGCCTTATGTGAAACATAAATGCTGCAGAGTGCTTTTGCAGACCTTGTGCACAGGGTGACTATCTCCTGGAGTAATTCCATTGATTTTGGTGATGTTGTTATAGATTTACATAACTGAGGGAAGAATTTGGCCTGTTGTTCCCATGACAACCTTAACCCTGAGTTTCCTGATTGTTGTGGATTCACAGTCTCAAGCTTTTATCATCCCATGACTGTAGTTTCTGTTTCATTTAATAATCTGGGGCTTTCAAAATCCATCTGTTGGTATTTGTCCTGTAACCTCATTGTCTGATAATATCGCAAGTGGTTTGAGTTTTTCTCAGGTTGTCACCAGAAGTCTTAAGAGTTAGCCTTATTACACTTTGTTGTTGTTCTATTGTTTGTATACGTGTTGAACTCACTACATCTCAATGTATCTTCATTAGTGAATGTGAAGAGCAAATACAGCCTGTTTAAATGCAATTAAAGACAGTGAAACCTGTCTTCTGTGTCTGCTCAAGGGATCAAAAATCAGTTGCTTAATGAAGGTGGTCTTTTATTAAAGGTGCTTCACTGCTAGCAGTCTGTTGAGACAGAAGGTTGTCTGAAAAGGATGTGTGTGCATACACATTTCATTATAGTTATGTCTACAGTTTCTCAATAAATAACCAAAATCCACCTCGAGATAAACACAGTGTGCAGTACCACATTTGATAGTTCACTGATGTACATGTAAGTCCACTAAATTCACGGTGTTCTAAAGCTGTGTGTTTTTTCCTATTCGTTACAGCCTATTTTAGAATCAGGAGCCATAGAACTTCTATGTAGTTTAACCCAGAGTGAAAATCTTGCTTTGCGAGTGAATGGCATTTGGGCTTTAATGGTAAGTACTCACTCCAATGAAACATTGTTTATACAAACACCACACACAACCAGCCAACCACCAAAACATACATCAAGGAAGGGAGATTCAGAGCTTTACTTTTGACCATGAAGATCATACCAGTTACTAAAAATAATGTTGCAGATGTTCAGCCTGCGTGTGTGTGTGACTATACAAGAAAATAGTGATCTGTCCCTAAAAGTATATTAAGAACATAAGAACGGCCATACTGGGTCAGATCAGTGGTCCATCTAGACCAGTGTCCTGTCTTCTGACAGTAGCCAGTGCCAGGTGCTTCAGAGGGAATGGACAGAACAGGGCAATTTGTAGTGATCCATCCCCTATCATCCAGTTCTAGTGTCTGACAGTTGGGTGAACTATTCATGATGACTTCAAGATTTCTTTCTTGTGTGGTAACAGCTAATTTAGATCCCATCATTTTGTATGTACAGTTGGGATTATTTGTTCCAATGTGCATTACTTGCACTTATCAACATTGTATTTCATGTGCCATTTTGTTGCCAGTCAACCAGTTTAGTGAAATCCTTTTATAACTCTTTGCAGTCAGCTTCCCACTTCTTATAAGCCAGTAAACAAAAAATGATCTTGCTGATATGTCTGTATATATGTATTCTTGACAGTATAGTTATATCCATAACAAACTATTCATGTAAGCTTCACAGTGCAGTAATTTCCAGCAAATAATAAATTAAGTGTAAAATCCATGGAATTATGCAAAGAGTGTAAAATCAAGAGATCAGAGCAAGAATAAAATGCAAACCTTATATCAATTTCACTTGTGCATGTCAGTCATGAGCTAATTGAACAGCATAACTGATTAGTTCAAAGGTAAGGCTATAGTTGGGTACAGGTAAGAAGGAAGATTTAAAACAAGGGAAAATGGGTGAGCCTTTGGGACTTTGTCAGGGATGTGGAGATCCAAAAATGTCCTTCATAAGCTGTAGTTCTTCGAGTGCTTTTTCCTATGTGTGGTGTACTTCAGCGATTGCACATGCTTTCCATGGGCCCAGAACTGGAGAATTTTTCCTGAGTGTCTGTTTGGTCCACACATGCGCCCCCACTGTCCTCATGCTCTGCATCTTAGTTCCTTCTTACCTCTCATGGTCTGGCATGGAGCTTCAATGTACGTGCCGATTTCTTCAGCTTCTGTCTGTAAATAAATTGTCATTAGGATAAATATTTGGGGATCTATCCTTAAGTTTTGGGACAACTCCCCATACTTCTGGGGTGAGGAGTGGTTCGTGTACACCACTACCTCTCTCCCTTTCCCCCCGGTCTTCCAGTAGTGGGAGGAGGAGTATGACAAAAATCCCCATAAGCCCTTCCTGGTAACTATCACGGTACCTGTCTGTATTGCCTGTGGGAAACATGTCCTGCCCACGTGCAGTATCTGCTGGTTGTTCCCAAGTAAGACAAAGCAGTCAGGGGACTTCCGATTCCAAGCAGTCCTCGTGGAGAGGTCCATGAGACTGGGGACAGCCTCTGACCAGGGAGACTCTCTACATCAGTCTGAAGAAGGTATAAGCAGCCTCTTGAGTTCGGCTCAGGCCAGTTCCAGGGCCCCTGCCCCCCTTCCCTCATCAGTTTCAAGACAGGGCAGAAGGGAGATACAAACACTCCCATAAAGATAAGAGGGAAAGTTCCACATCCAAGCCCTCTAAAAGGAGACAGAATTCCCCCGTCCTGTACCAAGTCAGGAGACACCTTGTGCTCTGGACCCGGGTGTCTGCTTCTGAGAAGGACCAGCCCAGGACTTCATCAAAGGGCAAGACAGCACCACTATCCCATACCAAAAGGGGTACTTCAGTGCCAGCACCTGTGCTGCATTGGCACTGTCAGATCCAGCGCTTTCAGCATCAGTGGTCCAAGTTACAGAAACTACTCCAGCCTGCTTCTTGGCATCAGGTGGTCTAATCATATTTATGGAACAGGAGTCATTGATACTCTGGACTCCTACACCCACTTCCACGACATTAGCCAGTATCAATATCGCTGTGGTCCCCCTCACCATCGCCATCTGATTCTGAACAAGATTTGATGAATAATCAGCTGAACATGAGCTCCCAGTGCAACTCTGGGGCCAAATGGGCTAATGTAATCCTTGGATGTATAAACAGGAGAATCTTGAGTAGGAATAGAAAGGTTATTTTATCACCTATATTTGGCACTGGTGCAACTGCTGGTAGAAAATTGTGTCTAGTTCTGGTGTTCACAATTTGAAAAAAATGTTGATAAATCAGGGAGGGTTGAGAGAAAAGCCATGAGAATGATTAAAGAATTAGAAAACATGCCTTATAGTGGTAGACTCAAGGAACTCAATCTATTTAGCTTAACAAAGAGAAGATTAAGGGGTGACTTGATCAGTCTCTAAGTACCTACATAGGGAATAAATATTTGAAAATGAGCTTTTTAATCTAGCCATTTTAATCCAATGGCTGGAAGCTGAAGCTAGACAAATTCAGACTGGAAGTAAAGCATAATTTTTTAACAGTGAAAGTAATTAACCATTGGAAAAAGTTACTGAGTGCCATCACTGGCAATGTTTTAAATCAAGATTGGATGTTTTCTAAAAGACATGCTCTATGAATTATTTTGGGGAAGTTCTGTGATGTGTGTTATACCGGAGGTCAGACTAGATGATCACAATAGTCCCTTCTGGTTTTGGAGTCTATGAATCTCCAAGCCTGGTTTGAGCAAGAGCAGTGGTTTTCAGACTTTTTTTCATTTGCACACTCCTAAAAAATTTCAAATGGAGGTGCAGACCCCTTTGGAAATCTTAAACATAGTCTGCGGAACCCAGGTTGAAAACCACAGTTCTATGGTGCTAGCAACCTTTTGTGGACCCTTTAGACATAGTCTGCGGACCCCCAGGGGTCCACAGACCACAAGTGGAAAACCACTGAGCTAGACTATCACTGCCACCGTTGATGACTAGATACAGGTCATCACTGAATCCTCTGGTACCAAGAGCTCTCGTGTTAGATTAGGGGTTGGAGTTGGAAGAAGAATGAAGGACACCATGATTAAGCAGAAATCCAGTAAGCCACAGTTTCAACCATCAGCAGCATTTCTCAGCTGCCCTGTAAGCCTCAGAGAACGCATAGAAAGGGTGCCCAAAGACACTTGTCCTTTGCCTCCCAATCAACATGAACTCTGAAACTGGCATTTCATCAGAATCTTTGAGAGTGTGTACCTACAACCGTCCATCTAAATAATTCCCTTGGTTTTCCCCCCTCTCCCCTTTGGAAGGCAACTATCCAATACCTATTTGCCTGGAGAAAGATCACAATAGACTGATTGGTAATAGAGGTTGTCTCTTCAGGATGCACCATCCAGTTTTCTTCCCTCCGAAACCCCACCTCTGCTTGGCCACCTTAATTCTGGGATCCCTCTCAGGAGTGGGGGATAGAATCAGTGCCTCCAGCAGCAAAGGGAAAGAGGTTCTACTTGAGGTACTTAATCATCCCACAAAAGTCAGGGACATGGAGACCCATCGTGGACCTCAGGGAACTGACAAGTTTGCCCAGTGACTGAGGGTCAGACAGGTGATTTTTGTCTTTAGTTATCCCTCACTAGATTTAGGAAATTTGTTCGTGGCCCTTGAGCTCAAAGATGTGTATTTTTCAAGTGAACATCCACCCAACACACAGGAGATTCCTGAGGTCCATAGCTAATCAGCAACACTACCGATACAGTGCCGAGGGTTTTCACCCTGTCATGCTGCCAGCTCCCTTTCATCATTGGGGGTGGCAGTGTACACCTGCTTGAACGATTGACTCCTAAAGGGTTGATCTTACCAGGAAATGCAAGAAGCAACCAACATGTTTCTGGACTTGTTTGAAAGGCTGGGTCTGAGAGTGAACCCAGAGAAGTCCACTTTGGAACTGACACAAATGAGGAATTCATCAGAGAAAGGCTGGACATGGTTGGCCAGAGCATGCATACCGGATGACTGTTTCCTCGCCATCGATGGACTCATATAGCAGATTTGGATGATCTGTTGAGTCACATGGCTACAAGCACTTATGTGATCCCATTTGCAAGGCTTCATCTCAGATGCCTGCAAGCATGGCTATGGACTGCATACACCCTGGGCAAACAGTCTCCATTTGCTGGTCACAGTTCCACAAAGGATCTTAACATTCCTGGGCAGGTGGGAAGACAGAGGAAAGGAGTGTGTGTGGCCATCTGTTCAGTTCCCTGCTCCCAAGAATGACTGTGACTGTGGACATATAGTTTGAGGAGCCCAGTTGGAAGGGCAGGTAGTGCAAGAGAAGTGGTCTTCTCAGGAGTCTGTGCTGCACGTCAGCGTGTTGGAGTTGAGAGCGGTCAGGCTGGCTTGCGAACAATTCCTACCTTGCATTTGCAGCCATTCAGTCCAGATGTTATCAGACAACATGGAAACAGTCTATTACATCAACAAGTAGGGAGGAGCAAGCTCCTCACAGCACTGTGTGGAGGCCATCGCCCTTTGGAATTGCACATTACCCTGACGGCTGTTCATTTGCCACGAGTCCGAAGTACCGTGCCAGATTCTGAGCAGACACTTCTCCACAGAGCATGAGTTAGAGCTGCATGACCCATCTCTCTGGGAGGTGTTTTGGATGTGGGGTCTCCCAGCCACAGATCTGTTTGTGTCAAATATGAACAAAAAGTGCAAGTTCTGCTTCAGAGATGGTGCAACTTGGGCTCTCTGGGCAGCACTTTCCAGGACGTTTAGGGGCCCTGAGGTGTGCATTTTTTGTTATCCAGGGTATTGAGGAAAATCAGACAGGACAAGGTGCGGTCATTGTCGTCATGCTGAGCTGGACCCATCAGTTCTAGTACCCCATTGTTACTGCAACTGTCAAGCCAGCCTTCTCCCCACCTCCTGCTGAGGCAAAATCTTTTGACTCAAGACAGGGGGAGGACTTACCACTCTAACGCAACCAGCACTTGAAGGCATTTTGTAGGGATGGATATCAGACCTAGGAAAGCCTGGTTGGCAGATGTCCAGGTCGTACTGAGCAGTAATAGGAAGGACTCTACTGGGAAATGCTACACAGCAAAGTGGAAAAGATTTATATTCTGGTGTAATCGATAAGGAATTTCCCCTTCACAGTCAGGAATTCCAGATGTACTAGGCTAGCCAATTATCCTTAAAATACATGGGACACTGGTGCCATTAGTGCATTTCACCCACCTGTACACACCTACTTTGTGTTTTCTCACCCAGTCCCGTTTCTGTTCCTGAAAGGCTTGGTTAGAGTCTTCCTTCCAGTGGCAGAGCTGGTACCAGCCTAGGACTTGAACCTGGTTTATCAACTCTGACTAAGGTGCTGTTTGAGCCTTTGGGATCTTGCTCTCTACTTCCTCTTTCCATGAAGGTAGAATTTATCGTCTCAATCACGTCAGCCAGAAGAGGTTGGGAGCTGGGGCACTCATGGCAGATCTCCCCATCCCGGTACAGTTTTCCACAAGGATAAGGCACCCATGAGACTCCACCAGAAGTTCTCCCCTAAGATGGTATCAGACTTTCACATCAGCCAACTTATCCATCTACCTGTGTTCTACCCTAAACCACACACCAGGCGGAAATAGGTGATGTGTCTCTCCTTGGATATGCATAGGGACCTTGCAGTCTGCCTACAGAGAATGAAATTTTGGAAATCTCCTAGACTTCGTATCATTTATGGAATGGATGAAAGGAGAGGCCATTTCCACACAGAGGCTGTCAAAAGGGATCCAGGGATGCATCATTTTCTGTTATGAGATGAACAATGTCCCTCTTATGGGCAGTGTGAGAGCACATTCTGTGACAGCCCAAGCAGCCTCAGTAGCCTGCCTCAAGGATGTCCCTCTCATTGACATCTGCTGAGCAATGACTTGGGGCTCTGTACACACCTTTGCGAGACATTCTGTCCTGGTGCAGGTGGCTGCCTCAGATGTTTCCCTGGACAGGGCGGTACTGCAGTCTGTTGTGGCATTGGACTCTGGGTACCCGCTTCCTTGAAAAGACGCTGCCTGTGAATCACCTGAAGTGCACTACACGTAGGGACAATGCATTTCAAAGAACTCCAGATATTACAAGGTGAGTAACATTTCCTTGCATTGCTTGCAGGGTTACTTTATCAAGAATGTATGCACAGCAGATGGTAGTAATTCTTCTGTAGACAGAATGGTAAGCACACTCTGAGACAAAATTAAGTGAAGGAGAAATGCTAATATGAGGTGTATGGCTCAGTTTTTCTGTATGTATCTGTCCTTCAGAACATGGCATTTCAAGCAGAACAAAAGATCAAAGCAGACATCTTACAAGGTTTGAGTACAGAACAATTATTCCAGTTACTCTCTGATTCAGATGTAAACGTGCTAATGAAAACTTTGGGACTGCTCAGAAATCTTCTGTCTACTCGCCCAGTAAGTAAAACCACAAACAGATCCTCCAGAAAAGTTGTCTTCCTAACACTAACCCAGCATTCATAGATGATACATTGTAAATCCATAATGCATAATACTCTTTCCAGTGATCTAGTAGGTCTGAAAAGCAAATCACCTTTCTCTTTACGTTCATTTTTGAATATTATTGTTGAAACTGTGAGGCCTCCATTGTGCATTATTGAAGTATCTGAACCCAAAAACACTAATGGTCATAAAAGACCACAATGAAGTGAAAATCTTTAATAAAGAGAGAATTCTGCATATCTAGCTGGAGCTTTATCACTAGTTATGTCCGCAGATACATACCAATACTTTTTTTGTTGGGTGTTTGATTCTGTTCGTGTTTAGAAAGGCTTTTGACAGACAGACACATTTTTGTAAACTCTGTTAAAAGTCTAGTTAACAGGAGGAGTGGTTTGTGTTTTGAAATGAACTTACAGTGCTTATGGGGATGCAGATATCTTAAGGATACCTATATTTCTCCTTACTTATGGCTTGTCTACACAGTGCCGGTAGTGCGCATTAGAGGCGTGTGATTTGGAGAGCACTCCAACATGCTGCGCTCTGACTGCCCCATGTAGACCCTGCTGGCACAAACTAAAAGATACGTTGGTACCAAGGTGAACTGGATACCTTGCGCCAGTATGACCTACACAGGGCAGTTAGAGCACAGCACAATAGAGCGCTCTATGGTGCACACAGCCAGTGCCGTATAGACAAGCCCCAAGTGTCTGAGCTATTTCATTTGTATCTTATCTGTCATTTTAAAACATTCTTCAGTCTTTGATTTTGATCTACTGGATTGTGCATTCACACAGTTCATATAGCCTTTTTACAGAATAGAATAAGATACAAGATTTAAGCACGTGAACTGTTTTATGGCAAGAAGTAAAGTGCTTGAGATACGAATGGAGGACGAGCAAGAGGCCCGTCTAGTGAAGAATAGAGAAAAAGTGCAATAAATATTTGGCAAGGTGGACTTCTATGTAGGAACATAGCCACCTGTAAAGTGTGCTTCTGTCATGAAAAATGACACTGTAAAAAGTGCACATTTGGGTTCCATAATCATTGATTTTCAATTTTCATATCAAATTAGCTTAATCTACAAGTAAAAATATTTGTTTTCTAATTGCCCTGTAAATGTACACCCTGAGTTTACAGTCAAACTGGTGCCTGAACCATCAGTTAAAGTGGTTTTGCAGCCCAAATTATGGCCCCAGCTATTTCTGAGTAACTCTATATTCTTTCATAGATTTTTTTTTTTTTTTTAAGATAAGAAAGGACCGTTATAATTCTTTACTCTGAGCTTCTGCCATACCATATTCCACAGAATTTTACTCTCGAACCCAATAACTTGTCACTGAACTGCAGTATTTTTGGGTGGGGGGGTTGTTTTTGTTTAAAAAAAATCTAAACTTGACTTTGATTCCAAGTGATGGAGAATTTACCATATCTTTGGTAATCTGTTCCAGTGCTTAATTACCCTCACTTAAAAATTTGCATTTTACAGCGAGTTTGAACTTTGCTGACTTCAATTTCCAGCCACTGAATGTTGTTATGCCTTTTTCCGCTAGATGAGTCCTCCTGTGTATCTCATCTCCTCCAAGCATGGGTGGTTATAGACCATGATAAAGTCACCTGTAAAACTTCGCTTCAGAGAGCAAAATAAATTGAGCTGCTTAAATCTCTCGCTGTGAGAGATTTTTAGGCCACAAATCTTTTTTTGTGGCTTTTCTCTGAACCCTCTCAGAATTTCAGTTTTGAAGTGCAGACCCCAGAACTTGACACAGTATTCCAGTACTGATGTCACCAGTACTGTATACAGAACATAAGAACGGCCATAGTGGGCCAGACCAAAGGTTCATCTAGCCCAGTATCCTGTCTTCCAACAGTGGCCAATGCCAGGTGCCCCAGAGGGAATGAACAGAATAGATAATCATCAAGTGATCCATCCCCTGTAGCCCATTCCCAACTTCTGGCAAACAGAAGCTAGACACACCATCCCTGCCCATCCTGGCTAATAGCAAAGTGATATCACTACATCTACCTGGTGTTCCCCCTTTTAAACATGGAAAGATTGTGTTGACCCAGTTAGCCACAGCATCACACTGAGTTCTCATGTTCATCAGGTTGTCAATTTATGACTCAAAAATCCTTCAGTCTTCAAATTATGCCCTCAGTGACAACTGTGTTGCTCTGGGGGAGTCAGTATTTAAATGTACAACAGGCTGCAGTGGAAGTAGGATCAAACATATAGTTCCTTATTCTGTTCCCTGTGACAAGGGTTGGCTAAAGTAATGAAAAGAAAAATAACTCCTGTTTTCTGCTGCAATGGGTTCTCACAATTGTGATACCTTGCATAAAGGTACTGGCACCTAGAAATGCTGATGATAATTCCACTCACTTTCACAATAAATGTTTTTGTCCTTTTCTCTAGAAAATGTATACTAATTGTGTTTCTATAATTGCTTTGGCAGCATATAGACCAGATAATGAGCACCCATGGAAAGCAAATCATGCAAGCAGTGACTCTTATTTTGGAAGGGGAGCACAATATCGAGGTCAAGGAGCAGGTATCCTTCACCATTTTGTGTGTTCTCTTAACTAGGTAAAAGTGTTGAGAAAGGTTTAAGCTGTTGACATTCATCACGGATGTATTACTAACAGGTCTTCCCTTTTTGGGATTATAAATAACTTGCCTTGAATATTATACCATGATATCTGTCAAATTAAGTCCTATGAAAGTAACATCTGTGCTAACGACCAGACTGTCCATTTTTCTTCACTGCAGGAAGCTTAAGCTTAGTATGGCTCTGAGTATTATGGTGGGTATTTGAAGTGAGTTCAGAATAGTTTTAAACTCCGGGATACTGAATTATATACATTTGGCAAAGATCAGGACTGTGTGCGGTAGAGCAGCAAGAATGTAAGAAATGGGGGGAGTCAGCACTTCCCACCAGATAGGGCCAGGAAAGAGGGAAGAAGGTATCAGTAGGACTGACGGAAGAGTGAAAACATAGGGGGTCCCTCTCACAATCTGCTGGTCTGTTGGGTGACCTGCCCACTAATGCCACGGGGCACCAAGTGCTCTACCAATGATGCTTCTGTGGAAGTAGTGGGCCAGGTCACCCCACCTGTCCATTCCTCAGACCAGGGGGATTCTTGTCTTCTGAGAAGACATTTGTGGAAACTTCAAATTGTCTGTTTCCAGTGGGAGGTGAGGAAAGAGGTAGCAGGTGATGGGGTATGCTCGGGTTACCAAGGGGAAGCAGTGAGGCATTGTTCTGCTAATTTAGATGGACTATATGGGCTGTTAATAAGGTGTTAACATGACCTAGTCACTGTCCAGTATTAAACCAGGTTTGAGGTTTGGTATACAGCGCCCTCAGCCCACTTAGTACTATGGCAAGCAATCTAATAACAATCATTTTAACCTTTCATTAAAGATACAGAAAAGAATGAAAAACAGTTAAAGCATTTGAAATGTGAAGTATTAAATAAGGCTTTGATTTTAACAACATCCCTGGTTCCCTTTAGCTGCAGAGAGTCTTTAGAAGGAAAAAACTCCTGTTTGACAGTCTCTTAGATGATAACTGACCTTTTGGGGGAAAAGAGAAGAAGTTAGTTGAGATGGGCTGAAGCTGTTGTTGAAGTCCAGTCCCATTTCCTAGTAGACAAAACAAGACACACACACAAAGTGGGGGAGAGAAAAGAACAGCAGAGAGAAAATACAGCTTCTCTCTCTGATGTTGACTCTCCTTTGCATCCTCACTGCTGGAGAAACACAGGCACAGCACAGTCTTATCAGCCACTCTAAAATCTGGCATATTTCTGCCAGCGTCAGACCATTCAGGGCGTTGTGTGTAGTTGCCTCTTTCAGTTCACAGACTTACAGCAGTGTTGCAAAATATGTGCGGCCAGCTAAATCAGACTCTTATTAGACAGAAGGAAAAAGGAGGGTTAGGAAAAAGAAGAAATAAGGTGGGAGAGTAAAAGGACACATGGGGGGGAGAAAGGGGAGGAAGAGAGACTGTCTCACATACCAGGCTGCGTTTGGGATTTAACTGGAGCTGGTGGAGGTGGCAGTGTCTCTTTCTGGTCTGGTCTGATCACTATATCTCTCAGAATTAGGACAAGGAAGGTCCAGGGTCCCAGAAGATGGCAGGGTTGGGGGGATGCCATGATGGTGAAGCTTCCTCCAGTAGTCAATTTTTCTCCCAAAAGTTTCTTTAAGGACCCAAAAAGGGATTGATGGATGAAATAGCCCATCCCCTCATTATTTTGTCATCCAATTAGGCCTAGTTTCTGACACACCAATTTTGACTCATTGATTTTCGGACTCATGTTTTTCTTGGTTACCAGGCATGGTCCTAACACAGTAATTGGATTATATCAATAGGCCTTTTTGTTTGGGCTAATTCAGAGTTTGTCTCCCTTTTGCAATTTTTCACATCAACATTTATTATTATAGGTTATTGTTATGCTTTATATGAACTTCGATTCACTTTTTACAATTGAGCTCATAGAGTAAGTTTGTAGACCCATTTATCACAACAGAGAGTACAGTGTGTCCCTTAAAAGTGGTGGTTTTGGGGGGAATCAGCATGAGGAGAATGAGAAGGGAGGTGGGAGGGGGAATGCAAAAAGGCAGGAAGGAGGAAATGCAGGGGGAAGGTGGTGGAAGGTGGCACTAGCTGAGGGAAAGATTGAGGTACTGCAAGGTGTGAATGGGAGGGGTACGTGCTGGATATGAGGGATGCAGCAGCAGGTAAGAGGGGAAAAGTGGCTTTTACTTGGGGAGATAGGTGAAAGGGTGGCTGGGAGTTTGCCAGGGTAGTGTGGGAGGGAGAGGAGGGAACTTACCTGTGAAACAGTGCCTCTGCCAATGGCCATGCTGCAGGGATCACACAGAGAGTCCACGAGGAGGAGAGTTAGAGATTGAAGGAAGGAGAGAGGCAGCTTTGGTGCTCCCCAGTGGCTGCCTTTATCTTTGGTGTGTTGGTGATGGTGGTGGCAACAAGGGTAATCATATATGCAGCCAAATTCGGACATTGCTAAATCCCCAGTAGGCCCAGAACAAGCCAAAGCCAGAAGGGCTTTTACTAATAACAGGAGCAAAAGAAACACTATAGAGAAAGTAGTTTCTTAATAAATAAGGCACGAGATTAAATTAATGATTCTAAAATAGCTGATGATGATCAACTGTTTTTTCAAATGTATATAATAAGATAGAGATCTTGATAATTAGGAAGCCATAAATAACTCGCAGACATAGCTTCTAATAAAGGCAGATAAGGGAACATATGCAGCTCAGTGGCTGGAATGGCCTGCATCTCAGGCGGTTCAGGGAATTGACTAATCAACTTATGAAACCTCTGAAATGTATTTGAAAAGTCATGGATAACTAGGAAAGTACTATACAGAAGAGTTGGAGAAGAGCACATAAACTATAATTTATAAGGGCCTTATCCTAAGAAGTGCTGAGCACCCTCAACTCCAAGAACTCTTTTCAGGAGATGCTCAGCATCTGGGGGCTTGTTTTCACTGCACAGTTAACTCAAGTTGTAACTTAAGTCCCATCCACACTCAAACCCTCAACACGGGTGTGGTGGTGCTTTTAAGTCGAGTTGGCTGGACTGTCGGGATAGAGACTAAAGCTCAAGTCAGCTGCTAACACAATCGCTCTGTAGCGTGGGTCCAGGCTAGCTCCACTTGGGTGCTAGTCCTCCAGTGTTTTCCCACAGTTCCCCCAGGTGCCCAGAAAGGACAGACAAGTTCTTCCACAATTCACTGGGAAAGAACTCATGGAGTAGCTTAACTTAGTTAAATGCAAATAACCAAGGGATATGACCCCAGAAGTCTTTGCACCACACATGAGTGAGTCTGGACACAGCAGCTGGGGTGTTATTTTGCAGCCTGGCTGCTCTCACTTGAGCTAGGCTAACTCAAGAGTTGTTACTCAAGTGTAGATAATGCAAGATAAACGTGCAGTGAAGACAGACCCTTGCATGATTAGACTGGTGAAGAACTTCTCAAAATAGTTTTGGCAAACAATCCCCCAACCCCATCACTTGTATCATTTAAAATGAGTCTGGACAAAGCAATAGATTATGTATGACAGGGAACAGCCTCTGCCTCCCATGGGCATGAAGAAGGACCAGATCTTGGTATTTTCCAGCTTCTCATGGCACAGAAAGAAAAATGTTGAGTCTTTATTTTCTAGTGTATTTCATCCTTTTTTATACACTGAGAACAGCATCTCCACACACAGACTTGTATGCATCCGAAGAAGTGGGCTGTAGTCCACAAAAGCTTATGCTCTAATAAATTTGTTAGTCTCTAAGGTGCCACAAGTACTCCTGTTCTTTTTGCGGATACAGACTAACACGGCTGCTACTCTGAAACACACAGACTTATGATTCTTCGAGCGCTTGCTCATGTTGATTCCAATTAGGTGCATGCACACTAGCCAGAAGGTTTTTCTCCTAGCAGTAGCCATCAGGTTGGCTCAGGGGCCCCCTGGAGTTGTGCTTCCATGGTGCCGTATTAGGCCTCTACCGATCCGCTGCCGCTTCAGTTCCTTCCTACCACCTGTGACGGTTAGCTGGAATGCTCATTCTCTCTCGCTTCAGCAAGCCTTTCTCCCTAGTAGTCTTCAGACTTTTCTCCTGTAAATAGGTAAATCAATAGGTAGTAGGTAGGTAGGTAGGTAGTCAGTAATATCGTTAGAATTCCAGTAGGGAATTGTTCTGGGGGTTTCCCCGTCATCCCCCTCCCCGGTACCGGGGTTTAAACCCTGTGCAGCTTGTAGCAAGCCTATGCCCAGGAGTGACCCCCACACTTCCTGCTTGAAGTGTCTGGGGGAATCGCATCAAAAAGATCATTGCAAGATATGTAGGGGATTTTGCCCCAGGACTCAGAAAGAGAGGGATCAATGTCTGAAGATACTTCTGAGGCTGCCCTCCATCCCCACTTGGAGCTGGGGTCAGCTGAGCCAACGCCAAGCCCCTCAGCATTGGCATGCAGTGCTCCGGTGTTGACACAGGAAACTTTGGTGCCAAGAAAGGACTTGGGTAGAGACCCTCAGCACCGATAGGGCTCTGTACATGGCAGTGCGCGGCACCGTTCCCGGTCCTTGGTGCACCACGCATTCTCTGAAGGCCAGGAGCAAGGGGCAGTCCCGGTTAGAACCTCATCTTCATCCTCACCGTTGAGGCAGTGGCTGGAACCTCCATGGCTCCTGCACTCGAGGACAATAGGGTCCACCAGCAGCTCCTAGAGATCCAGGTTGAGCAGGTCTCTGAGACATTGGACCTCATGCTTGACATCCTAGCCACCTCTGGTCCCTCCCGAGTTGCCCTACCGCTCATAAAAAAACATCACAACACACCACCAAAACGCTGTGGCAGACCCTCGCCTCCCTGCCATCGACGGCAAAAAGGACAGAAAGTATTTTGTTCCCTCTAAAGGATTTGAACATTTTTATTCACATCCACCGCCAGACTCTCTAGTGGTGGCGGCAGCAAATGAATGGGAATGCTGAGTGCACCAGGGCCAATCGCCTAAAGCCCATGATGCGAAAAAACTGGACCTTTTTGGGAGGAAAATCTGTTCTACCAGTGGGCTGGTATTTGAATTTCAATCCACCAGGCGGTCCTTAGTAGATACAACTTTAATTCCTGTGGGGCTATGTCTAAATTCACAGGGCTTCTGCCAGAAGACTTGAGGGCAGAGTTTTCCACCTTGGTGGAGGAGGGAAAGCTTCAGGGTCAAACAAGCAGCTTCTAATGCAGGAGGTGCACACACTCCTAAGTGTGGGGGCTGTGGAAGAGGTTCCTCAGGAGCTGAAGGGCAAGGGCTTCTATTCCCGGTATTTCCTAATCCCAAAAGCCAAAGGCGGCCTCAGGCCCATCCTAGACCTGCAAGAGCTCAACAAGTTCATGAAGAAACTGAAGTTCCGCATGGTCTCCATTATCCCTTCCCTGGATCTGGGGGACTGGTATGCCGCCCTCGACTTGAAGGACACTTATTTTCATATTTCATTAACCGTCCCACAGAAGGTATCTCAGGTTCATGGTGAACCACAATCACTATCAGTTCACAGTCCTCCCCTTCGGCCTGTCGGCGGCACCTCAAGTGTTCACCAAGTGCATTGAAGTTGTGAATGATTTCTTGCGGAAGCACCAGGTGCAGGTGTTTCCATACCTCGACGACTGGCTGATCAAAGGCTGCTCCAAAGCGCAAGTGGACGCACATGTGAGCCTGATAAAAGCAACTTTCAACAACCTGGGCCTTCTATAGAACATGCAGAAGTCAACTCTGTCCCCCGGTCAGAGGATAGACTTCATAGGGGCAGTATTGGACTCAAAACAGACAAGAACGTTTCTATCAGGGTCTCATTTTCAGACCCTTTGAGACATCATACAAAGACTCATAGAACTCAGGAGTTGCCTAAAGCTCCTTGGCCACATGGTTGCCTGTACTTACATAGTACAGCATGCAAGACTGAGACTCCGACCTCTTCAGGCATGACTAGCCTGGGTTTATCGACCAAAACCGGACAGTCTAGACAAGCGTCACTCTTTCCCGGCCAGTTTTCAAGTCTCTCCTGTGGTGGCTCAGCCCGCATGCGGTGTGTGCAGATATTCCCTTCTCCAAACCGCAGCCATCCCTGTCACTGGTTATGGACATGTCAGCGATGGGTTGAGGAGCACATCTAGAGGAGCTAAGGACTCGGCCTCTGGTCCTAAGTGGAGCTCTCACTTCACATCAACGTCAGAGAGCTGAGGGCAGTCCGTCTGGCATGCCAGACCTTCCAAACTCACTTGGAGGGGAGATGTGTATCAGTCATGACAGACAATACAACAGCAGTGTTTTATATAAACAGACGGGGGAGCACACTCCTCTCCCCTGTGCCAGGAAGCCCTCAAACTTCTGCATAGCTTACTCAGTACACCTGGAGGCATTTTATCTCCCTGGAGTTCAGTATGAGTTGGTGGACTGTCTCAGCAGGTCCTTTCACAACCATGAGTGGTCCATCCTCCCAGATGTCGTGAACACTATCTTCTGACAGTGGGGAATTCCTCAGATAGACTTGTTCACCACAAGACACAACAGGAAGTGTCCTCAGTTCTGCTCCTTCCTGAATCACAACCTGGGCTTGATCGTAGATGCATTCCTTCTTCCCTGGAAGGACCACCTCCTTTATGCGTTTCCACCCATCCCACTCATCCACAAGGTGCTACTCAAGATTTGGAGGGACAAAGCCTTGGTGATATTGATAGCTCTAGCCTGGCCACCTCAGCACTGGATACATGTCTCTTCTGGAGAAGTCAGTGGAAACCCCAATTACCTTACCGCTGCTCCCGGACCTGATAACTTAGAACCACAGCCGCCTTCAACACCCCAACACCGAATCTTTTCACTTCACAGCTTGGAAGCTCTATGGCTAAACCCAACGGAGCTGGCTTGCTCTGATCCAGTTAGGGAAGTCGTCCTTGCAGTAGGAAACCGTCCACTAGGACCACCTACTTAGCCAAATAGAAGAGATTCACAATTCGGTCATTGCAAAATCGCACGTTTTCTACGCACTCGACAATATCCTTTATCTTGAACTACCTCCTGCACCTAAAGCAGCAAGGGCTTTCTATGTCATCAATAAAAGTCCATTTGGCTGCCATTTTCACCTTTCACCCAGGCGTGGCGGGCTGGTCAGTCTTCATCAACCCAATAGTTGGATGCTTTCTTAAAGGGCTTGACAGGTTATACTCTCAAGTACGGTAGCCGATCCCAGCCTGGGACCTTAACCTTGTTTTTTCCAAACTAATGGGACTTCCCTTTGAACCACTTGTGACATGTTCTCTGCTCTCTCTCTCCTGGAAGGTGGCAATAACCTCTGCCAGGAGGGTATCCGAACTTAAGGCCCTAACATCTGAGCCTCCTTACAATGTTGTATAAGGACAAGGTTCAGCTTTGGCCACACCCAGCCTTCCTCCCGAAAGTTGTCTCCCAGTTTCATGTTAATCAGGATATTTTTCTCCCAGTTTTCTACTCCAAGCCACACACAAAGAGCCCGGAACAAAAACTCCACTCCTTGGAGGTTCGTCGGAGCCTTCTATATCGAACGGACAAAGCTGTTTCAAAAATCTATTCAGCTATTCATCACAGTAGCAGACAGAATGAAAGGGCTCCCAATCTCTTCTCAAAGAATTTCATCATGGATTACATCATGCATCCAGATGTGCTATGACCTGGCGAAAGTACCTGCCCCTACTCTGACAGCGCACTCCACAAGGGCGCAGGCATCTTCAGCGGCATTCCTGGCCCAGGTTCCGACCCAGGAAATTAGCAGGGCTGTGACATGGTCCTCAATCCACACCTTTACTTGGAATGGAAGAGCAAACGGTCTCTGCACAGATCATCTCTAGATGAATAACATCCTGTATCAAGGCTGCATATGAGATGGCTTTGGCTATGCCTCCTCAGCAGATATGGGCTCACTCCACAAGAGCACAAGTGATATCGATAGTGTTCCTCGGTGACATTTCCACACTGGACATTTGGAGGGTGGCCACATGGTCTCCATAGGAAATTAGGTTTGTTAGTCATAATAGTCCATGCTGGCTATTCCTTATAATGCTATTATTCTCTAGGTGCTCACAAATTGATTGTTTAATAATTTGTTCCAGTATCTTCCCAGATCTCAAAGGCTGACTGGTCTTTAATTCCCTGGGTGCTTTTTGTTTCCCCTTTTTAAAGATAGGTACTAGGTTTGCCCTTCTCCAGTCCTCTGAGTCCTCACCTGTCCTCCATGAGTTCTCGAAGATCATCGCTAATGGTTCTGAGATTGCTTCAGCTAATTCATTAAGTACCCTAGGATAAATCATAGAAGAGTAGGGTTGGAAGAGTCCTCAGGAGGTCATCTAGTCCAACTTCATCAGGCCCTTGAATTACATCTAAATTATCTAAAAAGTCTTTAACCTGGTCTTTCTCTATTTTGGCCTAGGTACCTTTCCCCTTGTGGTTAATATTAATTGTGTTGAGTATCTGGTCACTGTTACCCTTCTTAGTGAGGACTGAAGCAAAATAGGCATTAAACACCTCAGCCTTTTGATGTCATCAATTATTAGCTCCCCTTCCCAACTAAGTTAAGGATCTACACTTTCCTTCGTCTTTCTCTTGATCCTAATGTATTTAAAGTACTTCTTGCTTTTTATGTCCCTGGGTAGGTGTAACTCATTTTGTGCTGTAGCCTTTCTTATTTTTGTCCCTACATGCTTCTGCTATTCTTTTGTACTCCTCCATAGCAATTCATCCACTTTTTGTAAGATTCCTTTTTGATTTTCAGGTCACTAAAAAGCTCCTTATGGAGTCATATTGGCCTCTTATTATTCTTCCTGTCTTTCCTTTGCATTGGGATAGTTTGTAGTTGTGCCTTTGCTATTGTCTGATTAAGAAATTGCCAGCACTCCTGAATTCTGTTTTTCCTTAATTTCCTTCCCATGGGACCTTACCTATCAGTTCTATGATTTTTAATCTGCTTTTTTGAAGTCTATTGTCCTTATTCTGTTGCTCTCACTCCTTCCTTTCCTTAGAATCATTACATCTATCATTTCATTATCACTTTCACTTTCCACCTTCAGATTTGTTACAGGTTCCTCCCTCATGATCAGAATCAAGTCTAAAATGGCTATCCCCGATGACTATGATTGTTCTATTAGTGTGGTTTCGTCAAGAACTCAGGGCTAAATTCTCTGCTGGCATAACACCATTGGAGTCAGTGGCATTGAGCCAACAGAGTACTTGGTCCTCAGTGTAACAATCTGGAAACTCCAGATTCTGATAAAGAAGTGTTCACCATGAAAGGTTGGAACTGTCAGGAAAGCTATGATTCACAGATGTACTGCAAATGACAACTTTCTCTCTTTTTCAGACATTATGTATACTCGCCAACATAGCAGATGGAACAACAGCAAAAGAACTCATTATGACCAATGATGACATCTTGCAGAAAATTAAGTATTACATGGTATGGGGAATTTCTTTGAAGGGTCTGCCCTCTCTTCTTTGCAGGAGTTGAAAGTGGGTACTCTAACATGGCTTAAAAGTTATACAAATGACTGGTATTCAGTATCAAACACTTAATTTCTGTATATCTATCTGTACAGAGAGCATGTGTTAGTTCAGTTCAAACACTACATGAAGGCAGTGTTAAGGCTGGTGACTCAGTCAAAAGGGAAATCCAAAAATTAAGGCTCCCACAGCAGCCTTACAGTGTATTAAGGTACACATGTAGCACCAGACAGTAATGGAAGGGAAGGTGTTTCCACCTTAATTAGGTATATCTGATAGAGATTTTGATAAATGCTCCCCTTGGGGTAGGGGGAGCTTGGGGTCACAGACTCCAATCCTCCAGATCTCAGGCAGCTGCAAGAAAAGGAAGCTGCATCCTAGTAGAAGGCTAACCCATGCTTAGTGCTGTTTGGCTTCGCCCTTTCCCTAGGCAGCAAGATTTCTTCGGCTCCCAGGCCTTTCCAGCCTATTTAATGTAAATGTTTTATTGTACAAAACAAGAAGCCCCATCTTTGCATCCTGGGCACTTCTGACATTTACGTAAACAGGGTAAATCAAAAAAGAAACAGCAAACCCAAAACACAATACCAAATAACCAGCAGCACAAAGCAATAACCCAAATGCCCCATTTCCCCATGCAGGGTGGATAAAATCAATGATTAAAAAAAAAAATGATTTTTTTATTTAAATCAGATTTTTTTGATAAAATGCTTTTTGAGGAAAAAACCTATCTAAAGATAGTTTTAATTAAGATGCATTATAGCTCAAAGATATCTCATCATGGAATAGGGATTATAAATTCTAATTCTATAGTATGAGACAATACAGTCATGTAATGTTTAAGAAAAGTTTTGTAAATGAGTTCCAATAGTTCATGGATTAGGGACCCAATCTTATGGGGTTCCAGGGGCTTCTGTATAGATTATTTAGGTTAATCTTTCTATCTACCCAATGGAACTCAGTGCTCAGTCTAGAAGATACCATCAAAGATGCTTAGTTTTGCAGTTCTCAGACTGTGGATTTGTGTCTCCAGAGATAACATGCTTGTTAACAGCAAAAATGTTTTTAAATAAATGAATAATATATAGAGGTGAGAAATAACAGACCTCAACCCTATTGTCCCTCTGCAAATTTGTGTATACAGAGTCAATCCCTTACCTTTCTCTAAAAGTGTAAAGTTTCAAAAAGTTCAACGAATAGAAGATTGTTGGGGGCCGAACAGATCTGGACAATGAGAAGAAGTCTGGAGATAAATGTGAAAAGGGAGGGACAGGCAGTAGAAACAAAAGTGACACTGTTTGAGCCGCATATTCCAGAAGTCTTGAGGACTTTCTGAGTGTAGCCTTCATTGATTTGAGATCTACAATACCATTCTCTCACTAGAAGGGAAAACCTATAATGACAGCAGGTCATAAGAGACCCAATTTGGGAATATTTTAATGAAGTTCCTCTACCTGTGGGTAAAAGAGGCATGCATGCAAAACGCAAACAGTGCAACAAAGAAATGCAAGACCTGGTTGCTCCAATGAAACAACATCATGAGAAGTGTTCCTTCTCACGAGGAAGCTGCATTGAAGATGATGAAAGGAACCTGTCTGAACATGCAGGATCTTCAGGTTGGTAAACTTTTTTTATTTCATACTTCTTTCTTAAGGCCTGCCTGTCTTCCTTCTGGACTAGTCTTGAATTCTCATGTTTGAGCAAAAAATATAGGAGTTACTCTATTTTAGATGCAGTTGAAATAAAAAATAAATAGCTGAAATAGGCAGCTCTTCCTTTTATAATTTCACCTTTAAAGTAGTACTGAGTGTCAGTGAATGCAATGAGTAATACTAAATGAGCAGTATGGTAATAATAATTAAATAACTGCATTGACTTATTTTGTTTAGGAGAATCCATCCTCAACATACAGGATTCTGAAAACTATCCACCTTCAAGATCACCATCATTTTCTATAGTTTCAGAGTTATCTGCCAATGATAATGTTTCAGTCGCATCATGTATGTCACATAGCCACAGTATATTACCTGTAGCAAAAAGGAAAAAAAAAAATCTCCATCATCCAGAAACAACCATAGATAAATTCGTGCTAAGAACCAGCAGATTACAAAAAGAGGTAATTGATGAAAAAATTGCCCAGTTTGCTTATGCAACAAACTCTCCTTTTCGTATGACTGAGAACCCACACTTCATTAATATGATCCAGTCATTAGGACCAGGATACAGTCCACCCAACAGAGCAGATGTCGCAGGCAAATTCATGGATAAAGTGTATGAAAGAGAAATTGAGCAGTTTGCAAAAGGTCTAGAGGGTGAAATTGTTAACCTGAGTCTTGATGGGTGGAGCAATGTCCACAATGATCCTGTTGTACGTGCTTGTGTGACAACAGAAGAAGGGAACGAATTCCTTACAGAAACAACTGATACATCAGGAAATGCACACAACAGCAGAATACTTACAAGAAGTAGCAGTAAAAGCTATAACAAACTGAACAAAAATTCAAATGTCTAGTATGCAGCTTCGTCACAGACAATGCAAGCAGCAAATGTATTCAAGATGAGAAGAAATTTAGAAGAGAGTGCCAAGCCAATAACATACAGTTGCAGTCCTCATTTGATGCACCTCCTAGCCAAAGACTTCAGTGTTCCAGAAATAAAGGCTAATGTTGTTGAAATTGCAAAATACTTCTGTAACAACCACTTTGCAGCAGCTGCTCTGAAGAAAGTGGGAGGAACCAAGCTAACTCTCCCACAAGAAGTGCGATGGAACTCAGTAGTGGACTGTTTTGAGCACTATATCAAGAACTGGCCTAATCTGATGACAGTTTGTAAACAAAACAGTGCAATCTATTTTTTCACAATCACAGCCAAAATTCTCAACATTGGGCTTAAGAGATGTTGAACACATGCTGAGTACCCTGAAGCCTATTTCTGTAGCCTTGAACAAAATGCAGGGAAATAGCTGTTTATTGCTGACGCTGTTGAAATTTGGAAGGAACTGAGTGAGATCTTAAAAAGAGAAATATGCAATGGCAGAGTTAAATTACAAGCATTAAAAAAATGAATGGGACAAGCACTATCACCAGCTCATTTTCTTGCAAATATTCTCAATACTCGGTACCAAGGTCAAACCTTAACTGCTGAAGAAGAGGAGTTGGCTTATGACATGGACATCCAGCAATCATCCCTCCATAAAGCCAACTATAATAAACTTCAGAGCTAAGGGTGAACCATTCAAGAAATACATGTTTGCTGATGATGTTTTAAAGAAAGTCACACCAGTGAACTGGGGGAAGTCACCTAAGCACTTGGATTCAGAGACTGTTGAAGTGATAATCTCGCTTTTAACAGCAGTAGGCTCTTCTGCTGATGTAGAAAGAATATTTTCTTCCTTTGGACTAATTCATTCCAAATTGAGAAATCGTTTGGGACCTGAAAAAGCAGGAAAGCTTGGTTTTCTTTTCCAGATTATGAACAAACAGGAAAATGAAGGTGAAGACGACTGAGTTAGCTGCAGAAACCAATATTTTAAGTTTCTCATGTTGACCTGGCTGACATAGTCAATTTAACTTTTTTTTTAATTTTCATTTAACTATTTTTGTTAAAAACAATTTTAACAAAAATAAACCTGATTTTAAAAAACTTGAATGTTTAACTAAATGCTTGTTTTGTTAAAATATGATATGTTTGCTGCCGAACAAAAAAATCCAGAATACATAACGTTGTTTTAGTTAAATAAAACAATGTAAATGTCTGTCTGGTGGTGTTCTCCTCCTAATACAGCATGGCAAGAAAATCCTCCAAATATTAATGATTAACCTGTTGAATTGGTGATAGTTCACCTCCCAATGACTTCATAAATATCTGCTTCAATTACCTTTGGTAAATGAAATAACCAATCATTCATTTTCTGATATAGCTGTAAAACTAATCTGAAAAGTTTTCAAAATAAATCACTGTTTAAAAATGTATAGTGTGTACCTTCTAAAAATTAAACCTACATTTCTCTCTGAGTTGTGAAGAATATGTATTAAGATTATAACAACCAACAAGAATGCATTTTTATGTAGAAATCCATGATTAAATCGAGTCTTCCTGACTAGTGATTTAAATCAAATTCACCCTGTCCCCACGTCACCCCTAGCAAGACTAGCCTTCAACAGCCCTGAAAAGAAGTGCCTTGCAGCATGGCCTGAAGAACAACAGATTCAGGCTTGTTTGGCCCCTCAAGTATTGGCTCCGTTGCATGTCCTTTAGCTGAGGCGAGCATGGACTCCAGTGTTGGTTTGTTAACCAGCCTGTGTGGCATTAACACTGATCTGTACCCCTCTAGTTAGCATCTCATTGGGATAGATAGAGGTGAGTTCATCACTTTGCTGCTTCTCTTGGGGTAGGTCAATGGTTTTCAGACTTTTTTTTGACTACTTTTAATATAGTCTGCCGCGTACCCCCATCTGAGATAGGCAGAGGTGACACGTGGGGGGGCATGTCCCTTCCCCCAGATTTCTGCCTTCCATTTAGCAACAGCTTCTAGAAGTTTTCAAACTGTGGGGAGTGAGAAATGTTCGGCGAGGGGGAGTAGCAACGCCAGGTGGCTCGGGCCAGCCCCGCACAGCAGGGCTCAGGGAGGGAGCCCCACCTGCACCCCTGACTCACCTTAGTGGGCTTCCAAACCTGTTTGAGTTGGGGGGTACAACAAAAAATTGTAACTCAAATGGGGAGCGCAGCGCAAAAAGTTTGGTGTCTCCACCCTTCTCAGCCTGCTCAGTTTCACACATGGAAGGGCCCTCTCAACTTGCAGTCACATGACTCCATCATGTGCTCCATGAACTCATTATTAAAGGGGCAACTGAGCCTTGGAACAGAGTGAAGGGATGTGTGTCTGAGCACCAGAACCAATGCTTTGTTACACAACCAGTTCAGCAGAGAAATCTAAATAGACATGTTCCCCAAACACCTATTAAAGACCAGGCTAGTTGCTATAGGAATGAGGGAACACAGTCTGTGCATAGCTGTCCTTCCATTTGGTGCCTCTTGAACAACAGGCCAAGGCAGAATCAAAACAAATATTTTATAACTGTGTTGAAAACAACTTGCTGGTATCTCAAGACATAACAGAAACACAGCAGTCCTGAGGAAACCCCAGATATTAACAGGCTCATCCCAGCTGCCTAAGAGTGAGAGTCCCGAAATAGAAAGCAAGTCTGAGGAGAACACAGTTATGCTCAGGAGCAGTGTGGCTGGTACAATCTTCCTGATGACCTATAGGCTGGACTGGACTGAACCTGATGCCAGATGGGAGAGTGGCAGCAGCAAGAGCCTCTTGACTTCATGGTTAGTGTAGTGAGTGTAACAATGTCTGCAATATGGTGAAGGTAGAATCTGTTTTGAAATCAAGGACAAAATAACTCTCCATTCAAAGAACACTGTACCTGACTGCCCTAAATAGCAGTAATGTCTTTGGTGCAGATCGTGGATGAGGAATTGCCCATGCTTTTTTACCTCAGTCCTTAAGTGAATGTTAGAAAATGTACATCTACAAAGTTTTGTGATATTTAGCTTCTGAAACTCCAAAAATTCTGTTTCTATATTCAGAGTCATTCGAATGCTAAACTTCAGCTTGCTGCCATGTTTTGCATATCTAATCTCATATGGAATGAAGAAGAAGGTAAGAGACTCTCATACTTTTATGTATTGTCTTGGACGGAAAGTATTGTCAAAACAAAATCCTCTCAAGGAAGAGAATGGCAAATGTTAGGTAGTAGTACAATGGGACTCAGTCTTGACTATGTATGCCCTATACAAACACAGTGAAATACAGTCCATGCCCCAGTGGGCTTAAGGTCTAGATGCAAGATGCAGCAAGTGATTATTATAGACAATAGGGAGGCTGGGGGAGGGAGGGCAATGAGACTAAGATCCCAGCTGGTCGCTGTGACACAGCTTAATGGTTCCTGAAGGACAACACAAATCGGGGATGCTTTGTGCACCCACATTATGGACTTGCATGACCCCATGGAAGATGGAGAATATGCGTTTATGAATGTGACTGTACAGGGTTTGCAGTAAATGAGGTATTGCCATTATCACTTAATGAAATGGGGTGGGGAGAGAATTGATTGCCATGCATTGTACTTGTGAATGACATAGCTGCTTATGCAGTGGAGGGTGGGGGCCAAGAACCTGTGAATTTATAGTATTGAGTAGATGAATGTATTGAGAAACAGTGTTTGGATACAATTTACAGGTTACATCTTATGTGTTCACCATTATTGTTTGAAATATACATTATATGATATATGGTGCAGTAACGGTAATAAAATCCACCATTAGTGGATACATGCTTCTTCCTGCAGTTTGTAATAAATTTTGCATTGGGTCATAAACCGGAAATCCCTCCCATCCCTATATTAACAACAACGAACATGGAGCCAGAAATTAACCAGGCTGAGGGGCTACTGCCTCTTGTTTCTGCTGCCAGTTGTGTGGCAGGCTGCTCTGCCAGGATGGCATCAAATAGCTCCTCTGAGTAGGGACCTAGAATGTGCTGCAAAGCTTCCTCAGGGACTGTCCCAGTTTGGTCACTTCAGCAGCCTCATCTGGTACATGATGGGTCCCCTCCAGTCCTATACTGGATTCGGGGGTGAGAAGGTCACCATCCAAGCTTAACAGACTGTCGTGAGCATTTGTGGCTCAGTGCTTGGCACAGTATCCAGCACCCATTCAAGGTCTTTGTAAAAGGGGCAGGATGACAGCGAGTTTCCAGAGGTGCAGTTCTCATGCCTGGCTTACAGTGGTCATTTTGAGCCACTTAATCCGCTCTCTGCACTGGTTAACCGGTCAAGCGAATCCCCAGTGCTGCCAGCTTCTTTGCTATTTCCTGGTACTTGTGGTCATTCCTCGAATTCTTGCTGAAGTCAAACTGTTTGCTCACCTCGCACCACTGATTAACCAAAATCAGACTATGTTCCTGTGACCACGTAGCAGCACACTTGGCAAAGGACTTGTACATGTTGGTGGCCATTACAAACTCAGAAGAAGGTTCACTTTGCTTGCGGCTCAGCGGTCGGAATAAAATGGAAGGGTTAAATGCTGAGCAGCTGTACTTTACCTAGAGGACTGGCTTCCATTTCTTGGGAGTTGATTGGCCAGTCTTGGGATAAAAATCACAGAGAATACCATCCCATGGGAGTGTTGAATAGCATTGATGGACTCTCAGGACTTGAGTCTGGGAGGCCCGGGCCCAAGCTGTTTCCACATTGCAGAATGATGGCATTTGGACCCAAGTCATTGCAGGGCCTGGGCTCAAACCCTTCACCCCTGTAGGGTCCTGGGCTTGGGCCCAGATCAGACAGAATTATGTGTTAGACAGGAAGGGTGTTTGGGCTTGAGCCTGAGTCTAAGCTCAGGCTTACATTGCAGTTCAGACATATCCTGTGAATCAGGAGTTGGAAGGCCACGGAGTTGCAGAGCAGGAGATGGGAGCAGTGCTAGGGAGGAGGTGGTGTGAGTGGAAATGGCGTTGGGGGAGAATGACTCTTAGATTGGTGGTTACATTCTCTAAATCTGCTGTGGTGTTCCTCAACAAGGAGACTTATTTTTGTAGTTTGATCTCCCACTCTCCTGCTGAGTAATTTGCGAATGTGGAGCATCAGGAACAAATCTCACTTCAGCATGTAAAACTTCACGCTGTATTTCCAGCATTCTGATTTCCTGTATTAGCTTGTGTTGTACTCTGAGTGCTAGAAGTTTCTCTGTAACAAGTTTTTAGCTAAATACACCCAGTATCAGAGACAGAGTTGGAAAGGAAGAAGCCAGTCAGAATCAAACTCCTTACTTTATAATAAAATCTCTTAAGATTCTTGCCTGTTTAATTTTCTCTCATTTATTCATGTGAAAAAATTGAAGGGAAAAAAATTTAGTAGCTTCTTCCAAAAGGAAAAGACAGAGCAGCCATAGGTTAAGTAGACTTAAAGGGCTTCTTAGCACAGCATTTTATTTGCATCCACATATTATATCCCCTCATAGCACATGCCTGTCTCCAATTCTTTTTTATCATTTTTAATACATCACTTGTTTGATGTTATCCCCTATAATTGTGATTTATTTTTTTTAGGTTCACAAGAACGCCAAGATAAACTACGAGATATAGGAATAGTAGATATTCTACACAAACTGAGTCAGTCATCAGATCCAAATCTTTGTGACAAGTAAGTATAAAAGAACCCCCAAAATAGAGATCAGAGGGAATTCTGTGCTTTTTAAAAAAAAAATCTTGTTTTGAAAGCATTTGGATTACAGAAAAATCCATGAGACAGTGCTGCATGCAGAAGACAGGCCCTTTACATTGATGAGTCCTGCCACATATGAATAAAATATGATATTCATCTTATTTGAAGAATGCTTGCTAAGTAGGATTTATGACAAGTCCTAAGGCAGGACAGACACCAAGATGGTTATCCACTCATACATCATCTCCCTCCTCAAAAACAGCAGTACATGTTGATACAACATTAGCACTTTTCCAGGTCTCTGGAACTTTTCCAGTATTCCATGTTTTACTAAAAATTAAGGAGGTTTCAGGATCCTCAACTAATTTTTTTTTTTTTTTTTAAATCTTGAATATAATGTATCCAGTCTTGCAGACTTAATGTGTAACTTTAGTAGTATGCAGTGTTGTAGCCATGTCAGTCCCAGGATATTAGAGAGACATGGTGGGTGAGGTAATATCTTTTATTGGATGAACTTCTGTTTGGTGAGACAAGCTTTAAACCTTACACAGAGCTCTTCTTCAGGTCTGGGAAAGGTACTTAGTGTCACAGCTAAACACAAGGTGGAACAGTTTGTTTAGCATAAGTAGTTACATATTTCAAGGGACCATTTAAATACAGCCAAGTTCAAAGTTATACATCTAGGAACAGGGCCGGCTCTAGGTTTTTTGCCACCCCAAGCAAAAAAATTTTTGGCTGCCCCCCACCTGAGCCCTGGGCTCTCACCCCCCACCCCCCACCACCAGTGCCCTCCCCCACCCGCATGCCCTGCTGCCCCAGCCCTGGGCTCCCCCCCACCAGTGCTGACTCTGCCTGCTCCCCCCTCGCCTACAGCCGGTCCGGCAGTGTCGGGGTAAGCAGCGGGGCTTCCAGGCCGCGCCTCAGCCCAGGGTCGCCTCCAGGACCGGCTGGGACCTAGGAGGGCAGAGCCGGGGGACCGCCCTGGCAGAGGGCTGAGGAGCCGGGGCAGGGCAGCCCCAGAGGGAGCGGAGCCCCGGAAAGCAGGACGCTGGCCCCGCATGGAAGCGCCCCGCCCTCTATGGCCCCGCTGCTGCTGTTGCTTCTGGCCGCCCTGCTGCAGTCCCTGGGCGGCTCGGGCCGCTTCGCCCAGCCCCGGCTGCAGTGCTGGGGGGCGGCCGCCCTGCGGCACATGCAGGTGGCTCCGTGTGTCCCGCGGGGCGGCCCCCAGCCCAAGTGTCCGCCCGCTTGGAGTCTGCCCGGCCCAGCCACAAGGTGCGGGCGCTGCTCCCCCACGGCATGAACTGCAGCGACCCTAGGGCGCCCCCGGGCACAACGCGCTGCTGCTGCCAGGGCCATCTCTAGGCTTTTGCCGCCCAAAGCGCAAAAAAAAAAAAAAAAAAAAAGGTTGCTGGAATGCTGCCCCTGAAAATGTGCCGCCCCAAGCACGTGCTTGGTTTGCTGGTGCCTAGAACCGGCCTTGTCTAGGAACAAGGAATGCAGCCCAAACCTACAGAATGGGGCATTGTTTCCTGGAAAGCAATGGCTCTGAAAAGGATCTATGAGTGAGAGTGGACAGACAACTCAGTATGAGCTACTAGTGCAGTCCTGGAGCAAAGAGGACTTATGCACTCCTTCCATGTTGTCATATTCTGGGGTGCAATCCAGACCAGTGGATTAGATCTGGTTTAATGACTGTTTGGCACTACTCATTGCTCATGTAGCATAAAAGAGTTTTCCTCCTAGCCGAAGAAAACAGCACAAATGGCATTAGGGTCTACTTTTGCTGAGAAACTTCAGGCTTTGCCATCTTAACGTATTAATAGTTTAGCCTTTTATTGCCACACTAACAGTTCCTCCCTCACACACTAGCCTTGTGCACAAAATGTCATCTGGGATAAATGTTAACCATGAATCTCCAGCGGGTGTTTGTTTTTTGAAGTCCAGATTCAATGGCTAATGGAATATTTGTGATTTCAGGGCGAAGACAGCACTCCAGCAGTATCTTGCATGATCAAAGACTAAGTGAATCTTTGGACACCCCTCGTGTGTTTAAGGACTAAAAGGAAATAGCCTCAACTGATTCCTTATATTTGCACAAGTCACCTTGGGCTGCATTTCTCTCAGGTGCAGGGAGCTGCTTTGCAGAAACAGTTTAGGTGATCAGGTCTCCAATGCACTTGAACTTTCTTGAGGTAGTTCTTTACTCAGAGGACTATTGTGGGGGGGGGGGTATTTTTGTGTTTTTTTCCTGAGCTACCTGGACTCTCTAATAGAACAATCAATCATCATTTTCTTTTGGGCCTATAATTTTCTGCTTTTGCTGCAGCCTGCGTGTGTGTTTGGGTGTATGTGTGAGTGTGATACCTCAGAATTTTGTTTTCCTTTTTTGTGTGAAAATCTTTTTCTACACATTTTCATGGGTTAACCATTGTTTGCTGTATGAATACTTTAATGAATTATATACAGTTTGAATGAAATGTTATTTAAAAAAACACACTGTATCCCATAAAGTTTATTTTGAATTTTGAACAGGTGAATGTTTTTAAGTAAAACATATGCATTTCTGAACCTAAGCTTAACTTATATTCCTTTTTGAAGAGAAAAATTGAGGAATACAGTAGACTCAAATAACAGCCAGCACATTCTGTGCTATGAAAAAATCTAAGAGATAGCATTTTACTGCCCCACAGTCAACAGGTACTGATGTCATTTTCAGCTCAGTAGAATGGGTCAGAATGATTGTTTGGGGTTTTTTAATGTTTAGAAGACAAGGGTGGACTCTCACTCTCACCAATTGTATAACTGTTCTGTTGATCTTCTGCCAAAAAGAAATATGTGGATGTAATATCAGCACTGGCTTGGGGGAATGAGCCTATTGCTGTGAAATCCAAGATCTTGCTGAGATTATTGCTGAAAGATTGGCTTGTCTCAGTGATAAGGAACACCAGCTGACTGTGACACCAAGATACATCAAACAGGTAGCACGTTGCAAGACTTGTACTTTCAAGATACCAAAAGGACCTGGCAAGTTATGGCTTAAGGGACTTGTTTGGTCATACAGATCAGTTCACTGCTATATAAATATTTCTCCATAATATTAGCTGAATAGGTTAGATTGCAGGAGAATGGACACGTTATTAGAAAATTATCTCCCAGTGACATTGCTATAGTAATAGCAATATATATACAGACATATCCAGGAATTCATATACATGGATAATAGCCCAGATTTTACTGCATTTAAAGGATCAGGTTATCAAAACCTGGCCTTTATCTGTGTGCCTACAATTTGTGGGCACCTAAAATGGTGGCTTTAGTTATTTGTAGAAACAGCATTTACCTTCCTCATTGCAATCAGATATTTGGACTACTAAATGACTGACATTATGCCTGTAATTAAATTGTGGTGAAATATTGTATCTGCAAGAATTCATATCCACTCAATTGTGGGCAGAAAAAGGGAAAACCATTTAAGATTATGCTGAAAATCAGACCCTACATTATTACTGAATTCAGCTTCAGGAGTTAAATGTGTGTAGAAAGAAGTGAGTGCAGCAAGAAGCTCTCCCAGACTGCAATTCAGGGTTTCTACTTTCCTCCTGCAGTACATTTACCATCTGCTTTCTGGTTTTCAGTTTAGGGAATGGCATTAATAGAGTCAAAATCCTCACACGCTATGTCTACTTAGCACTAAAGGGCAAACTGAAGAATTCAACTCTACCTTAAAAAAACTCCTTTTGCAGTTTGAGCTTCAGGTCAAGAGGATAGGACTGTAACTTGACTAACCAGTTTTCACAAATGTAATCTCAAACCTTTATCCTTTATTTCTAAGCAGTGTCAGGTTATAATTGCCTTACTTTTCTAGTAGTCCTATTAATTTAAAGGAAACTATTTGTGTGAGCAAAAGGCGATCACAGTTTGGCCCAGAGTTTGAATGTTATGTATTGTAAAACTGTTACCATTTGGTTGCAAAGGAAAATACAATTTTATATAAGTTTAATGTAGTTGTTTTCCCACTCTGAAAATCATATAAAAGTGAGCACTTAACACTTTTTTCCAATGTGGACATGGCAATAAGTGAGTGGCCATTTCTTATTATTGCTACAAGTCTTTGGTAATGGGTCTGCACAGAGAGGCAAGTATGAATATGTGAGAACCTGATAAATATCTAGTATCTCAGAAATAAAAGCCTTATTTAAAAAGTAAAATGAACCATAGTTTTGGTAGCACTGAGAAAACACTTCCTTGGTCAAACTTTATATACACGTGGGGGCTAAACTTTCAAAATAGCCTGAGCTTGAACTCTAAATTTACACTCCTGATATTTTGTGCGCACATTTTCATGTGCTCAAGTTTTTGCATGCCCCTCTACTCACATCTGCAAATCAGAGTTTGTGTTAAAAAAATTGGATGACAAAAATTGTACACAAAAGTGTGCAAATTTAGGTGTGCATGTTTAGAGACTTTTTTTTTTAAATGTGGCCCTAAATGTACCAGAAAACTTAAAAATAATGCTCAGACAATCTGGATACTGCATGGGGGAAAAAGTCAACCTTTTCCATAATATCAAGCTGATAGGTCAAATGTCCAATGAAATAACATTTTTACATTCAGTTAAGCTTTGTGAATAATTTTTGATGTTGCTGTAGGTATGTACAAATAGAAAACATAAATACTGTAAATAAATAAAAAGTACTTTACCAGAATACTTCGCTTCTACTGAACTTTATGAAGAAAATATGTATTTAAAATCTTGACTCAATGTTTTTTGCTCTACAAACTTTCAGATTTTAGTTGGAGATTTATACAACATAGAGAGGACAACAGAAAATAATCCTGTACAAATTAGTCAAACCCTACTGGCTTTACTCAGGTAAGGCGTCCCCATAAGACAAGGGATCCCTTGCAAGAGTAAGACCAGCAGGATTTGTTCCATCATGGTTTTTCTTCTGCCTTTAATACTGCATCACACTCTTTCTTCTGGGTCTCCCCCTTCACAGTCCTCCCTAATTCCAATCATGTATTTATACGATAATAATGAATTAAGCCAGGTGAGCAACTCAGTCAATCATGGAAATTGTTTTATTTGATTTGTGGCCCTTTTCTGTTTTCCACAAATATTTTATGTCCCGATCTTTCAGCTCCATCCAGCTGGCTGGTCATTGCTCCTGTGTAAAGTGCCACTGAAGTTAATGTGGCTGTGGGTGGAACAGGTGTCGAGACACATGGGTGGAGGTGTAGAAGTGGGGTCCTTGCAAACACATTCACAAGCAGGAGGTGTAGAAGTGGGGTCCTTGCAAACACATTCACAAGCAGGATTGTTCGTAAGTCACCATGAATTTTAAACATATATTAGAGAATATTTGCAGAAATCAAATTTTGAACTTTTAAGTTGAGTGTTTGTATCCAAATCTGATTGTTACACTTTACCTGTCAGGGAATAGAAACAGCATAGTGTGACACATCTGTCCAATCAAAGCTAACCAACATGCCATTTGTTATAAATACAGTATGCAGTGTTGTAGCCATGTCAGTCCCAGGATATTAGAGAGACAAGGTGGGTGAGCTACGTTCTCTCTAAGGTGCACAGCTGTGCAGAAAGCCACAAAGGGCCGTGCAGGCATGCACACTGCACTCAGGGGCATGGGGGGTGTTGATGGGGGAGCTTGGGGTGTGCAGGGCTACGGCAACTCCCACAGCCCCGGGCCTGTGGTGCAGCAGGGCCAGACACCTCTCCCCCTCCCAGCCCCAGGGCTGTGGTGCGGCGGGATCAGACGTCCCACACACACAGCCACAGGGCCAGACACCTCCCCAGCCCCGGGGCTGATGCGGGGAGTCCTCTCTCCCTGCTGCAGCCCTGGGCAACCTGAATCCCAAACCCCACAGCCCTCACCCCCCACACACCAACCCTAGCCCTGAGCCCCCCCCCGTACCCCAAACCCCTCATCCCCAGCCACACCCCAGAGCCCGCACTCCAGCCAGAGCCCTCCCCCCCCCACACACACACACACACGCCCCGCCTCACACTTCGAACCTCTCGGCCCCACCCTCCCACATCACCTCCATATTGGTGCACATAACAAAATTCATTCTGCACATGAATGGGAAAAATTAGAGGGAACATTGTGGGTGAGGTAATATTTTTTATTGGACCAACTTCCGTTGCTATGCTAGATAAGCTTTCCAACTACACAGAGCTCTTCAGGTCTGTGAAAAGTACTCGGTGTCACAGTTAAATACAAAATCAAACGGATAATTTAGCATAAGCAGTTAACCTTATATAGTCCCTTAGAATATGTGCTAAGTGGCCCATTAATACCCCTAGTCATGGACAAAAACAGGGGTTGGGGGTTACAGATTGTTGTAATAAGCTATAAATCCAGTGTCTAGTACAGAGGGGGGCAAACTATGGCCCGTGGGCCACATCCGACCTGCAGGAAACTTCCCTCTGGTCCCCGAGCTCCTGCCAGGGAGCGGGGTCAGGACAGGTTTGTAGAGGAGCCAGCCCAATTCCCCTGCAGCGCAGTGAACAGGGTGGAGGCTAGCCCCTGGCCCCTCCCCTTCTGCCTCCCTTACAGTCACAGTTCCCCCAGCGCCTTGGCAGCGTGGCTGCAGCTCCAGCCAGGCGACACAGCTATAGCACCACCAGACCTGGTGCTCCAGCGCGGCGTGGGCAGGGAGCAGGGGGAGTTCTGGGGAGGCAGTCAAGGGGCCTGGGCTCTGCTGCCTGGGACAGGGGCAGAGCAAGCCACGGTCCCCCTCCACCCCCAACATGCTTGGCCCCTGTCCCCAGCAGCCAAGCCCAGACAGGGAGTGAGCCCTCCCCGATTGCCAGGGAGAGCAGCCAAACGAGCAGGGGAAACACACAGGGAAAGGACTGAGCCCCCGTTTCCCCCACCCCACAGGTAACATGGGGCGAGGAGAGCAGGGAGGGTTGGATAGGGGGCAGGGGTGGCAGTCGGGGTGGGGAGCAGGGGAGATTGGATAGGGGTGGGGAGCAGGGGGGATTGGATAGGGGATGGGCATCTTGGGGGGATGGTCAGGGGACAGAGAGCAGGGGGGATTGGATAGGATGCAGGAGTCAGGGATGGGGAGCAGGGGGGGGGTTGAGGTTCCGGGGGGCTGGATAGGGAGCGGTGGCCAGGCCATGCCTTGCTGTTTGGGGAGGCATAGTCTCCCCCAGCCTTCCCTACCCGGCCCTCCATACAGTTTCTGTAGCCGATATGGCCATAGGGCCAAAAAGTTTGCCCACCCTGGTCTAATGTCTAGCAAAGACATTGTAAATACTGAATAGTCACAGTGAGTTGCTCCTGCACTACCAATTCGCAGAAATACTATGAATAACAAATTCAGAGAAAACATAGGCACGCATGACTTGCCAGACTACATCAGACCCTGGGCCTCTGTAGTCCAGCACCCTACTTCTAACAGTGCAGGACTAACTCCTTCAGAGGAAAGTGCAAGAAATTGGGCATGAACTGGGCAATTATGGATAATCTGTTCATAGGGGAATTTCCTTCCTATCCCTCTACAGATGGAGGTGGTGGTTTAGCCCTTTTCCAAAACTCATGCCTGTTTTTTAATGCTTACAATTCTAAATCTGGATGGTTTCCTAAGCCATGTAAATTTTAAATCCTTTTTTTATCCTGCTAAGCTCTTGGTCACCTTGTGACTATGAATTCCATTGGCATTCCATCATAAACTGCCTGTGGTCAATTTGCAAATATGCTGACTTCACCAAATAAATAACTCTGTGTCTGATTCAGTCTAGAAATGAGTTTGGGTATATCAGTTCAAATTGCAGTGGACAAGTGACACCATCACCCAAACTCCACTTCTAGTCTCATGGACTGCTGACAATGTAGGTGTTAGTGCCAACATTGAGCCCAAGAACATGAATATAACAGACTTCCTCTCTCTCTCTCTCTCTCTTTTTTTAAGGTTGCTTGTTATGTTGGGAATAGATAGGTTTCTTATTGGGTGTTTCCCCCTCTCTTTTTAAAAATGGCCACTCTCCTCCCACTAGCATTAAACCCAGGTTGCCTTAGACAGCTTGGACTGGCTTACATGGTTACAGGAAAATTTCCTGACCCTTTTAGGCCCCAAAGTCTCCTCCAAGCAGTTCCCAACAGAATTCTTGGATTCCAAAGCCAAAAGGGACCACATCTGGCAGGCCCCAGCTGGACACGGTGGTGTGTGGGGTGTTTGGGGCTGGAGGCAGTGGGGTTGCGGGTATGTAGGGGAAGATGGGGGTATGTGGTGTGGGGCGAATAAGTGTATGTAGGAGAGATTGGGGGTGGGGTGTATAGCTGTTGGTGTATATGGGGCATGGGGTGGGATGTGTATGGGTTGTTACGCGGGAGGGGGTTATAGAGAAGGGGGTGGGGGTGGGACGTGGAGTGGGACGGGCTGTGGGACGGGGCGGGTCTCCCGAGTCACTTGTGCATTGGTTCGGTCACTGGGGAGACCGTTGCCGGGAAACGCGGTGTCAGAAGCCCCGCGGGCTGTGCTGCTGCAGGTATCGGCGGGGGAGGGGGCGGGATCTGGGTCCCTTGTTCGGCTCCGTGGACCTGGGGTCAGGAAGCCCCTAGAGCTCCCCTCCGGCTCACGCCTCCCGATCCTCAGGTACTCCCCGCCCCCTAGAGCCCCCTTTCCCGGTATCCTCGGCTCGGCTCGCCCCCCCCCCGTCCCCTAGAGCCTCCCCCAGGTACCCCGGGCCCCCCGCCCCCTAAAGCCTCTGTTAACCCGGTCCTCCCACACTTAGAGCCTCTCTTCCCCCTCCCCCCCGAGTTCCCTGGTAACCCGGACACCCTGCCCCCTGGAGCTCCCCCACCCCAGGTACCCCCGCTCCTGAGTCCCCTGGTAACTTGCTCCCTAGAGCTCCCAACCCCAAGTATCCCCTGCCACCAAGAAGTTAGAAACCCCTGGTAACCTGCCCCCCCCCCCAATCCCCTAGAGCTCTCCTCACATCCCCTAGAGGCCTCCTCCCGGGTATCCCTGGCTTAACCCCCTGCCCCCTAGAGTCCCCTGGTAACCCAGCCCCCCGCCCCTTAGAGCCCTCCTTCCTGGCTTGGCTCCCCACCCCTTAGTGACCCAGCCCCCCCTGCCCTCTAGAGCCCCCCCACCCCAGGTACCCTTAGTCCCCTGCCTCCTAGAGCCCCCTTCCTGGTATTCCCAGCTGAGCCCCCCCACCCCAGGTCCCCCATTCCCTAGTAACCCACCCCCCACCTCCTAGAGCCCCCCAGACCCGGTCCCTCCACCCCCTAGAGTCCTCTGGTAACCCGGCCACCTGCTCCCGAGAACCCCCCAGACCCAGCCTCTTGCCCCCTAGTACCTCCAGCCCTGGTACCCCATCCCCTAGACCCCACTGATAACCCACACCCCCTAGATCCCCCAACTCTCGTATCCCTGGCCTGGCCCCTGCCCCCTAGAGCCATCTTGGCCCTGGTACCTCAGCCCCTCTGCCCCTGGAGCCCTCAGTAACCTGGCCCCCCAGCCCTGGTATGCCCAGCTCCCTCCGCTCCCTAGAGTGCCCCCCCCCCACAGCCCAGGTACCAGGCCCCCAGCCTGGTATCCCTGGACCCCCCTGGGCTCCCTCGAGCACCCTCTGCCCCAGTAACCCAGCCCCTCCTGCTCCCTAGAGTCCCCCACCCCTGGAAGTCCTGGTCCTCTCTCCTCTCGTGGTCCACAGTCCTCGTTGCTACCCCTAGCCCCCTCTCCCCCTAGCCCTGATGCCCCCTGGCCTTCCCAAGGCCTGGTCACCCCTCCCCTCTCCACTGTGTTAGCTAGGATGTGGACAGCCCTGCGCCCTTACTCCCCCCCACTGCATTAGATAGGATGGGGAGGCCTGTACCCTCGCCCCCACCCCCGCATTAGGATGGGGGGCCCTGTGACCTCGCCATCGCCCACCCCACTTTGTTAAGAACTAACAGAAAGTGACAAGCGAGGAGCCTTTCCTTCCTTCCCACCCAGACAGTCACACCTACGGCCACTGCACACCCCTGCTGATTGCACTCTGCGCCAACACGAGCTCAGGTCGGTTCAATGAGACCTTAGTGGCTGGGTGAGTGGGACAAGTGTTGCCCCAATGTAAAACAAGTAAATTCGGGGTTCCATCATAGATGGGGCGATCCCTCAGGATGAGGACACACACTGCATGTGTAGTCTGAGCTGCGTCCTTTTGTCAGTGCTATCCAGTCTTGATCTGGGAGCAGAGTGCTCCGTCACTTGGTGCCATCTCTCTACTTTCTCCCAGGGCCAGGCACAGTTTTTCCTCCTTACTCGCTGATGAGGTAGACTGGGTGGTTCCTGATGGTTTGAGGAAATATTTTTCGTGCACTTGGTGGTATTTGGGACATTGGAGTAGAACATGTTTCTCTGTCTCAATCTCTGCTCTGTCCCCTTGACTGCAAAGTTGCTGCTCTCTGCTTTGGACTTCCCAGTCTCACCTCCAGCATGTGGTCACTGATTCTGTACCTAAGAGCGAAAGTTGGCTGTCATTTTGCACAAGGTCACCCGCGAGGTCTCTGCTCATGAGAGTTCTGTACAGGGAGCTGTCCCAGTCCCCTTTGTTGCTGATTTGATCTGTTCTTTCCAGTGCCTCATAGATTGGTGTTGCAGGGGCTGGGCTGACATCTTGAGCTCCTCTGCTGGTTGGAGGTGGGAGCTGTTGAGCACGGAGCAATGATGTGTGAGGATGGATATTTTCATTTGGATTTAGTTTTTGACTCTTTTACTTTGTGCAGATTGGAGCATTTGCTACTTTGATTGAGGTGGCACCAGAAGTTGAATGTGCTTGTCTTTATGTTGATGAGCAGGGGGAGCCTGCCCAGTGGGGCTCAGTAGCCACAGAGGACTTGCAGACCTACAGAGGCAGGGCTTCTGCTGGGGTTTTATTCCAGTGACCCTAGAGCAGGGATTCTCAAACTTCATTGCACTGTGACCCCCTTCTGACAACAAAAATTACTTCACAACCCCAGGAGGGGAGACCAAAGTCTGAGTCCGCCCAAGCCCCACTTCCCTGGGTGGAGGGCCAAAGTCCGAGACCCACCGCTCCAGGCAGGAGGGCCAAAGCTGAAACTCAAGGGTTTCAGCCGCAGGCAGGGGGCCTGAAACTTGAGTCCTGCCACCCAGGGCTGAAGCCCTCGGGCTTTGGCTTTGGCCCTGCGTAGTGGGGCTCAGGCTTCAGCCCCAGGCCCCAGCAAGTCTAAGCCAGCCCTGGTTACCCCATTCAAAGGGGGTTGGGACCCACAGTTTGAGAACCACTGCCATAGGGTGTGGTTGAAGTCAGGCCCTAGAGTTCACTCCCATGTAGTAGAATGGGTTGGATTCTGATGCCAGATATGTAATAAAATTTTACTCTGTTTTGGTTGCTTCTGGGCTGTTCCTGAAATGTCCTGATGTTTGTTCCAAGCAGCAGGTTTCTAGAAAGTGTCGGTTTCTCCACAGACCAGTGTAGGTGCCAGTGTGATCAGTCATCAGCACCCAGCAGGCACTTGATCTCTGAGTTATTTTGTAGGAGACTCAGATTCTGGGGACGGTTCCAGTGGGGCTGGTGAGCCAGATTGAAGAAGGCCATGCTGTTACATTCCTTTCTTACTCCCCATTCTGGCTTAAAGGTCTCCTTTCCTGTTTATTTTTATCCTGTATTTGATGGACTGGTACATGGATTTAATGAGGCCAAATGTTTTCCCTTCAATTTTAATGTTGCAGCAATTTAAATTTCAGTCCTGGGTGCCAGATTGTCACACTGTTTTGAAATCTATGAATCAGTCAAATATTGCTCTGCTTTTTGTTGTTCACATATTTGTAAATGAGAACCTGTTAGATAAAGATGTGGTTGGCAATTCATTTATTGGGGAGATTATGTTATGGCTGTTAGGTACAAACACACCAAGTTCCTCAAACTCTCCCTCTGACACACAGCCTATTGCCAAGCACATAAGTGTGCCCAAGGCCCTCATTTCCCACAGCTGTGCATGTATCTCGGCTGGTCATATGTGATAGGGCTGCTCACCAGAGATTCAAACATTCTAAAGCCATGTTTCAACTTACAAGCTTACAGCAGCACAACTGTACCGATACAGCTGGGCCACTGTAAGATCGCTCGTATAGTCACGTTATCCCGACGGGAAAGAGCTCTCCCGTCGACATAATAAAACCAGCTCAATGAACTGTGGTAGCTGTGTCACCGTGAGAGCGTCTCTTGCCAACATAGTGCTGTGCAGGCGAGGGCTTATGCCGGCAAAACTTAAGTCACTCAGGGCAGGGCTGGCTCCGCCTTTTTGCCGCCCCAAGCGGCGAAGCGGGGGAAAAAAAAAAAGATAAAGCCAATCGGTGGCACTTCGGAGGCAACTCAATCACGCTGCTTCATTCTTCGGTGGAAATTTGGCGGCGGGGCCTTCACTCCCTCTCTTCGGCGGCACTTCGGCGGCAGCTCAAAGAGGAAGAGAGGGACTGAGGGACCCACTGCCGAATTGCTGCCAAAGACCCGGACGTGCCACCCCTTTCCATTGGCTGCCCCAAGCACCTGCTTCCTTCGCTGGTGCCTGGAGCCGGCCCTGACTCAGAGGGTGTTTTTTCACACCCCTGAGCAACAAATGTTTTGCAGACATAAGTGCTAGTGTACACATGGCCTAAGGCCAGAAGGGACCATTGTGATCATCTAGATTGACCTCAAGTACAGCACAGACCAAAGAGCTTTCCTACACTAATTCCTAGAGCAGATCTCTTAGAAAAACACCCAATCTTGATGTAAACATTGCCAGTGATGGAGAATCCACCATCCTTGGTAAGTTGTTCCAATGGTTAATTGCTCTCACTATTAAAAATTTACACCTTATTTCCAACAGAGGGTCCTGTGGCACCTTTGAAACTAACAGAAGTATTGGGAGCATAAGCTTTCGTGGGTAAGAACCTCACTTCTTCAGATGCAAGTAATGGAAATCTCCAGAGGCAGGTATAAACCAGTATGGAGATAACGAGGTTAGTTCAATCAGGGAGGGTGAGGTGCTCTGCTAGCAGTTGAGGTGTGAACACCAAGGAAGGAGAAACTGCTTCTGTAGTTAGATAGCCATTCACAGTCTTTGTTTAATCCTGATCTGGTGGTGTCAAATTTGCAAATGAACTGGAGCTCAGCAGTTTCTCTTTGGAGTCTGGTCCTGAAGTTTTTTTGCTGTAAGATGGCTACCTTTACATCTGCTATTGTGTGGCCAGGGAGGTTGAAGTGTTCTCCTACAGGTTTTTGTATATTGCCATTCCTGATATCTGACTTGTGTCCATTTATCCTCTTGCGTAGTGACTGTCCAGTTTGGCCAATGTACATAGCAGAGGGGCATTGCTGGCATATGATGGCATATATAACATTGGTGGACGTGCAGGTGAATGAGCCGGTGATGTTGTAGCTGATCTGGTTAGGTCCTGTGATGGTGTTGCTGGTGTAGATATGTGGGCAGAGTTGGCATCGAGGTTTGTTGCATGGGTTGGTTCCTGAGTTAGAGTTGTTATGGTGCGGTGCGTGGTTGCTGTATATGAATATAAGAATATGCTTAAGGTTGGCAGATTGTCTGTGTGTGAGGACTGGCCTGCCTTCCAAGGTCTGTGAAAGTGAGGGATCATTGTCCAGGATGGGCTGTAGATCACTGATGATGCGTTGGAGAGGTTTAAGCTGAGGACAGTAGGTGATGGCCAGTGGAGTTCTGTTGGTTTCTCTTCTGGGCCTGTCTTGTAGCAGGAGGCTTCTGGGTACACGTCTGGCTCTGTTGATTTGTTTCTTTATTTCCTTGTGTGGGTATCGTAGTTTTTACAGGCAGCAGCCGTTGCTTACTTGCTACCTTGAACATTCTCATGTAGACTTCTTATGTGGATTGGAGCCTCCCAAGATTCATTGTTCCTTAAGTGCTTCTTGATTGGGCACTTAATTTGCACATTTCTTTCTTAAGAAGCTGATCAAATGCTTTACAAAGGCTACTTAAAATTTAAGCCAGTACACAGCCAATATTATTAACTTCGAATACAAATATGATACATGCATACAAATAGGATTAATAGATTTAGTAGATCATAACCTTTACTGAGATATGTTACATGGCATATGTAGCATAAAACATATTCTAGTTACGTTATATATACATTTATAAGCATATTTTTATAAAGACTTATGGGGTGCTCCGTTACAACCACTACAGCTGAAATCACTGATAATCAGGTCTAAGGCCTGGTCCACACTAACCCCCCACTTCGGACTAAGGTACACAAATTCAGCTACGTTAATAACATAGCTGAATTCGAAGTACCTTAGTCCGAACTTACCACGGGTCCAGACGCGGCAGGGAGTCTCCCCCGTCGATGCCGCATACTCCTCTCGCCGAGCTGGAGTACCGGCATCGACGGCGAGCACTTCCGGGATCGATTTATCGCGTCTAGACCAGACGCGATAAATCGATCCCAGAACATCGATTGCCTGCTGCCGGACCCGGAGGTAAGTGTAGACGTACCCTTAGTGCTTAGACCTGCTGTGGGACAGTGTTTCTATAGAAGAGACGGCCCAGTCTGCACTAGCAGCAAGGTTCCCCCCACTGAGAGCTCAGCTGAAATCACTGAGAGCAGAGTGGAACCTCAAGAGACCAACTCGCAGAGGTCACAGTGGCAGGTTGCAGCAGAAGGTGATGGCACAGGGCCATTGGCAACAGAGCGATGGAGTGAACGGTGGCACAACGAACAACAGTGACCAGACCAAACAGTGAGCAGCTGGAGGAACGAGCAAGGTGCCTTCTTGCCCCCACCTGGGAGGTGAACTCATGTGAAAGCACCTCTGAACTCTGAGTCTCCATTGACCAAGGACAACACCGGTGAGTGTTAATGAGGCTGTTAAGAATGCTGGAGACACAACACAGTTCATGCGAACAAACATGGCTGTGGCATCATACTTCCTATTTAAGCAAGAGATACCACATACTACAAACTGGAGGCCAACGTTAAGTGCATCGTCACTTGTTCATCCTGAAGTTGAACACTGGTTCCAAACAAGACCAGCAAATGCTCACTAGCTTTCTGCAAGTAACTCAACTGACTGGCTAGAAGCATGTGGTGCAACAGTGAAAGACTCAACAGTTGAAAAAGTGAAGAACTCTCTCACCACATTCAAAACATTTGCATACATGGCTGATGAATGCACTGATGCAAAGGGCATCAAGTATTAAGTCATTGTGTACGTTATCTTGATGTCAGTGGTAGGCCAGTAGATGCATTTCTAGATGTTCAAGTTATAGAAGACACATTGGCTGCATCTGTGACAACCCACATCTTAGAAGAGTTAAATGCTTGTCAACTGGACCCCAAACAGATGGCTGCTTGTGCATTTGATGGAGCTGCTCTGGAAGACATAGTGGAGTACAAATTTTGCTCAGAGAAAAGTGTAACCCTAATGTCTCCTATACACACTGCAGAGGCCATCTACTCCAACTAGTGCTAGTACAAGCTGCAGACTCTTCAAAAGACATTTAAAAAGCTATAAATTTAATGTCTTCATTATATTCTTTTTTCAGCAAGAGTCCAAAAAGACTGAATATCTTGGAAAATATAGAAGATACACTGGGACTGAAGTTCAAATTAGCCCAATCTGGGAAAATCCTCTGGCTTTCTCATGAGCAATCCTTGGCTGTTGTCTTAAAATTACTCCAGCCATTATTACTGGCTTTGGAAAGTATCTACCAAGATGGGATGGATCTAAGTAGTGAGGCTGGTGGATTACTTTTGCTACTACATTCAGAGAAGACCATTCTCTCTCTTGTAAGTCTGCTGTTGAAACCACTTGGGTCATTAAACAATGCCGTCCAGGCATCTGCTACAACAGTAGTAAATCTTTGTCCAGCAATAGAAGCTACATTTGAATCAATCAGAGAGCTATCCATTGAAAAAGTACTGAAAGAAGCAAAAACTTCAGTCCAGAAGTTGACTAATGAAGGCATTTATATTGAATCCTTAAGTGAAGAGGACAAGAAGTGTTTAAGACAACTGAAAAAGTACACAGACTTGATTCTTAAAAATCTACAACAGTGACTTCTAGATTCTACTCAACCTCTACTTAGGTTTTACAGATCCCTGTCCTATAAAACACTGACAGTTGAGTGGAGTGAGGCACTACCAGCATTGGGGCTTCCACATGCTCAGGACAGAATAGAGAATTTGAACACGGAGTGGAATATCATACGACAAATGAATGAAGATTTGACTTCAACTTCTTTTTTATCATCACTAGTGGCTTGACACAATCTTTATGCTATGTTTCCTGGGATGAAAGAAGTAGGAATTCATCTCTTGCTACTCCCAGTCACAACAGTTACAGTTGAGTGTTCTTTTTCATCATTTAATAGAATTTTGTGTTATGAAAGAAGTCGCCTTCTGCCTGATCATGTGAATGAACTAATGAGCATATCAATTGAAGGAATGGAAGTACCAGACACAGGAGAAGCCACCAAAGATGAACGCATTGCATTCAAGAAGTTCATTAACAGAGTTGCACAAAATTATAACAAGAAACCAACAAGGATGTAGATGTAGTGCTTCACAGAAGGCTTGAGTAGCCAACTTTAATTTGTGTGATGATTTTAAAACATGAGTTAAATCTAATAAAATGGTCATGAAACATTTTTCAGTTTTTACTATGATGCCATACAGCCCACCTTCACCCTCACAGTCTCACCCCTCATTGGCCCCGATTCCCCTCCCCCCTTTAAATTCCAACCCCCCCCCCCCCCCCCCCCAATTTCAATTCCTGGGGAAAACACGGCTCCTGCCTCTTTGCCAGTCAGCCCCTGACTGAGCCAGGCTCCCTTCTTTTCTCCCCCCTCCAGGCCTAGCATTGGCTGCAGGTATAACAGGGCAGGGCTAGCTGAACCCACAGGTGTTCCTTAACCCCTGCTGTGCCTGGCTGCAGTCTCTCTGCTCCATCACAATCCCTCACCACATGACTCCCTTTGGGATCTGTCCCCCCTCCAATTGCTCTCTACCATCCCATGAAAAGAAGTCTGCATTCAGATGGGCTCTCCCGGCCTGGTGCTGGATGCAGAAGGAGAAGGGCTGGAGGGAAAGGCACCACCTCATGACTCGGGGATTTGTGTCCTTCATGGCATGGAGCCAGCGGAGGGGGGCATGGTCAGTAACGAGAGTGAAGTGTGCATCCAGAAGATAATAATGGAGTGAATCCATGGCCCATTTTACCGCCAGGACTTCTTTCTTAATTACAGAATAGGTCTCCTCTCGCGGGAATAGCTTCCTGCTAATATATAGGATGGGGTGTTCATCGCCCCCGACTCCCTGCGATAGAACAGCTCCTAGGCCCACGTCTGTGGCGTCTCTTTGTAACAAAAACTCCTTGGCGAAGTCAGGGCTTTAGAAGATGGGTGCCTGAGAGAGCCGGGCCTTCAGAGTTTGAAACGCCTCTTCACAGGCTCTGGTCCACTGGATCCTTTTAGGACTCTTGTTCTTGAGGAGGTTGGACAGGGGGGCCACAATGGAGGAGAATCCTGGGATAAAGTGGCGGTAATACCTGGCTAGTCCCAGGAATCAGCATACATGCTTCTTTGAGGATGGCATGGGGCACAGCTGGAGGGCCTGAACTTTGCTAACGAAGAGTCGGATCAAGCCCTTTTCCAATGTGTACCCGAGCTAGGTGGTCTCATTCTTCCCAAGGTGACATTTGACAGGGTTCGCTGTCAGGCCGGCCTCCTGGAAGGACTGGAGGTCCAAAGTCATATGTTTCAAATGGTGTTGCCAGTTGCGACTATAAATTACCACGTTGTCGAGGTATGCAGCTGCATACCTGCTATGGGGGCAGAGAATTCGGTCCATTAGCCACTGAAATGTGGCCGGAACCCCATGCAAACCAAAGAGCATGGTCTGGAACTGAAAAAGCCCAGACGGTCAAGCAGTTCATCAGCCTGTGGCATCGAACTTCGATACTGCATTGACCTTATGGAAGTCAATGCAAAAGCAGGTGCTTCCATCGGGCTTAGGGACCAGTACCACGGGGCTCTTCCAGTCACTAAGCGACTCCTCAATCACCCCCCAAAGCTAACATCGAGCGAAGTTCTTCTTTCATGGTCTCTCTAAGCTTCTGGGGAAGGGGATGCGGGTTTTCTCTGACCTTAATGCCCAGGTCCGTGTGAATATGATGAGTTATCAGGTGAGTTTGCCCTGGTCGGATTGAGAAAACGGAAGAGAAGGCAGTGATCAGTTTTTGCGCCTGACCTCTCTGCTCTGGGGTTATATTGTTCCCAGTCTTGACCATCCCTGGAGTTGAGGCCTTCATGACCTGGGGGCCCAGTTCAGGCTCTGGTGGGTAAGGCGCTATTAGTAAGCCTTCCTGGGCTTTCCATGGTTTTAACAGGTTCATGTGGTAGATTTGTTGTACCTTACATTTATCTGGTTGCTTGATTTCATAGTTCACCTGCCCTACACATCGGATCATCTCATACAGTGCTTGCCAACGGGCCAGGAGCTTCAATTCTGAACTGGGCAACAATAGCAGCACCTGGTCACCAGGGTGAAACTCCCGGAGACACGCCTGTTTATTGTAGGCCGCTTCTTGGGTATCCTGGGTATGTAGGAGGTTCTCCATGGTGAACGAGCCTAGGGCCTCAAGCCTCTCCCTCAGGTTTAAAACATACAGTACCAAGTTGTTAGCTCGGGACGGTTGCTCTTCCCACATTTCTCGCACAAGGTCTAAAATCCCGCGGGTTTGCCTCACATATAAAAGCTCAAATGATGAGAAGCCAGTGGAAGACTGGGGTACTTCCCAGACTGCGAACAAGAGAGGCGAGAGCAGCTGGTCCCAATGCCGGACATCCATCAGGACGAACCTTCGGAGCATTGTTTCTAGGGTTTGGTTAAAGCGCTCTATCAGGCCGTCTGTTTGGGGGTGGTATACAGATGTTCTTAAGGTCTTGATTTTGAGTAACTGGCAGAGATGCTTGATCATCTAGGACATTAAGTTTGTCCCTTGATCTGTCAAGATTTCCTGGGGCACCCCAACTCGGGTGAAGATGTTCAGAAGTTCCGTAGCCACCCCCTTGGCAGTCATGGAGTTTGAAGAGACAAAGAATTTGCGGATATTTGTCCCACCTTTGGCCTGTATGCTTTTATTATGTCCAGTTGATTGCTGCATGCTGCCTTATGTCAGTTTTGCCACCATGCCCAATAGTGAATCCACACTGACACAAAGTACAAAAGACTTTACCAGAATCACCGTTGGCAGGTTTTACCCTGTTGTATTTTTCTTCCCATTGACATTTGTATCTATACAGTCTCTTCGTTTTTTTCTGTTTAGGTCCAGACCGTCTCAAGTTCCCACTGTGTATAACAAGACAGATAGGCTGCTGCATCTGGACCCCGTGGAGCTTTCTCCAGGCGGGTGGCTCCATCCCTAGATACAGAGTTGCAGAAACTGAGCCTGGAGATGATGAGTTGGGGTATTCACCCAATTCCAGTGTATAGAATTACATTTGGTCCCCCCTAAATCCAGCTCCCTCCCCGCAGTTCCTATTGGATAACAATGTTCCAGTTCACATCCCGTCCTAAATTGTTGTGTAACATTGCTGCCGAACAGTTGCTACTCCCACAGAGCTGGCTGCATTTTGGAGGGAAGCAAAGTACTTCCTGGGACAAGCCCCATTGTGGCCAATGAGAGTTTTGGCTGAGTGAGGGATGCAGAAGTCAGGCTGGAGTTTGAAGGAAGCTTGGGATCCTATGGAATAACAGGCACTGGGCATAAGTGGGATTTAGGAAAGGAAAAGGATGGGCAGAGACACTGAGGTGTGTGGTGAAGAGGCAGGGCTTGTCTGTCGTGAATATAAAGAGGATTCTGTTTTGGGGCTCCTGGACACAGACAGAGCCTGTGGTTCCACCTGGCTCTCTAGCTCCCAGCCATGTCACTTCACTGGGGCTCCCTGGCCTGGTCAGTCATGGAAGGTGTGAGAGCCACCCACATGTGCCTGGTTGCTGTATTTAGCTGTAGTGAGAGGATGACCATTAGAAGCACTGCCCCAAGAGACTGGGAGGAGGAGGAGGAGGGCGGCTTTCTGTCTCTTACCTCTGCTGAAGATGATACTCTCATGGGGGGTCTTGTTCTTGGTTTCAAGGTTGAAACAGTTCCAGCACTAGTCCCGGAACTGGCGCTGGCACTCATGGATGGCAATCTGGATGGTGGAGACCATGACATCAGGTTGTGCACATATACTTCCAACTGCTGGGTCACACCACCACTCAAATGTGATCTACCCGCTCCTCTGTCGTGCCAGAATGGAAACAGAGGCCAGCTGCCCTCAACTTGAGCAACAGGTCCCAGAATGTGCCACAGCCAGGCTGCTCTGATCCAGGGAGCAGCACAGGCTGGGACCTGTCCATGCACCGCATGTCTAGGTGACGACAGAGACTGCAGGCCACACTGGGCTCTGCAGGGCAGGTGCCATGCTTCAGAGATCCCACATTGGCCACATGCATTACTCAGTTCTCGTCCGCCACAGGGGTGGAATATGTGAGAGAGGATGGTGCACAATGTGCAGTGGAGTCCCATCAGACCAGGCATAGGGGGCCTCTGGATTCTCCTTAACTCTGCCACTGACTCACTAAAACTGGTCAAATCCATCTCCCTCCCTGCCTCAGTGAGATAATGTGCCTTTGGTGCAGTGATGCACTCTGCCTATAGCAGCTTCCTCCACGTGGAATATCATAATGTACATCACTGCTCTGGACAAACAACCTCCTGTGTCCAAACTGGGAAACAGAAATGCTCAGAATGGCTGGGAATGACTGACATCTGCAATGAACAGGAGGAGTTGCACTGGGAGAAACTATACAGCAAGAGAACGCTGTAGACATCAGGGCTTGGAGTGAGGAGAAAGAGTTGCGTGTGTGAGGGAGAAAGAGTTCCCCTCATTAGAAGGGGCAGGCCCCCCCAAATCCCTCTGCTCCCTGGTCACTATTGCAGCCCCGGTGAACACAGGAAAGGTTAAAGTGGCAGTCGTTTTAAAACAGGGAGAGGAAACCTGCTCCTCACAGTTAACGTCTTGTTCCCCAACCCCTGCGAGGCTGGAAGATCCTGCTCCATCCCAAGGAGAAGGCAGCTGGTCCTGAAAGCAAATGACCTATGACTCCCCTTCTGATGCTCACCGCCAGGGGAGCCTGGCTGCTTCTTGAGGCGAGTAAAGGGGGCCAGTGACTGAGCCCTTCTGTACTTCTCCCACTCACAGGGGGAGGGGGAAGAGAGGAGCGAGGGCGGGGGCTCAGGGAGAAGGGGTGGCGCGAGGGCAGGGCCTCGTGCTCAGGGAAATCCCGCTTCCCATGGACCCCTGACCCTGCATGCCCTTCAGCAGACCCCTCTGCCTGGCCTGACCCCTCACCCATCTCTAAGAGCGACACTGTTGGCTCAGAGTCTCAAGCGCTGCATCCTGAGCCCAGTGCTGAGCCACTCCCAATGGAACCTGCAGCCTCAGCCAGGCAACCACTGAGGCATCACACAGGGCCTGGCCCAAAATTCATTAGAGCAGCCCCCAACCCAGCCAAGCAGAACATAGACTCCCAGCCCCTGCAGAGAGGCCCCCATTTCTCCACATGTCCCCCATCCTACCATCACACATGAAGAGCTGCTGGTCTAACTCAGATTTCTATAGATGGTCAGGGAGTGCAAATTTGAGTGGTGATGTGACCTAACGCATGGGGTGCAATGCCACTCAAATTTGGCCTGGCTACCCCACTGAAGAAATTTGGCCTAGCTGCCCCTCTGGCAAATTTGAATGGCATTGCACATTTTGAACCATGGGGTTGCAACTTGCAACCCCATGGTTAAAGTACAGGATAAAAGGTGTTTTGTACTGATTTAGTATGGGAGAGTCATTTCTTTTTAAACTAAGGAATGTCCATTACAATGGCCTATTGATAAACCTACCCACAAGGTTCCCTGTCACTGGCTCTGTTGTGAGTGTGGCTATAGTCTGCATACGGAATGATGGGATTTCATGTTTGTTGGCTTAGTGATTTATCCATTGAACTCACTCAGTTAACAAGTGTGTGATAGGGAGCTCTGGCTTTAAGGCAGGATTCAGGCCCATCATCCGCCTGTTTCTGGTGCCGCCTAGGACCAAGGCATGCTGGGATTTGTAGTCCAAAAGGACCATTGGAACTGTAGGCCTCTCGGCAAGGACTCCTGGGAAGGGAGGTGTGATGTCTGGGGATCACGCAGACCAGAAACGGGTTCCGTCCTGTACTGAAGGATGCCTTTGTGCTGTGTAGCTTTGATTCAGTAGCCAGCCCACAAGCACAAGGTCTCACCCTGGCTTCTACCAGCCTAGTTGCCCTTCGCAGGCTTGTGTTGTGGGGCTAAAAATTGCAGTATAGACATGGAGCCTGGGCTCTGAAACCTGGGAAGGGCGGTGTTCTCAGAGCCTGACCTCCAGCCTAAGCCTGAATATCTACACTGCTATTTTTAGCCCATTATGCAAGCCTCAGTCAGTTGACCTGGGTTCTAAGATGCTGCGAGGATTTTTTTGCAGTGTAGATGTGTATCCTTTATCATTACGTGAAGGCACATGAACTAGGACTGAGGAATTGCAGGGGACAGGGACTGTATTAGGGTATGGGACAGGCAAGTACAAGGAATCAGAGGAATGTGGGGGTGCAGAGGAAGGTGGTGTGCAGGTGGTAGATTGGGGAGCTGCAGGGGAAGGCATGGGGGACAGGAGGCAGATGGGAGTGCAGGGGAAAGTGGGTGCATGGATGTATGTAGTTACGGTTGGATTTTGACCCTGAGATGAGGACACACAAATTGAGGGCAAGTGACTTCCCCATCATGGTAAAAAAAAAAAAAAAAAAATCAGTAGACAGGCAGCAAACAAGGCAATTGAGTGATTTTCAGTCTTGTGTTTTTTTTGTGATAGTCTCATGATTTCTGGGATCTAACTCTTGATTTTTGAAGATTTGGGCTGATGATCCTGGGTTGGGAAAGGAGAATGCCCAGCAGGCCAGTTAGCTTATTTGAGGGGATTCTCATGGGTCCTTTGTGAGTGAAAGCTGTCAAGCTGTCTGGAGTGGCTCAGGAAGATGAGTGCCAATCTCAGGGCAGACTGCTACAGGGCACAAACCCCAAACTGGTTGTGAGTGCCATACTTAGAGTTCACCAACTACGTATCAAGTGTGAACTCCTCAAGCACTATAACAGCCTTAACATAGAGTCACAGACAGTCCCCTTGGGCACTCTGATCTATTTGGCCACCCACGCAAACTTGCCTTTGTGATAGATGGCCCCTTACCCCCAAAATCACCAGAATATTCTGCTTACTCCCAGTCCCAAAGCACCAGTCACTTACCCCAGGTCAATTGTACCTCAGCACCAAAGACAATACTTATAGCCAATCCTATAATAAACTAGCTAAAGATCTATTAAGTAAGAAAAAGGAATCATTGTTATTTACAAGGTTAAAGCGGGTAAACTTGCACACACCAATGAGTTACAGTCTTAGCTTCCAAAAAGTAATGTAAGCTGCTAATGTGCATGCTCTCTATGTCCTTTAGGGCTAACCAGGCTAAACAGCTGGGAATCCCTTGCTTATGTTTGGAAGTCTAGCCCTCTCCCTGAAATCCAAGCAGCATAGGGATAATAATTTATTCTTGACAGGGATTTTTATTCCTTTCTCCCAGATTTGAAACTGATGGGATGAGTGTTTGTGCACATTTCGTTTTCAGGGGCGGGGAGGAGGAGGGGGGGGGAGAAAGCAATCAACAAAGTCTTTTGTCCCTGATGTTCTACCATGGCTTGTCTGGCATCTATGGGCCTTCTTTTGTTGGAGAGGAGATGACACCTTTTGTAGTAAACTAATATTTCACACTTGGTAATGCATCTCTCCTGACTGTGGGGGTTTATAGTTTCAGAGAAACAGTTTTTATAGTTACAGAACAAATATTACCTTATAACATGGAGTACAGACATTATAAGAAAGATTAATACATGCAGTGTCCTACAAGCATTTAATTAAGACTAAACACATTCTTATAAATCTAATACCTGTTTTAACAATGTTAACCCACAGGTGAGCCAAAATGGTTTCCAGCTATGCATCTCTGTGTTTAGTGATACCTAGGGGCTTTGGCATGAGCTGACACTTGGTCTGTTAGCATCACAAAGGCATTGAAGCATGGCTTTTGTGTGTGTGTGTGTGTGTGTGTCCATCCCACACGCCTCCCTTTGCTGGAGAAGTATTTTGGTCTACACCATCTCCAGCACCTTTTGAGATAGGGTAGGAGGGAGCAGGCATGAGGGGTCTCTGGAGAGAACAAGTCCAGACGGCCCGGGGTTGGAAACCATGCATGAAGAGCTGCATCCTTTAGACAATATGTAGGCTCAGAGGCAAGAGTCTCAGCGCTGTTGCTTTCTGATGGCATGTTCTGGTGGGCTCCCTAGAGAAGGTGACTTACTGGTGTATGGGCACCCTCCCCCTCCACTGGCTGGTTGGCTGGGATGCAGCAGTACCTGGAGAATGGAGAGCAGGAGCGGTGGAAGCTCCCTAAAAGTGGGGGGCCACTGGTGCCCAAACCGTGGCCCTGCCCCCTGTGCTGCCCTATCCCTCCAAGGCCCTGCTCTTGTGCCACCCCTTCTCCCTGAGCCCCTGCCCTCGCGCCGCCTCTTCCTGCAAGGCCTTGTTCCTGGGCCAACTCTTCCCCCCCCAAGACCACGCCCTCTGCTCGCTCCTCTCTGCCTGCTTGCTCCTCTCCACCACGCCCCCCTGTCACTCAACCTCCCACTTTTAAAAGTGATGGGGCCATGGTCCCCTGGCCCACCCCTGTTCCAGCATCTCTGATGGAGAGCCACCCCCTCTGCACAGATTGTGAGGCTACCAGCTACTAAGATGGATGGCCCAGAGTAGGGCAGGCAGCATGCCTGCCTGCTAACATGGTGCAGCTGTGCACTGATGGGGAGGAGAGTCCCACTCTATGTATGTGTGGCTACACCTGGCCCCCTGCTCATGCTCCCCCAGTCAGTGCAGTGCTGGTCCTGTCCCCATGGATACTCCCTTGCCTGATTGTATAATAATAAAATAATAATTAATGGAGATATCCCATCTCCTAGAACTGGAAGGGACCTTGAAAGGTCATTGAGTCCAGCCCCCTGCCTTCACTAGCAGGACCAAGTACTGATTTTGCCCCAGATCCCTAAGTAGCCCCCTCAAGGATTGAACTCACAACCCTGGGTTTAGCAGGCCAATACTCAAACCCCTGAGCTATCCCTCCCCCCAAACTGGTGTCCACAGTTCAAGAAGGATGTTGTAGTCCAAGCTAGTTTACTTGGTGCCCAGGCCTTTGATAGGCTGGCCCATGAAGCACAGTCCAGTGTGCCATTCGCCTTATTTCTGAGCTGACTTCAAGCTCTTGCACTGGCATTCAACACCCCTGCTGTGTTCATCTGAGCTTAAGCAGGGGTTTCAAGTGATGCAAGTATCTCCTAGCACTCTGGCAGTCATACCCCACAGGACAGGGCCGAGAAGCAAGGAGGTGTCCTTTGCATACAACACTCCTCTGAACAGCACTGCACTAAAAAATTTCTGCAGTCAGCAGGCTGTTTGGCCTTGCACCTGCATAGGGCTGTGATCTATATGGGAGGCTTCGTGTAGGTTCTTTGCCAGAGGACTGGATTTTCTGCTTTAGTGGGTTCTTGAATATGACGCAGCACCTGTCTTGAAATATTGAAACTCCTGAGGAGTAGCAGTGTGTCAGTGCTCTGTGACATGTGACGCAGACTTAACCATTCTGGCTGAGATGGCCTGAGATGTATTTTTTTAATGAGCTTACGGGTTTGGTTAGTGAAAGTGATAGTGTTGATGTAATCTACTTAGACTTCTGTAAGGCGATTCACTTGGTACCACACAACATTTTGATTAAAAAACTAGAGTGATATAAAATTAACATGGCACACATCTAATGGATTAAAAACTTGCTAACTGGTAGGTCCCAAAATGCGATTATGAACAGGGAATCATGGAATGGGTGTGTTTCTAACGTGGTCCACTGGGATTGGTTCTTGGCCTTATGCTATTTAACATTTTTATCAATGTCCTGAAAAAAAACATAAATTCATCATTGATAAAGTTTTCAGACAACATAAAAATTGGAAGAGTGGTAAATAATTAAGAGGACAGGTCACTGATACAGAGCGATCTATAACACAATCCAGTGGCTGGAAGTTTAAGATAGACAAATTCAGGCTGGAAATAAGGCATACATTTTCAACAGTGGGAGTATTTAACCACTGGAACGATTTGGTGGATCTGCTTTAGGAATTATTTTTGGGAAGTTTTCTGACCTTTATTCTACAGAAGGCCAGACTAGATAATCACAATGGTCCCTTCTGGCCTTGGAATCTATGAATCTATGGATTGCTTCTTAACCTGGTCACAGGCAAACAATATGCATTTTAATATGGCTAAATGTAAATGTACACATCTAGGAACAAAGAATGTAGGCCAAAATGACAGGATGAGTGCTCTCCTGAGAAGCAGTGACTCTGAAAAAGATTTGGGGGTCATGGTTGCTAATCAGCTGAACATGAGCTCCCAGTGTGACGCTGTGGCCAAAACAGCTAATGCAATACTTGGATGCATAAACAGGGGAATCTCAAGTAGGAGTTGCGAGAGGTTCTGGTGTCCACAGTTCAAGAAGGATGTTGATAAATTGGAGAGGGTTCTGAGATGAGCTATTAGAATAATTAAAGGATTAGTAAACACGTTGTGTGATCACAATGGTCCCTTCTGGCCATATGAATCCTTCCAGAGGAGCCCACCAACACACTGCTGAACAGTGTAAAACCCCGCTGGCTGAGCATGGCATGGAAAAGCCTTTCCCTACAACAGCGGGCTGGCCAGCACGTGAATTTCCATTGTAGAAAGAGGACTCCCTCCTTTGTACTAGATCAGTGATTATGCTGCTGTGAGGTGGCTCTGAACTGCAAACAGCAATTGCTCTGTACTGTTGTTTCAGTGACTTTTATTCTTCTTGCAGAATAATGGCCAGTAAGAAGAAGGAGATAATACTGCAGGTCAGTAATAGAGGTCCATGCTACAAATACATTTCAGAACTGATGGTATGGCACCTTTTATACTTGCTGTCAGTACTGTGGGGTAGATTTGGCCTGAGTTACTCCAGCTTCTGCTTGGAAAGCGATGGTGCAGGGTCTCAGCAGAGGCAAGTCTTCCTTGAGGGAGCAAAGGGTGGGAGAGATGGGGAGGTTGCAGCAAATCAGAGCAGCCCCCGAAGTAGGTGTTTTTAAAGGATGCAGCAGGGTCATTTACAATAAGGGGTTGTGGTAATTCAGCCTCTGTCACCAAGACCTCTATGGAAGTCTGAACACCATTCACAGCTGCTCTTCCAAGAAGGTACTTTCAAGTCCTATTCTGTTACATTTTGATTTCCTCAGGATCGTCACATGTAAAAAGAATTCTGTAGGGAATCAGTGTAGAAAGTCTTCCTGTGCTGAGAGCCAAAGCAGTAGGAGAACTTGGAAAAAGAGCCATTCCTGTAAGAGGTGCAGAAAGGAGTAGGTGGGGTTCATTCCAGTGATGACATTCAGCTAGAGTTTGGCTCCCCTAAGAAAATTGAGAAACTTCTACCCCTTCCAACTTAGTCTTTCAAAGAATATTGAGTAGGAGTAGGGAGGTGGTATTACCTCTGCACATGGCATAAATGAGACTATTGCTGGAATATTGCATATAGTTTTGGTGTCCACACTTTAAAGAAGATATTGAAGAATTTGAGAGGGTTGAAAGAAGAGCTATGAGAAAGATTCTAGGTCTGGAAAATCTACCTGACACTGAGAGACTGAAGGAACTCAGTCTACTGAACTGATGGAAGAAAAGGTTAAGAGTGAATTGCTCATAATCAATGAATACATATGTGGGGAGGAGATTTCTGATACCAGACAGGTCTTGACTCACACAGACAAAGGCATAAGAAGATCCAATAGGTGGAAGTTGAAGGTAGGAAAACTCAAATTGGAAATAAGGTGCAATTTTTTAACACTGTGGATACGTACCCACTGGAGCATATTACCAAGAATGAGGTGGATTCTCCATCACCTGGAGACTTTAAATTGAGGTCTACTGTCTTTCTAACTCTTCTGTATTACAACCACAAGTTACTGCGCTTGATGCAGGAATTGCTGGGTGAAATTCTGGCCTGTGTCATGCAGGAGTTTAGAGTAAATGGTTCCCTCTGGCCTCAAAATCTGAGTCAATAACTATAAGGAGGTTATTTTAGTGCCACAAGATCTGTCTCTGTTCTACACTCTGATCTGAAACCAGACTGTGTGTGATCCAGGCTATCAGCAGTCAGCATGTGGTCTTGGAGGGCAGTTGCCAGTACTTTTTCCATTATTTTGACTTAAGGAGAGATTAGAGACCAGAACAGTAATTGGACAGATTGGCTGTATTATGTGTTGGCTTCTTCAGGGCAGGGTGGATTGTTGCATCTTCAAATAGGCCGGTAGCTCACTCTCTGAGGGAGGCATTGGCCATTTCCATTGGGGAGGGGCGCTGGCAGTGCCTTTTCCATGAAGAGCTCCCAGCTTTGAAGCTCAGTGCCCTGTGTGGGATCTGGTGACCTTCCGGTTACACTCCAAGGCCCAACTATTTTGAAACAGGATGAGGATCTGTGGAGGGTTGAACATTGGGGTTGTGGAGCAGGTGGGGTTTTGTTGAATGTGACAGCCTGCCTAGTGCTTTGTGTTACGCGGGCTGGGTTAGCTGTTAATCTGTGAGGGTAAGAGTACTGTATTTATGCATTTATATAAATGAATACTGTGACATTCTATACCTTGGGGGAGCATACTGTAACCCCCATATTCCTCATTTACATATAATCATGATCTTACATATAAAGCATGCCTTGTAAGGTATCAGGGGAAAGGTTATGATCTGCTGAAAGTCACTTCTCTATCTATATATGTGTATCATTAATGCATATGAAGTTATGAGAATTGTGTTGTATGGTGGTCAGTAAAACATGCTGTAAGTTGGGGAATCAGCCAGATATTAGCTCCCCAGAGGCAACAGCAAGGAAAATAACCAATGCCCGGGCAGGGTGTCAAACAACCCATCAACAACCATTGTCCAGCAAGGGAGCTACAATGCAATGACTCACCTGCATGAGGCCACAGCAGGGGAATTGCTCAACCTTGCATGGAGAGACTCAGCAATGCCTCCCAGACATGCCTGGACTTGTGATCCCCAAGCACATGGGCTAAGGGTATAAACCAGACAGAGTGGACACATACTGAGCCCTTCTCCTGCCCCCACCTTCGCTGCAAGCAACTAAGACACTGAGAAGAAGACAAGACTCCGTCAGAGAAGATTGGCCCAGGTTTCAGGAACAAACCTGTATATTTAGGACTGCAATATCCAGTTGGTTGAGAAAAACTGCTTAATCTAGATGTTGCCCAGTCTAATAGGGTTGAGAGTTCAGACTGCGTGCTTATATTTTATTTTATTTTGGTAACCACTCTGACTTTTTGCCTATCACTTAATATCACTTAAAGTCTATCTTTGTAGTTAATAAATTTGTTTGTTTATTCTACCTGAAGCAGTGCGTTTGGTTTGAAGCGTGACAGAGACTCCCCTTGGGATAACAAGCCTGGTACATATCAATTTCTTTGCTAAATTGATGAACTCATATAAGCTTGCAGTGTCCAGTGGGCATAACTGGATGCTGCAAGATGGAGGTTCCTAGGGTTCTGTCTGGGACCAGAGATATTGGCTAGTGTCATTCGGTTGCACAATCCAAGGAGCAGCTTACATGCTAGAGGATGTGTATGAACAGCCCAGGAGTGGGGGCTCTCACAGCAGAGCAGGGTAAGGCTGGCTCCAGCAGTCAAGGATTGGAGTGACCTAGCAGATCACCGGTCCAGATAACACCAGAGGGGAATGTCACAGATACCATTAGCCAGAAGGGACAAAGGTCTGTTCTGTAAACAGTGGCCTGGATATTTCTTAGTTTAGAGTATCTAGTGTTCCATTTGTGTCATGGGGCCAACCTCTCAGAGGGGTAGCAGGCTGGCTAGCACTCTGTGCCGATTTGGTACTTGTGTGGTATAGAGTTCCTTCTGTAGATGGCTTTTCTTTTCTGCAGCAGTCAGTGCTGAAACTTCACTTCTCTGCAAAGCCTCCCTGTGATAATTTGCCATATGTTATATATTAGGTACCTGGAGAGATATCATCCCATCTTTGTTCCACAGTGCCAAATGGACTTTAAAAAAAATGGAGTTGATATGATACCAATATGCATTCATCTGCATATGGCTCACTAGCCACAGTGAAGGCAGGCACTTCACTGAGCATCTCAAGAAACACAATGTTAAGAACTGCATTTAAAATTCAACCCATAAAGGCATAATCTTTACTGATGCAAGAAGGGTGACCCTAATATAAATCCTGCCATCCAGTGGCCAAAGTGAAAAGTCAAGTATTAAGTTCTAGTGGTATTACTGAGGCACTGATGGTGGCTCTAGGGCAGGGGTGGGCAAACTTTTTGGCCCGAGGGCCACATCGGGGTTGCACAACTGTATGGAGGGCCGGGTAGGGAAGGCTGTGCCTCCCCAAACAGCCTGGCCCCCGGCCCCATCCACCCCCTCCCACTTCCTGCCCCCTGACTGCCCCCCTCAGAGCCCCCGACCCATCCAACTCCCCCTGCTCCTTGTCCCCTGACTGCCCTCTCCAGACCCCTATCCACATCCCCGCCCCCTGACAGGCCCCCCGGGACTCCCACTCCCAACCCTCCCTTTTCCCCATCCCCTGACCACCCCCCCAGAACCTCCGCCCATCCAACTGCCCCCTCCCCCTTGACGGCCTCCCAGGACCCCCCGCTCCCTTACCCAACCCCCCCCTCGCAATACCAGCAATAGGAACTCACAGCCTCAACACCCGGCCAGAGCCAGCTGCGCTCCCCATGCTGCCTGCGCGGCGGCATGGCTGCGGGGGAGGGAGGACAGCGGGGGAGGGGCCGGGGACTAGGCTCCCCAGCCGGGAGCTCAGCGGCCAGGCAGGACGGTCCCGCAGGCCAGATGTGGCCTGCGGGCCGTAGTTTGCCCATGTCTGCTCTAGGGCAAAAGTGGAATAGGGCATTTGCTTTGACAGGACCTTGATGTTTCTGAAATGAAACAATTACTTGTTTTAAACAACTAAAAGTGGAAATTACTCTTAGAAAAGTATGTGAATTTTTAAAATCACATGCATAAATCTTGCATGGCATCTCACAAAACTTTGTGCCCCTTTTGCATGAAAACTATAATACCCACCAAGTTCAAAATTCATACACATCATATGCAGGATTCCTGGGATCCCACAGAGCTCAGTTTGTGGCCCTACGCTATTTAACATTATTATTAATGACCTGGAAGAAAATGTAAAATTATCACTGATAAAGTTTGCAGACACAAAAATTGGGAGACTGGTAAATAGTGACGAGGACAGGTCAGTGATACCGAGTGATCTGGATCGCATAGTAAACTGGGCACAAGCAATACACATTTTAATATGGCTACATGTAAATGTATACCCCAAGAATGTAGGCCATACTTACAGGATGGGAGACACTATGCTGGGAAGCAGTGACTCTGAAAAATATTTGGGGTTGATAGTGGATAATCAGCTGAATATGAGCTCCCAGCGTGACACTGTGGCCAAAAGAGCTAATGCAATCCTGGGATGCATAATAAACAGGGGAAACTTGAGTAGGAGTAGAAGGGTTATTTTAGCTCTGTATTTAGCATTGGTGCGACTGCTGCTGGAATCCTGTGTCTAGTTCTGGTGTCCACATTTTAAGAAAGATATTGATAAACTGAAATGGGTACAGAGAAGAACCACAAGAATGATGAAAGGATTAGAAAACATGCCTTATGGTGATAGACTCAAGGAGCTCAATCTGTTTAGTTTAACAAAAAGAAGGTTGAAGGGGTGACTTGATTATAGTCTATAAGCACCTACATGGGGAACAGATATTTAATAATGGGCTCTTCAATCCAGCAGAAAAAAGTCTAACATGATCCAATGTCTGGAAGTTGAAAGTAGACAAATTCAAACTGGAAATAAGGCATCAATTTTTAATGGTGAGAGTAATTAACCACTAGAACAATTTACAAGGATCATGGTAGATTCTGCATCACTGGCAATTTTTTTATCAAGACTGGATGTTTTTCTGAATATATGCTCTAGGAATGATTGTGGGAAAGTTCTATGTCCTGTGTTGTACAGGAGGTCAGACTAGATGATCACAGTGATCCCTTCTGGCCTTAGAATCTATGAATATCCCCTGTCTTTGAAGTTCACACCCTGTTTTTTTCCTCAAGTCTTCTAGCCTTTCTCTTCAAAAATTGATAATTTCTACTTAACTTACAAGCAAACCACCCAAATAAAATGGAGGGAGGGATAGCTCAGTGGTTTGAGCATTGGCCTGCTAAACCCAGGGTTGTGAGCTCAATCCTTGAGGGGGCCACTTAGGGATCTGGGGCAAAATCAGTACTTGGTTCTGCTAGTGAAGCAGGAGGCTGGACTTGATGACCTTTCAAGGTCCCTTCCAGTTCTAGGGGATAGGATATCTCCATTAATTTGATCAGTGGTGATGTTTGGTTGGCTGGGAAGATGCCTGACAGTGGAAATAGCAGCCCCCAGTCCAGGAACAAGCTGTTTTCAGGGGCTTGGTAAAATAGAGTTTGCTTGGTTGTCAGCAAGGTTTGAAACCATGACCTTCTGCTGCACAGCTCTGACTTCTACTACTCATACTGAAGAAGTAACATGCTACTTAATAACAGTATATTAGGCTTTTATTCCCTTACTTGAATCAGTCACGAAAGGAATGGTGAGATTCAAGAATTTTAGTTCCATTCCAAGTTCTGGAGGGTAGTGTCCTCTGGAGGTCACAGTCCTTCTTTTATTCCACTCAAGCCTGACCACTTGTACCCCATCCCCTTCAGCTTTTCCCTGTCTTGTCTCTTCCTCCACGACTCCTCCCACCCACATTTCTTCAACCCAGTCTCAATCTTCTTGCCCAGCTCGCCTCAGTTTATTCTTGCAGTCTCTCCCCACTGCACCCCAGGTTCTTGTCCCACTCTCTGTCCCCAGCCAGTCCCAGTTTCTCCATCCTCCAGCTCATAATCCAGTCAATCTCCCCCATCTTTGTTCCCTCCCACTGGCTCCCAGTACTAGTCTTCCTCCTCCCAATCTCAGTTAGGGTGACCAGATGTCCTGATTGTATAGGGACAGTCCCGACTTTTGGGTCTTTTTCTTATATAGGCTCCTATTACCCCCCACCCCATCCTGATTTTTCACACTTGCTGTCTGGTCACTCTAGTCCAAGTTCTACCCCACTCCAGGCTTCTTGTCCTAATCTACCTACTGCCCCAAGTCTGGTCCTTGTCCTACCAGCATTCAAATCAGGCAGTGTTCTTTTCCACAGGCCAGCAGGAGGAGCATTGAAAGCACTGGAGAGAATCTTCCTGTGTTCAGTTTCTGTGCCTGGTGCCACACTGGCCTGTAGCAATTGCAAGGAAAGGCCTGTTCAGCCCCAACAGCCTTAGACTGGAGCATGTTCTCTACAGATGGAATCTTCAGAGCATTCAGTTGTCACGCTAACACGTCTTCAGTGAGCTTGTGCAAACTGAGATTTTTCAAACTGGCCAAATTTGGGCTTTTTTGTTTTTTAAACCAAGAAAGCAAAAGGCACATCCCTTACACTAGCTAAAGGCACATCCCTGCTAAATTTCAAGCCCTTGCTGCAAAGCATGGATGCACTAGATCATCTCAACAAAACAACTATACAAATTTTGTAAAAGGGACAAAATATATTTTTTCTAATCTCATTTGTGGAAACTTAAAATAAATAAATAAATAAACAAGTAGAAAAGTATGAGAAAGACACCTGGGATGGAAAACTTCCAGCTCCACTTATAATTTCTAAGGGGAGGAAAGGTCTGTCATTTCTACTGAATTCCTACATGTAGCTTCAAAAAAACAAGGAAATTCTCACAAACCAAGAACAAGCAACACCCAGTTAGGGTTGCCTAAAAGGAACATCCACACAAACCCATAAAAGCCAAGAAGTGTCCAGGTAGAGTATCCTCCTTCAACATATCTTACCACCACACATTACATTCACCACTTTCACTGACAGACTCTGCCTTTCTATAAATAAGTCCCATACATACAGCATGTACAGTAACATAATACACATTACATTCCTCGCAATTACACTATAATACAGATCCTTAATGCTGACTTCATACTTCTCCATGGGGAAATTTGCACTGGTGCCTACTAGACACCCCCAAAAATACCCCCACCCTGGTACGCCTGCCAGCACCCACATATATCTGCTTGAAGGGAGGAGATGAAACAGCTGTGTTCTTCTTCGAGTGATTGTTCACGTCCATTACACATTAGGTGTGCGCGCGCCGCGTGCACGGACGTCGGAAACTTTTTCCCTTAGCGGCTCCCGTCGGACCGGCGGGGCCCCCTCCTTCCCGCCAGAGCGGCGCCCCGCTCCAGGGTATATATATCCCTGCCGACCCGACCCCTCCAGTTCCTTCTTACCGTCCGTGGCGGCGTTGGAACAACTCTGTCTCTCGTCTGAGAGTGTCCCTTAGCAATAGTCATTAGTGTTATCTAGCAGTTATCAGTTAGTTGTTGTAGTGTTTAGTCAGTAGTTAACGGCTCATTAGAGTACTTAAAGTTCCTGCCGGGGTTGTTTGTTCAGCCCCGGCACTGGCCCCGGGCGGTGGGGTATGCCACACGCCCAAGGTTTTAAGGCCTGTGCCACGTGCCGCAGGCCTATGCCATTGAGCGACCCCCACGCTTCGTGTCTTCGTTGCCTGGGGGAGGCTCACCAGAAAGAGCGCTGCAAGATCTGCAAGGCCTTTAAGCCCAGAACTAAAAAAGAGAGGGACTTTCGCCTTAAGCAGCTGCTCATGGAGACGGTGTTACAGCCCTCCACTTCGACGGCACCGTCTGCCTCCGTGCGGAGCGCCCCGGCTTCGGTGCGGGAACCGGCGCCGGCGGGTCACTCGAAGACCGGGGCACCGACCCAGCGGGGAAATGCACGACGCCGATCGTCTTCGCCGGCGAAAGTGAAGGGCCAACCTAAGGCCCGAGGTCGCTCCCCGCACAGGAAGGCGGCACCGGTAAAGACCTCGAGTGCCCCTAAGGCCGATACGGCCCCAACACGGGCCCCGGTAGTGGCTCCGGTGCCGAAAGGCCCGTCGAGCCCCGGGATGAGCGCGTCGAGCAAGGATGAAGGGCTGGAGGAGCTTGTGGAACAGCCCTCCACTCCGGACACGTTTGAGGCAGCTAAGGACCTCATTGCCTTGTCCGTCGAGGCCCCGGCACGCGCTGAAGGCGCCCCGCCTATGCTGCCGCGCAGAGGCAAGCCGGCGATGGTGTGCCCATCACGGTCGCCGTCTCGGCACCGTTCCAGGGACCGGTCCCGGTCGAGCTCCGCCTCGGTGGACTCCCGGTTGCCCTCGGCGCAAGAAGCACCGCAGCAGTCGGGCTTCAGCAAACGGTCGGCACCGACTCAGCAACCGAGCATGAGTCGGCACCGCGAAGCATCGGCGGCTCGTTACCCGAGGCCGACCAGCCGTAGCCGTTCCCGGTCCCGCGATCACCGGTACCATTCCAGGTCCAGGTCGACGAGGCGCTATTCCAGGTCCTGGTCATGGAGGTGCTACTCCCCAAGACCGGACCGGCACCGTCCTACGGCTCCACCGTGGCCTTCCAGGTCACCGTCCGTGGTCTCGGGGACTGACTCAGACCGATACGGCGGGTATGCCCGTAGGTCACAGGCCAGCAGGGACTACGGTCAGTCCCAATGGGGCCAGCCGAGCCAATGGCCATTCTGGACACCCTGGGCCTACCACCAACAAGGGCCCCCATCGAGGGCCTCGAGATCCGGGCCATCCCGGTACCGATCCCGCTCCCCGCGGCACCGTCCGCCATCGTATAGGGAGGCAACGGTCTCTAGACCACCGGAGCGGGAAGGAGTGGACTCGGCACCGAGTACGGTACCGTCCCAATCCCACGCGGCGGGTCAGGCCGCAGAGGAACAATTGGCTGATGCCGGATTGCAAGACAATGAGGATGGGCAGAAGGCCCCGACCTCTTCCTCCTCGCCAGATGAGGCGGTAGCGGGCACACTGGTGTCCGGCCCTCCCCCGATTGACCATCGGGCACACCAAGACCTGCTTCGCCGGGTAGCCCTCAATCTGGGCTTGCAAGCGGAGGAGACTGTAGAGCAGGACGACCCCATGGTCGATATCCTGAGCCCAGAGGGCCCCTCCAGAGTCGCTCTCCCGATTATACGGACAGTACAGTCCAACTATAAGACGGTGTGGCAAACACCGGCCTCCAGTGCGCCAACTGCAAAAGGCGTGGAGAGGAAATACTTCGCCCCATCTAGAGGGTTTGACTTCCTCTTTCTACATCCGTCCCCCTGTTCGCTGGTGGTCTCGGCGGTCAACGAAAAGGAGCGGCATGGCCAGCAAGCTCCTGCCCCCAAGGGCAAGGAAGTTAAGAGATTGGACTTATTCGGAAGGAAAGTCTATTCATCGGGGGGCCTTCAACTGAGGATCGCCAATCAGCAGGCGATTCTAAACAGGCACAATTTTAACTCTTGGGCATCAGTCGCCAAGTTTAAGGACTCCCTCCCACCTGACGCGCATCAGGAGTTCACGGCCCTGGTGGATGAGGGAATGGCAGTGGCCAAGACCTCTTTACAGGCCGCACTAGTCTCAGCCGACGCTGCGGCTAGAACAATTGCGTAGGGAGTCGTGATGAGGCGTTCGGCGTGGTTGCAGGCTTCAGGTCTCCTGCCAGAGGTGCAGACCACGCTGCAGGACCTCCCGTTTGAAGGTTCGGGCTTGTTTTCCCACCAGACGGACGCCAGGCTACATAGCCTTAAGGACTCACGAGTGACCCTTAAGTCGTTGGGTATGCACACGCCGGTAACACAGCGTAAGCCCTTTAAACCTCAGCCGCCGCAAAGGCAATACCACCCTCGGCCCCGACACGAGCCGTACCGCCGTCGGGGCAGGGATAACAGGCGGAGACGTAACAACACGCCTAACCAGGGCCAGAGTCACGGCCAGGGCAAGCCACAGCCGGGAAATAAACCAGGCTTTTGAAGCTACGCCCGAGGACAGCGTACCACTTCATATACCGGATCCTCCTCTGAGTTTCAAGGACCGTCTGGCCCATTTCTACCGGGCCTGGTTGCGCATAACATCGGACCGCTGGGTCCTGCGCACAGTGAAGGCGGGCTATACCCTCCAGTTTTCCTCGCCCCCTCCCTGCCATCCCCCTTCCCCGTCCCTCTTCAGGGACCCTTCTCACGAGCAACTCCTCATACAGGAGGTACAGACCCTTCTCGCTGCAGGAGCAGTAGAAGAGGTCCCACCAGACCTAAGGGGAAAAGGATTCTATTCCAGATACTTCCTGATCCCCAAGGCGAAAGGGGGCCTCCGTCCTATCTTGGACCTGCGCGATCTAAACAAGTTTCTGATCAAAGCGCGCTTCCGTATGGTCTCCCTTGGAACTATTATCCCATCCCTGGATCCGGGGGATTGGTATGCTGCCCTCGATATGAAAGATGCCTATTTTCACATCGCAATCAATCCGGCCCACAGACGTTTTCTGCGCTTTGTTGTCGGCCAGCGCCATTTCCAATTTACGGTCCTGCCCTTTGGCCTGGCGTCAGCACCACGGGTGTTTACGAAGTGCATGTCTGTGGTGGCAGCCTTCCTTCGAAAAAGAAGGATGCGTGTGTTCCCGTACCTGGACGATTGGCTACTCGCGGGCAGGTCGGAGGCCGAGGTCCGATCTCACGTGACGCTGGCCTTGCAGACGTTCGACAAGCTCGGCCTCCGGGTCAATGTGCCCAAATCCACGTTAGTCCCCACACAGAGGCTGGACTTCATAGGTGCTACCCTGGACTCGGTAACCGCGCAAGCGAGCCTACCAGAGGCACGGTTCATGTCAATTCACAGAGCCGTAAGCTCGGTCCAAAAATTCCCCACGACAACAGCAAGGTGTTGCATGCAGCTTCTGGGGCATATGGCAGCTTGCACACACGTGGTCAGACATGCCCGCCTGAGGCTCCGGCCTTTACAGTTGTGGTTCGCCCACACGCATCGCCCCAACAGAGACCCGTTGGATCAGGTAGTCACGATCCCAAACCAGGTGCTCAGCTCGCTACGCTGGTGGCTCGATCGCCAACAGGTATGCGAAGGGATCCCCTTCGCTGCCCCACAGCCCACTCTGACGTTGGTAACAGATGCATCGGACCTGGGTTGGGGGGCGCACCTGGGGGAACTGCGGACCCAAGGGCTGTGGTCCAGAGAAGACAAGCTGCTTCACATCAATCTGAAGGAGCTAAGAGCGGTTCGCCTCGCCTGTCAGACCTTCCGCGCCTCCATAAAAGGTCACAGCGTGGCAGTCCTGACGGACAACACTACCGCCATGTTCTATATAAACAAGCAGGGCGGGTCCCGGTCTTCTCCCCTCTGTCACGAGGCACTCCAATTATGGAACTTCTGTATAGCCCATACACCTCATCGCGACGTATCTTCCGGGGATTCAAAACGGCTTAGCAGACCGCCTCAGCCGATCCTACCGAATGCACGAATGGACGTTGAGGCGAGACGTCCTGCATTCGATCTTCCGGAGGTGGGGCTTTCCCCGGGTGGATCTATTCGCCACCAGGGACAACAGCCAATGCCCTCAGTTCTGCTCGTTCCAGAACCTCAGCCGGGGATCATTAGCAGATGCTTTCATGATCCCATGGGGAGGGAGCCTAAGATACGTCTTCCCTCCATTCCCACTCATACACAAGGTTCTCCTCAAGACCCGCAGGGACAGGGCGACGATCATACTTATTGCCCCGGCCTGGCCACGCCAGCATTGGTTCACGTCCCTGCTGGAACTGTCCATAGCCGATCCAATCACCCTCCCCCTCCATCGCGACCTAGTCACGCAAGACAAAGGTCGCCTACTCCACCCGAACCTCTCTTCGCTACATCTCACGGCATGGTATCTCTCTGGCTGAATGATGCAGAGCACAGATGCTCTCACCAAGTTCAGCAAATCCTCCTTAATAGTAGGAAGCCCTCTACAAGAGCGACCTACCTGGCAAATGGAAAAGGTTCTCCCACTGGTGTGAGCCTCAACGCATACAGCCTTTACAAGCCTCAATTCCGTCGATCTTGGACTACCTACTGCACCTCAAGAATCAAGGGCTTGCGCCCGCCTCAATTAGAGTTCACTTAGCCGCTATTTCGGCTTTCCATCCGGGAGAGTTGGGAGTGTCAGTGTTCTCCAACCCCACAGTGGCCCGATTCCTCAAGGGGCTGGAAAGGGTGTTTCCCTACTCGCGCCCGCCTGTTCCGGCGTGGAGCCTGAACCTAGTCCTAACAAGACTCATGAGTCCTCCCTTTGAGCCCCTAGCCACTTGCTCCCTCATGCACCTCTCGTGGAAGGTGGCGTTTCTCGTGGCCATCACGTCGGCCAGAAGGGTATCGGAATTGAGGGCCCTCTCTTCGGAACCACCCTATACAGTGTTCCATAAAGATAAGGTGCAACTGAGGCCGCACCCCAAATTCCTCCCAAAAGTGGTATCACAGTTTCACATGGGGCAAGACATTTACCTACCGGTGTTTTTTCCTAAACCCCATACGGACCCTCACCACCGCAGCCTACATACCCTGGATGTCCGAAGGGCGTTGGCATTTTACCTGGAACGGACCAGGTCGTTCCGCAGAACACCCCAGCTGTTCATTGCTATTGCGGAACGAATGAAAGGCTTGCCTATCTCGACACAGCGCTTGCCGGCATGGATTGTGCATTGTATACGCACTTGTTCTGAGCTCGCCAATGTTCCGGTCCCGGAGATCCGGGCCCATTCGACTAGAGCCCAAGCGTCCTCAACGGCATACTTGGCGCAGGTCCCTATCCAGGAGATCTGTAAGGCAGCCACCTGGTCGTCCGTACATACGTTCACAGCCCACTACGCGATCCATCATCAGACCAGAGAGGACGCGATGGTCGGTCGGGCTGTGCTACAGTCAGTTGTACCTTGACTCCTACCCACCTCCAATGGTAAGCTTGGGAATCACCTAATATGTAATGGACGTGAACAATCACTCGAAGAAGAAAGAACGGTTACTTACCTTCTGTAACTGTTGTTCTTCGAGATGTGTTGTTCACGTCCATTACACTTCCCACCCTCCTTCCCCTCTGTCGGAGTCTCCGGCAAGAAGGAACCGGAGGGGTCGGGTCGGCTGGGATATATATACCCTGGAACGGGGCGCCGCTCTGGCGGGAAGGAGGGGGCCCCGCCGGCCCGACGGGAGCCACTAAGGGAAAAAGTTTCCGACGTCCGTGCACGCGGCGCGCGCACACCTAATGTGTAATGGACGTGAACAACACATCTCGAAGAACAACAGTTACAGAAGATAAGTAACCGTTCTTTCTTTCCCTCTTACCACACACCCAGAGTCCTGCTGGGGGTTCGGGTACCCCAGAACAGTGGGTCTTGGTATTAACATCCCATTGGGTATTGGGTATTGTAAGAGACTCTTCAATACTGAGTATTGTAGTCAGAACCTTTCTTCCAGCTGTTCCTGTGTCATGGTTTGCTGTGACTTGTTTAAATATAAAAGTTAAACTGTTTTGTAGTAAAATAAACAGTTATTGCATATTGCTATCTATTACTCTTCATACTCACAATGTATATATTTTAATTTTAACTCAGGTTACTATCAATAACCAGGAGCTTTGGGAGGAAATGCTGGGTTTCAAAGGACTGATAGGTAAGGACTGAGCAAACATTTCAGATAACTTGTATTTAATTTCAAAACAAACATCCCCCTGCACTCAGGACCAGCAAAGTATGGAAATGAAGGTGTGCCACTTTCCTTGTAAGGCAGGGGGTGGGAAACAAACAGAGTGATATAAAATGAACATGGTTGAGATATCTTTGGATCATCCTGGTCCCCTTGCCCATGGAGGACTGGTAGCTGCTGTAGATATTCAGTTGCTTTGTCCTGCCAGAAATGACTTTACGACTTTGCTTGAGATTCTGCTCCACAATCTACTAGACATAATTTTTGAGGCTCCTTCATGATACTCCACCTGAAATTTCTCTTGCTCAGGTTAATCTAACAACTCCTATCTATACCCCTTTCAATCTGTCAGGGAGAATCCTGCCCCAGGAATTGACTCTAGTTAGAGAGATGACTCTAGGCAGAGGTTACACTCTCCTGCTGTTTGCAACAGCTTTCCCCAAACTGGCAGTAATACAAACATTTCTGCAAAGATTCCTGTCATAACACTGTCATCAACTTAAGCCTGCAATGACTGAGACCGTCAGTGCTTCAGCTTTGAACCAGTATCACTTGTAGGTGCCTAACCTCCTCAGAGTTAGCCTGAGTAGCGGCTAGCCCAAAGGATGCATATGTAGGAGAGTTCATTCCTTATCGGTAACTTGAGAAAGTGGCACCAGTTAACTTAACTTAAATAATTAAATAAAATAACAAATAATTTTTTAAACCAATTTTAGTGAAATTGGTGCAAAAGGCTGGATAGACACTCGTATTTTGGTTTAAGAGGCTTGCTCGGATTAATTTAAATCTGTTACTAATTGGCATAAGCTGGTGGTCCTACCTTTTCAGTCCTGTGGGCTGGATGCTAGTTTGGGGGCACCTCTGTGGCCACATACAGAATTGTATGCTCTACAAAATGGAGTCCTCCATTTGGCATGACTTCACACATACATTGTATGTGAGGTCATGCTGCATAGAGGATTCCATTTTGCTCTACAAAGTGGCATCCTCCATGCAGAGTGGCCTTGCATGTAGGATGCTATTTTGTAGAGCAGGTCTGCTGGAGGACAGAGACACGTTTGGGGTCCAGATGGTATTGTTCTGCAGGCTGGATCCAGTCCATGGGTCACCACTTGGACCACCTCAGTGTGTGCATATGTAATCCACACACCTCCTGGGTGTGGTGTTCTGTCCCATCTAGTGGGGGATAGGGGAGAGAAGAGAGAGAGAGAACACAAAAACAAAATAAAAAGAGTGCGCTCTACAGCCTTAGCTAACAGCCAATTGGCTTTTAGCTCATGCAGTAGAGGCTGGTGCACTAAGCTCCAGAGGTCCCAGGTTCAATTCTGCCCACCAACCCCCAGGGTCTATTAGCACTACACATACATACCCTTTTGCACTGGCTTAACTAAATTCATTTAAAATCGTACCTTTCATTAAACCAATGCAACTTGCTTTTCTAGAGCAGGCCTTAGTTTTACCAGCCTAGCTGATGTAGTTTCAGCATGGGAATTGCACCCCTTTCGCTGGAATGCAGTGCTGTGGCAGGACAGCACAGAGTCTGAATGTCAAAGGGGAGAAAACACTCAGCTTCCTCCACTGAGATTCAGTGAGCAGGTGTATATATTTGGGAATGTAAGAGTGACCTATAGAGTCTGGCTCCAGGCCCATCTGCTGCCTCAGGTTCCCCTCACCTGCAGCATGGATTGGTTGCTGAGATGATTTAACTCCTGGGCCATGCCCCAAAAAGTCTGCCCCTTTCAGGGTACCAAAGTCCAGGCAAACACAATACAGAAGAGTCTTCCACCCCAGTCATTGGCTGGTCACATCCCTTCCTTCCTGAGGGTCTGTCTTCTCTTCCACCCCTGCCCTCCCCCTGGGCTCTGCGTCTCTCAATCTTCCCCTGGCCGGTAGGGGTCACTGCAGCACTTCATTAAATGGTAGTATAAACAGCCATTCAGTCCTCCCCTTACTAGCAGGAGTTGCTGCACCCCTTTACAGGGTGACAGCATAGGGGGAATCCAGATCCACTTTCTACTATAGGTTCTCATCCTGGGAACCCTAAACAACTGGGCTTTCTGCCCCTTTGTAGCCTCAACTACCCCATTGCTCCTTCCTAACCCCTCTTCCTGTACTCCCAGCCCTTCCGTATATCATCCTGCTCTTCTATAGACCTCTGACTCCCACAGCTGTTCTCCCTGGAGTCCCTCTCTGACTGAACCACAAGTGCTCTCATTTCCCCATCAGGGCTGCTCTTAACTACATGTTCACCTTGTTATATGACTTTGCCCATTTCCTTGACCTGGGGGATAGCTATGCCCATAACAGGTGCAGCTGAGCCCCAGCCCCCTTAAAGGGTCAGAACACCCTCTAACAATGAGTAATGTCCAGAGTAGGTGCTGCCCTCTCTTATCAGAAGTGCTAATTATAGGGAAGGACACTGGTTTTCTCTTATTTAAATGGACAAATTATTTCTAGTGATGTTTTAACCTTCTTGGTCCCAGGATATTAGAGAGATAAGGCGGGTGAGGTAATTTCTTTTATTGAACCAGAAATTGGTCCAATACAAACTATTACCTCACCTACCTTGTCTTGCTAAATTATTTCTATTGATTTCAGCCAGACCCTGTTGTAAAAGATAAAAACAAGGTGGGAGAGATAAGGTTGATTTCCTGCATTTCTGAGGGCTTGGTGTTTCAACTTTAATGTTGTCCAAGAGCTGTTTTTTCTTACAGAATCTGTATGTGTTGAGTCAACATGCACGTGTGTGTGTGAAGATTAATAATGTTCTGAAAGTGCTGCTGTCATACACAAGATTTTTCAGAGGCCAAATTGCACAGCATTAATAGAGCAAACAAACAGAGCTCTTTGGTGTACACATCCCTTTTGCAAAACCTTTTTAAGAAACAGGAACAAACCAAATAATTAAAGTTTGCCTGTCAGCTCAACTTTCATCAGTTTACCAACTCCTGGCCGTAATCTGACTTGTATCTTTTTAGGTACCATGCTTGTTCTTCCCATGCCACCACTCTTCCCTACTTTCCAGTGTTTCTGTTTTTGCCTTATGAAGAGACAATATTTGAGCCTACAACAAGCAGCCTTTTATAATAATTTATCTGGGTGTGGACCACCTAACCCACACGTCTAGACTGAAAGTGAATTGTGGGATTTTGCTTCCTGGCTATCTGCATTTGGAAATTTCCCCCTTTCACTGCACAAGTGACCCTGCATAATCTGAAATTAGTACAATCAAAATGGAGTGAAAAGCTGCACTGACCAAGTTATTTGTATGTGCTTGGCCTCAGAATTTCTGAACTGTCCCCATCCTGTCATTGCGTAACCCTACTGACACACCTTCTCCTCTGTGCAGTTGTTGATGTGTATCAATGCTGGTGTGGTCCATGCAGAACAGTCGTGAACCTTTTCAGAAAAATAAGGAATGAGCTTGGTGATGACCTCCTGCATTTTGCCGTGGTAAGATGTAATCCAGAATAGTGTCTGCTTCAAATGTACCAAACCACCCACAGAATCAACAGACAAGGAAATGCTGAAGCCACTTGTCCTTGCACTAGGCAGCAAATGTGTGCACAATACAGGAGTTCTTATGCATACGTGTAGTCCCACTGACTTCCTGGGCCTAGTTATGAGAGGATGGGGAAGCTTACATGGATACAAATTGCAGGGATGTATCCCAGATTGAACAGTGGGAGAGACTACATTTTAATATAACTTAAGAAACAGTACTCAATAATATAACATTGTTGCCCTGTCTTCCCTCTCACAAACTGTATGCTGTAGGAATACTACATTTGCAAAGTGAAGCACTCATAAGTTGAGAAATGCTGAAGTTAAGGATGTCTGGGCAACCTTAACTCAGCCTCTTGTGGGTATGCATTCCAATGACTCTCTAATTACATTCCAAATATAAAATCTTCCTTTTAGAAGTTAGTTAAGGTTGCTAAATGGCAACAAGGTATGTGCCTATCATATCACTTATAAACTCAGGCAGTTAAGAACAAGGACATGAATAAGTCAGAACCTCAAACCTTACACTGCACAAACACTTTTTCTTATCACGCATAAAGAAATGGATAATTCATCTCAACACATCTTCAATTCTGACTAATAGGCTTTTGGTTTTATGTATTTTATCATATTTGGAAGTATAAGTAATGCTAATCAACATGGTCTTATTCATTCCTAATCAATCACATTTGGTATTGTTCTTTGATGACAAGTTTGACTCACCAAGGTAACTGTGGTGATATAATATACCTGTATTTAGACTTCTGTAAACATTTGACTTATTCTGATTAACAACCTAACACTATAAAGAATCAATATGGTGCATATTAAATAGCTCAGCTGGCTGAATAGCTCTCAAAACATGATTGCTATTAGGGAATCAGTAATGAGTGGGGGTGTTTCCAGTGGGGTCCCATAGAGAGTGGGATCAAAAATCAGATATGCCAATAATCCCTCATGTGCCTATGTGTGGCTGTGCCTTCCTTTCAGTCATTAAAACATTTAAAAGTTATTTAAAAATGCAAGTAAGCTAATTTGGAGGCTGGATGTACATCTTATAGGGGATAATTTAAAAAATGGTGCTTAGCACCTTTATTAAAGAAGGATGTTGTTTGCACAGTGAATAAATTGGTAGTGACATTTAAAATAAGATCTTAATACACCTCTACCTTGATATAACGCTGTCCTCGGAAGCCAAAAAATCTTACCGCGTTATAGGTGAAACCGCGTTATATTGAACTTGCTTTGATCCACCGGAGTGCACAGCCCCGTCCCCCTGGAGCACTGCTTTACCGCGTTATATCCAAATTCGTGTTATATCGGGTCACGTTATATTGAGGTAGCGGTGTATAAGCAATGTGTATATCTAAAAACATATTTTAAAAGCTTTTCCAAACCCGCACATTAATAGGGCAAAAATATTTCTCAACCCTTTTTGAAATGTTTACTTTTCTACAATGTAAAATTTTGATATAACCAATTTGATATTGTGTTTTATTTAGGCTGAAGTAGATTCCATTGATGCTCTAGAGAACTACAGGGGAAAATGTGAACCTACCTTTCTGTTTTATGCAGTAAGTTAGAATATTTTAAAATTGTAAACAATAATAAACCTTACCAGTTGAAATAATCATTTTCTTCCAAAGATGCCTTGTTTGCGTTTTTGATCTCCAGCTCCTGGATATATATTCCACCTCTTTCATTCACTTCGCTAATCAGTTTGGTGCCAAAATCCTGTCCTGAATGCAACCTGATTTATCTATCCCAAATGCTGCCATGCATGATAGTCGTTTTATTTTCTGTGTATCTGTCTAGGTATTTATAATGTACCCACCATCTGGACACAATAGCATCATATCCAATCAGTTATTATCTTTTGAACACTCTGTCCTAAGTTGCTTTCCAGAGCAGCTGTAAATAATCCAATTACAACATTGTTATTTTATTAATAAATAACTGAACAAGAGAGACGTTAAGATATACTGTATAGGTGAGGGGAAATAAATGTGTAATGGAATTTTGAAATGCGATGAAGAGCTGATGGGATCAGGACCAAGGTCCAGCTAAGCTGGTGTCATTTCTCCACCATTGTCCAGGATGAGCTGCATCAGAGGGAGGTGTTAGAATGCTCCTAATGGCAGTTATAGAATAACCTGCCCATAAGGCAAGTTTCTTCCTAGCCCCCATCAGTCAGGGTTGACTCTTGCCCTGAAGCATGAAGGTGTGTATCCCTTCTTTAAAAGGACAAAATCACCCTCATTAATGTAACAGTGGATGGTCTCACTCTCCATCTGAATGTCCTTTCTGAATCCTGAACTCCATGATATCCTGTGCAATGAGCCCCACAGGCCACTTATTAAAACCCCATATAGTTGAGAACCAGGGCTTTGTCTTTAAATCACTTCAGGTCTCCCCTTGTCTGTGCCCAGTGAGAGAGTAACTTGTCTAGTCACTCATGGCCTTCCATCCATTACTATGTGAAATGGTTCAAGCTGCTCCCATAGAACATGCTGCTTCCCTCCTCTTTAGTTCATTCACAGATGGCAAGAACCCTCCCGTAGAGCATCTTGCTGACCTGTACCTACAGCCGTGCTGAGGGGCCAGGGCAGCACTGTTTGTGCTCAGGCCATAACTGAAGATAGACAATGGGAGTGAGGAACCAGAGTTGCAGGAGCCCTTTGTCACCTGCCAATAGGCAATGCATGTCTCAATTATATCATGAGAGTGTGTGCTCACTGGCTATTGACATGTATCTAAAAGGTGTCATTTGAGCAGTGTTAGCACCTCTCTTCTATCTCCCTAGTGCTGGACAGTCCGAGTAGCTGAGGTCAAATGAGTGGAGATGGGCACTTGGAAATCTTGTGCAGATGATGGAGTATGGTGTTGTATACATAGCATGTATACAGAACAGAACTTTTCCCTATTTCCACAGGCTGAATGGCTCACCCTGAGGGAATATGGATGCTGCCCTCATTTCCTGGCACTGTAGGAAAGAGGGCTCTCTGGCAGAACACCTGCCTGGCCTGGAGCTGAGTAAGCTTTGTCCCTGGGGAGTGGGGGTGGTACTCAGGACCTCCCAATCATCCCCAAAGGGAAGACAGCTGACTGTGATCTGCCACAACGTAGATTAATTTAAAGCAAAATAATTTAAATCACTTATTTAAATAATTATTTGAATCCACAAGCAGGAAACTTTGATTTTAATAATCAATTTTAATTGTGGTTTACATTTGTACTTTTTAGTTATTTTCCTAGAGAAAGGTTGATTCTCTTTGACTGGTGACAATTCAAACATGTTGATTTGCAACAAAATATAGTCTTTACACTAAGTTTGGTACTTCTTTTTGCTAGCCAGGATGATACACAGTATCTATACACATTATTTAAACAATTATATAACTTAATTTACATTTATTCAGCCTCTTAATTTTCCCATTTTTATTATCTTAAACAATTGTGAATGATACATTTCTTATTTATTATATGATGATTAATTTTTTACTTGTGATTTGTGTCAAGCTCTATTTGGATGGAAATTCAGATTCAGTTATAAATGGACTCAGACAGCATTAAAGGTTTTGTTATTAAATAAAGCTACCTTAAAAGTGCTGAATACATAAGAAAAAGTTTATCAAAACACGTTCTTCCTGTAAAACTGAATTATTAAAGGAAGTATTATCTATACTTAACTGAACTGATTGTTTCTGGTCATCATGTCCTTCAAGATTTTAGAAATAGTAGATCTCATCCTCACACCCTAGTTTATATTTATAGATTGGGGGGAAAAAACAAGCTTTAATGCTTTTTCAATTCCTGTTTGGTTTCTTAACTTTCAACTGAACTAGATGCATAAATTGAAAAGAAGAAAGCATACTCTCTTCACCTACAGAAGAGGATAATGCTGTCAAAAGTTAGTTTGGCACTTCATCAAACTCTGGTTCCAGGTGTCTAGTCAGTGTCTTCCAGTTTTGTGTTTTGATTTTCTTTAAAATTTGGCAGTAAACATGTACTGCTTACTATTATGTTTTGTATTTAATTTAAATGATTTTATTAGAATATAAGAAGTTTAGGCCTTAAGATTAGTTGTCATTTCAATTTTAATTTTAAATAGGTTTATTTAAAAAAAATTGTCTGCATTTAATTTAATGGAAAAGCCAATTTTTTAATTGATTTTTATCCACCCAGGTATGCTAGCAGTGTGCCCCACGGTCTTTTGGAAGAATCCAGGGTCAGAAAGCCCAGGGGAAATGTTACTTTTGCTCTTTACTCAACAAACCTAACGTGATGGAACCCACTGGGCATGTTGTAGTCCAAATCAGCATGTTTACTTACTATATACAACATGTTATAATTAATGGAGATATCCCATCTCCTAGAAGTGGAAGGACCTTGAAAGGTCATTGAGTCCAGCCCCCTGCCTTCACTAGCAGGACCAAGTACTGATTTTGCCCCAAATGGCCCCCTCAAGGATTAAACTCACAACCTTGGGTTTAACAGGCCAATGCTCAAACCACTGAGCTATCCCTCCCCCCAACATGTTGCTTGAGCAGGTTTCTAAACATAGAACACACAACACCACTAGAGGACTCACAAGCTATTTAAAGGGATACTACCTAATTCCTATACACTGTAGCAAGACTCCTTCATACCACGTCTCAGCTCATGGCACAGATGTGTAATAGCTTCATGGTTGAGTCTGACCACTGGGTTACCTGTGCTGTTGTGAGTTCAAGGAAAGTCTTGCAGGGCCCTTACACTTATTAGGGTTGTTACATCATTTCCTCTTGTTCTGGCAGGGCCAGCTTGCACACCCTTCCCCCACATCTGCCTGAGCAAATAGAAATGGATCAGGCTGGAAGCAATGCATCCCCCACCAAGACAAGAAAACATGACTGTATCCCCTCCCCTTAGAGCAGTGTTTCCCAAACTTGGGACGTCACTTGTGTAGGGAAAACCCCTGGCGGGCTGGGCTGGTTTGTTTACCTGCTGCCAGGTAAGCTGGTGCCTGGAGCCGGCCCTACCTGCTGCATCTGCAGGTCCGGCCAATCGCAGCTCCCACTGGCCGCAGTTCGCCGCTCCAGGCCAATGGGGAGCTGCTGGAAGTGGCGGCCAGTATGTCCCTCGGCCCCCACCGCTTCCAGTAGCTCCCATTGTCCTGAAGTGGCGAACCACGGCCAGTGGGAGCCACGATCGGCTGGACCTGCAGACGTGGCAGGTAAATAAACCAGCCCAGCCCGCCAGGGGCTTTCCCTACACAAGCTGCGTCCCAAGTTTGGGAAACACTGCCTTACAGTAATACCTAGTTCCACTCCACGCAGCTGACAAGTTCTAGGTAGCTCCTCCCTGGATGTCAGTGCATCAAGTAATGAGTGGCTTTTTCCTGATTCAGCCTTTCTCCTCTAATATAAATAAATCAATGCTCATGCTTCTAAAAAACTAACTGCTTTCACCTACCACTTCCCATTCAGTTTTGGTGGAGGTATTCTTTGCCAGTAACTAAATTAAACCTGGATTCTGCCATAATTAATACTGTCCTCAAAATAAAAATTTAGTTTAGCATTTCAACTGCTTTAGTGGGACTAATAAAAATAAACATCTTTGTCACCAGTAAGCATATCATCTGATTGATTGCCTTGTAATACCTTTCAGGGAGGAGAATTAGTAGCTGCTGTAAGAGGAGCCAATGCACCACTGTTACAGAAAACGATCCTGGACCAGCTGGAGGCAGAAAGGAAGGTTTTAGAACAAGGAGCAGAACGTGTGGTGGTAATCAGGGGTCTCAATATATAAATCCATGGAGGCATGTTGTCACAAGAAAGGTTCCCTTCCTTCTCATAATGCTGTCTCTGGTAGAGAGCACACACAAGCATTATCTACCTTGGCTGAGGGTATAAAAAGCACACCCCCTCCAACATCCACCAGTTCTCTCACCCTCCAGAAGCTGCCTCTGGAGTTGGGCTCCAACAACAGAATGAGCCTGACGTTTCAAACATGGTCATGATGGGCTTTATTTACCTTTTTGCACATCTGTGATGGCGTGTATAAACTCCACTCAGGCTAAGAAGGGGTTAACTAGCTCTGTTAGCCCCAGCTGATTATACCTGGAGGGTGTGTCAGGCCCAGGGAAGAGTTTAAAGGAAGGAGTTTAGAGGTTTGGGGAACAAGAGACTCAGGAGTAGTCTGGAGGTTAAACTCTGTGGGCAGGGCCTGGCAGAAGGAGAACTGTGCGAAAGCTACAGGAGTAGCGTTAACTCCTGTGGTGAACCTTGAAAAAGAAGAATAACTCTAGGGGGAAGCTTGGGGAGATGCTGCTTTGGAAGAAGAGTGAGACTGGAGATGTGTTGAGTACCAGTATTGTGTTGGGACACTACTTGTTTGGGACATTGATAGCCCGAAAGGGGTGGAACTATCATTTGACCTGGCCATAGGGCCAAGTCACCACCATACCAGACCACTGAAGTCCTAAGAACCCAAGTAGAGTTGTCTAAATGCTGGGTCATGCCACAAGTGGGTGCTCTGGGATGGTGACTGCAGAGATGGGAAGAGGGTTTGCTGAGAGACTGTGAGCTTTAGAAAAAGTTGTACAAATCAGCAAAATTGCAGGAAGAGAGCCAAGAAACCATATATGCAGATGTCACATAGTGGAGGATTAAGGATGGACAGGAGAGGAAAACAAGATAAAATCAGTCAGTGTAAGAAAAGGCACCAAAACCTTGCCCAAAATAGCCCAGACAACTGTGTGGAAGGTGTGGACATGACTGTAAAAACAGATAATAGCCAGCATGTAGGGAAAAGTGCAGAATCTGCTGGAAGTACAAACAGTACAGGCAGAAGAACATGGTAAATACAATGAAGGAATCTAGAGTTGAGACCTTGTATGCTGTTCCCATACAGGAGTTGTCATAGGAGATCCTCAAAGGAGAGGCCTGAGCCAATCCCCTTTGAGGGATTGTGCCGGTGTCACTGTAGACCTAGCTAGCTCCAGCACTAGCCCAGCTGCTCCACCACTTATTAATACTCCCTTTATTTTGGCATATCCCGAGCTGTTTATTTCCCAAGAGCAAGACTCCTGAATGGATGGTATCATTAATGAATGAGAAATAACTCTGCCTGTAACTCTGCTACTCAGAAGATGGCCTCACATGAGACATGCAGAGCAGGAGGTGTGTTTCTCAGGAGGCTACATTCCTTGGGTTTATTGTACTCTTGCCCAGGAAGTTGAGCTTGTGTGCTTGTCTGATCCAGGTTTTGCTTCTTGTCTCCTACTGGTTTTTATTGGCAGCACTTCCTTCTCTCATTATTCCGGAACAAACTGAGAGGTTTGGGCAGCTAGTTCCTTAGTTGCACGCTTTGCACCTACGGAGAACACTGCTCCACAGCCCAGTGACTAAGGCTGGTTATTTCTGAACAGCCTTACCTTGAAAACAGCAAGAAGCAAATGGATCCAGTCCAGCTTTCTGCTGTGGCACATTGAAGTGTTTATGATTGGCACATGTATGGAGTGTGATAGGTCACTAAGTGTGGTGTGAATCCTGCAATCACAGCTCATTCATGTGTTCTCACTGCTAGATTAAGGATGAAGCCCTCTCCAAGGAAGGAGAAGATGCCACCATCGTTCAGGAAGAAGAATAGGAAGACGAGCTGGGAAAGCAATCCTGCCACAATGAGGTAGCACAGTGCTTCCAGCCCCACTCCACTCCCCAGCCCCGCCCCACCCCATTCAGTCCTCAGTCCTGGTCCGCCTTCAGGCCAGATCTTCCCCCAACCCCACCCCGCCCCGCCCCCAGCCCAGGTCTGCCCTCAGCTCCTCCCCCATCCTCAGTTCTGCCCCCACCTCCACCTTCAGCCCAGGCTCCACTGCTGAGGAAGATTTGGCTGCACAGTAATGGAGAGGCAGGGGTGCAATTGGAAAAGTTGGTGTACCACTGCTCTTGTGGGCAGTTATGGACTAGTCTACTTCTAGAGGAAGTGTCTTCCTAACACACGGCCAGGTAGCGCGTGCCCAGTTGCACAGCAGTTTAAGATCCCACTTTACATTTTAATAAATCATATCAAATGTAACTGTAGGTATTCCTATTAGCCCTATAAATCCTCCTTTGAATCCTACCCAGTTCCAGGCCACAAGAACATGCAGCATCAATGAGCTCCACATGCTAACTATGCACCATGTAAAGCCGTATTTCCTTTTAGCAGTATTAAAATTTGCTGTCTCAGTTTCATTGAATATCCCCGTTCTTCTCTAACAAGAGAGGATGAACAAAGCCACCTTCTCTACTTTCTTCATCCTATTCATTACTCTGTAAACCTCTATTGTAGCCCCTCCTATTCGTCTCCTTTCTTAACCAAACAGTCTTTCCATTTTGCCCCCTGTTCCTGCTACATCCTTGTTCAAATGGGTGACCACAATGGCACACAGAATCCAAGTGAGGGTGTACCCGTGAGCTATATCATGACACTAAAATATTCTCTGTATTATTTTCCATTTTTTGAGCATTTAACATGTTTTGACTGCTGCTTGGCATTAAGCAGGGGTCTTCATCAAACTGTTCAGAGCGATGCCCAGGTCTTTTCCATAAGTGGGAACAGGTTATTTACTCTCCAGTGTGCATTACTTTGCATTTGTCAAGATTTAATTTCATCTGCACAGAGCAGTGAGAGCATAAGACACTTTCATTCTACTGCACCTTGTTCATTGATGCAAAGACCAAAATTAATCTTGCACTGTTCGGTTGTACAGATCTGTTTGAACTTGCTATAAGTTGTTTAAATGTTTTCTTCTGCACATTATTATTTTTTTTCTCCTTGGTAGATTAATGTACCCCTAATCTTCTGGGATTGCTTTTTCCATTGTCCTATTGAAGCAGAGGAGGAATTTTAGAGACACCTTTTTGCCCTTTATACATGCTGCATCTACATACTGTGCTGCTTTTGCTCCTCCCTCTGAAGATATTTGCACACAATTAATGTGTTTATGAACTGGCATTAATGAAGAAATTCAGTGTCTGATATTTCTGGCTCTGTTTTTTCTATGGCACACTACACGTTGGGTCAGATCCTACAGCCTGTGTAAGAGCTCTGGAAGGCCTCTGAGGCAGTGGAGCCAGCATGATTCCCTCTTGCCAGGGGAGTCCAGTGCAGGGAGACTATGCTGGTCTCTAAAGTTCCTCAGAGACTTTTCTAGTCTTGACTCCCTCTAAGCAGCATAGTGCTGCCCACCACAGCTCTCTCTCCACACAACTGCACTGTGTGGTTGGGTGGAGTCAACAGTTCTGTGACAAAGTGCACTCCCTGTTCAAAACACCAGTGAAGGTCCATGAGATGTCACTTCCCTCACCTCCCATAGAAACACTATGCAAAGGACTGTTACGCAGCTCAGGATCTGGCCCTTTGTCTTTACTAACTGTAATAGGGCAACCCAAAGGGCCCTATTCACCTAGAGAATTCTTTAAAAAACAAAACCAAAGCTTTTCACTCTGAGTGGCTTCCCTGCTTTGTCCAAGGCTGAGTCCAAGCATAAACCACTTGGGTTTATGATGATGCTATCTGTATTGCAGTAGCACCAGGTGTCCCAGTCATGGACCAGGACCCCCCTGGTACAAACACACATTTGTGGAGTGTCTATACTAGCATTTACAATCCTGTTGGTTAACTCAGGTTAATTAGCAATCCAACTCTAGTCTAGACAAACCCTAAGGTCTCTCTACGCTCATTTGCATCAAAATAACTTTTTGGGTTTTAATTCACACCTTTAGTGATTTCTGTGTAAGTCCGTGTGCTTTTATTATGGAACAAAAGCACTGCAAAAGCACTGGGGGAAAAAATCAAAATCAGGGCACCCTACATGCTGCTGTTTGTGTCCTGGGCAAATGCAGCTCTGTGCTCTCTCATGGACTTTACTTCAGTTCTTGGTTTCCCTTCATCTAACAAATCTCTGGTTATTCTTTATGAATGGAAACACCTAGCATACACCATCAGTAAGTGGCACCATCGCAGGGGTCTAGCACAGGGAAGCAAATGAAGAGCAACAGCGACATTTGGTACAAGGAGGATGAGGACGTGATCTCTCTCTCTCCTAGATTTTGCATCAAAGAAACTTTCTGACATTACTTTGAATGGAGTCAGGTGCCATTTTAGCAGGACCCAATGCAGCCCTGTCCCCTTTCTGCCTTGGAGCCAGGTTTTCAAGAGAGACCAGAACACTGGTTGCCCAAGGGGAGCAGAGGCCTTTTGAAAGTCAGGGACAATGAAAGTACATGTCTGAAATAAACAAAGTGATCAAACCAACAGAGAAAGCTAATTCACAAGAGGATAAGGACAGCATGGCATCTGCACACGAGCAAGGGAGAAAAACTCTATCTGGGGTATAAACTTCAAAGAATATATTTCAAAGGTTCACTGCTCTTTAAAAAGAAGGGGAGAGAACCCCTTAGTTATTCATCATGTAGCGGACTTAGGGAATTCTGAGTCTGTGAATGTTGAGTCCCATGGCCAGAAGGGCTAGAGATACTGGTAGTTTTATGTGAGAAAAGGGATTGTAACTTGCTAGGATAAAGTTGTAGTAGCTAGAAAGTGGGTTTGGTTGGGTTTGGTTTGTAACCAGATGTGTCCCAGATCTCAGATGTATCACTTTAATTTCTGTTCTTTGTTAATAAACTTACTCTTAGTTTTACAATAAATAATTTTAGTGCTGTTTTGTTAAAGTGATATGTGCGTCCAGGATGGTGTGTGCTCTGTTTTTCTGGAGGCAGCAAATTTAATAATTTCTGTAACTGTCCATTGAGAGGGACTGGACACTGAGACATCTCTGGGGAACTGGGGTTCACTGTTACCAGCAAGGCAAGATTTGGACTGGCAGTGTCTCAAGGGGTTTTCTGGTGAGGTGGACAGACTTGTGTGGCAGAGAACTGACACAGTCTACTCTCCAGTAAAGCTAACACTTGCTAAATCAGAGGGATAACACAGTGGTTTACAGTTCTTGGTGTCCTGATCAGAATGACACAATTTGTGTGTCTGACCAATCCCTGCTTCAAGGTGTGGGCACCGCCCATTCCCACTGTGCCATGTGTCTGACTAGCCCAGTGTGCAGGGTGTGGGCACTGCCCATTCTGAGTGCACTGCGTGTCTGACCAAACACTGGCCTGGGGTGTGGGCACCTTCCATTCCTAACGCACTGCGGCTGATCAACCACTATCCTGGGTTGTTGGTACTACCCATTCCCAGAGCAACGTGTGTCTGGCTGGCCGTTAAACTTGTCAGGCAGGGGACTCTTTGGTTTGTGGAAAGATAAGCCAAAGACACCATGGCCTGTTGTGCAGTATATTTTGTGCCTGCAGTGCAGCCAGCTACATCAGCTAGGAACCCGCTATTTCCAGCAGGGAAATATTGGCCTGGGATGGATCCATACTAGCTGCCAGTCTGGACCCTCTGTCAGATTTTGTTTTCCTTTGGTCCGCTCAAACTGCCAGAAGACTGGGTCATGGGTGGTCTGACTTAGTGGGCAAAGCAGCAGCCAGGCCTAGTAGGTGGAGCAGGGCCAAATTAACCTTTTGTGGGCCTGGCGCCAAACATATTTGTGGGCCCCCATGGAGGCAATGGAGCATGGAGGTCAGTCCCTGGAGCAAGGGGCCAGCCAAAGGCAATGGGGCATGGCATGGCATGGCAGGGGCAGCCCTGCTCCACCCAATGCGAGGGCACTATTTACAAACTGGCAGTTGCCAGATGCACAGTGGTCTGCCCAGCCCTGTGCTGCCAGCATGCTCCTTCCCCTCAGGGGGGCCTATGCCACCACACCCCCCCCCTATCATAGAATATCAATGTTGGAAGGAACCTCAGGAGGTCATCTAGTCCAACCCCCTGCTCAAAGCAGGACCCATCCCCAGACAGATTTTTACCCCAGTTCCCTAAATGGCCCCCTCAAGGACTGAACTCACAACCCTGGGTTTAGCAGGCCAATGCTCAAACCACTGAACTATCCCTCCTCCCAGAGGGCCCCCCCCATCCACCCACAAATGTATAGCGCCCTGCACACCAGCATCCCTGCCCTCAGCCCTACCACAACTGCCCAGCACCCCCCCACAGAACCCTCACTACCTAGTGCCCCAACACACACAGATCCTCTTCGCCCCTTCACAGCCCAGCACCTCCCCGCACCATACTCCCCACAGACCTACTTCCCCAAGCCCTGCCTCCCAGCTGCACTCACCAGCCCTGCTGGGAGGCGACTGTGTCTGCCGGGCTGAGCCAGCAGCGCAGCCAGGGTTGGTCCCAGTGCCGGGAATTGCTCCGGCCCCTCAGGAGTGGCGCAATCAGCTAGGCCAGGGCCTGCCCCGACCGGACTCCCTCAAGATCCACTTGCCTGGAAGGGCCCAGCCAAGCCCTCCACACTGCCCCCCTCCCACTCTCCCAGGCTGAGATTGGCCAGGCTTCTGCACCAGTCCCAGGCGGCTCAGCTCCGGGGAGACAGGTGGGGTGCCACAGGTGGTGGGAAGCAGAGACTGCCCAGAGCTAGAGGTGCACTGGGGTCCAACTAGGGGGCTGAGAGGAGCAGGGATTGGGGCCAGGGAGTGGAGAGGAGCCCTCAGCCAGCTCACAGGCAGGCCGAGAGGAGCAAGAGGTGGGCCGGGGGAGCCAGTGGGGTCTCAAGGCACACTGCAAGCGGAGCAGGCCGGGGCCCCTTCTGAGCATGGGCCCGGCTTTATGGAGCCAACGTAAACCTGGCACTGAGGTGGAGCAAGGGTCAGAACCCGAGTTAAGAGTCTGAATGCTAGAGCCAAGGCAGCATCTGAATCAGGAATTGAAGCCACGGGTCAGAACAAAAGTATCAGAGGGGTAGCCGTGTTAGTCTGAATCTGTAAAAAGCAACAGAGGGTCCTGTGGCACCTTTAAGACTAACAGAAGTATTGGAGCATAAGAACAAAAGTAGGGGTCCAAATACCAGATTCAAGGGCAAAACAGTCAGGAATTAGAAGCTCGGAACAGGGTTATCTGATTCTGAGGCTGGGATAGGCCTGGAGCAGGGCAGGGTCTAGGCTACAGCAGTCCAGAGGAGCATAGGGAGGTATGTATTATTAGGCAGTTAGCAAGCTACTGCTGTGTTTAAGAACAGACCTGTTGGCTTCCTCAGCCAATCAGGACAAGTGGGACAATCTGTCAAGTGGCCTAGCTGGTGCAACCCAGCTGTGCTCGTTAGGCCAGCAGGAGAGCAAGGCATAGTTGTGCAGCGCCTTATTCCTGAGACGCTGGGTGCTGTGCAGGGTCCTGTGCCCCCACACTGGGCGCTTCACCGTGTCTTACCACCCCAAGCCTGCGCAGTGTCCTGCCCCTCCCATGCGCTCGGCGCTGTGTGGTGCTTTCCCCCACGCTGCTTTCTGCGCAGAGGGCTCACCTACTAAGTGCTGGGCAGTGTCCTGTCCCCAACCCCGCCGTGCACTGCACAGTGGGACCCCTCCGCCGCCGGGGGCAGGGCAGGAGAGGCGCGCGACTCGAGTCCCGCAGCGTGGTTAGATCGCAGGCGGCCAGCGGGTCGCAGCTATTGGGGCGGAGGACGGCCACTGGCTGTGGGAATTGGGGGCGGAGCGTGACTGTAAAGGGCGCGGCTCGGGGGCGGGGAGAGGCGCACGAGCGTTGCTGCAGCAACTGCCCTTTGCCCGCAGAAGGGGCGGGGACGCGCATGTGCACTGTGTATCCACTCCGTAACCCGGCTGTAGCCGCTGCCGGGGTCGGTGCTTCACCCGTCACAGCGGCTCGGGGCCTCTTCCCCCCAGTCCTCTCGTGCTGCTGCCGGGGCCACAGGGGCAGCAGCCTACCCAGCGCAGGGCTAGAGTCCGCCGGGCCCCGGGCTCTGCTCATCGCTGTGCTATCTGCCGGCGGGCGTTAGCCAGCGTCCCAGCGCGCCTCTTTGGAAGCGGCTCCTGCGGCCAGCCGGGGCGAGCCTGAGGGAACGAGCCCGGGCGCAGCCGCTGGTCCTTGGCTGGGCGAGGTGGCGGTGCCGGGTGAACTAGAGATGGAGCCTGAGAGCCTCGGCGCGGAGCAGGGCGCCTCTCTCCCGGGGCCCGCCGAGGAGCTGGGGACGCTGCTGGGCCAGGATGCCGCGCTGCAGAAGCTGAGCGGTGAGGAGCTGGACAGGGAGCTGGAGTCCAAAAGTGACCTGGTGAGACTGGGTTTGTGGCCCCCCTGGGGTAACGCTCTCCGTGAGGCGAAGCTTGGGCTCTGGCTGCGGGGAGAGACCTGACTGCGTGGGGGCCCGTGCAGAAGGGAGAGGCAGGAATCTCCGCTCAGGCTGGATGTTTACTTCCACTTACATCTGCTGCTTTTCGTGTCACGTTCACGCCTGTAAAAGGTTTGGGTCTGGTCTAAGCCACACGACTCTTCACAGCTGTTTTATTGACTTGTATGTGCTTCTAGGGTACTACTCTGTGCTTTGGGGTTGGTAATGCCACTGGCGTGTTATCCATAGTGGGCTCAGGATACTTGAGAGAGGTGGGTGGTGGGTGAGGTAATATCTTTGACTGGACATCTTCTGTTGGTGAAAGACCCAAGGTTTCAAACCCCACAGAGTGCTTCTTCAGGTCTGGGAAAGGAACTCAGAGTGTCACAGCTAGATACACTAAACTGAGACTCTGTTCCACTTTGTAAGTGGCTAACACATGTTTCCAGGGACCGCTAAAGGTGAAGTAGTGATTTTACTGCCCAAGACTACTATTGTGCACACTCAGCACTTCCTAGTATTGTGTCTTCACATGTCTTGTGTTACTGAAATGCAAATACACTGATCTGGTGGATTAATGGCTAGGGCACTGAACAGGAGGCCAGGGGTTCAAGTTGTTTTCCCAGCTGTGCTAATAACTAGTTTTGTGAACTTTTGAAGGACACTATGCCTTTCTGTGCCTCAATTTTCTCATCTGAAAATGAGCTGGGGTAGGGTGGGACGGTTCTCTGCAGCTCCCCGGAAGTAGCCTGCAGCTCCTAGGGGGGAAGGGAAGGCCAGGGAAGCTCAGTGCAGTGCCCCTGCCGCGAGTGCTGGCTCTGCAGTCCCTATTGGCTGGGAAGCGCAGCCAATGGGAACTGTGGAGGTGGTGCCTGCAGGCAGGGGCAGTGCACAGGGCCCCCGGTCCCCCTGCCTAAGAGCTGCAGGAACATGTCATCATCTTCTGGGGAGCCCCCCTGAAGTAAGTGCCACCCCACACCCCTGCCCCATCCCTGAGCTCCCTCCCATACCCGAACTGCTACTATTGCTTGCCCAGGGGCTGTCTGGCTTGGACAGCCCTCAGCCAGCCACATGGACGCTGAAGAAGTCACGGAAGTAACGGAATCCAGGACCTCTGCGACAGACACGCAGCCTTAATTATGACTTTAGTATGATTCATTTTAATAATTTTTTTTTCCATTTTAACTTTTAAAATATATTGTTAGTGCTTATAGGTAGGTGGCAATAGAATCCTAGAATATCAGGGTTGGAAGGGACCTCAGGAGGGCATCTAGTCCACCCCCCTGCTCAAAGCAGGACCAATTCCCAACTAAATCATTCCAGCCAGGGCTTTGTCAAGCCTGACTTTAAAAACCTCTAAGGAAGGAGATTCCACCACCTCCCTAGGTAACCCATTCCAGTGCTTCACCACCCTCCTAGTGAAAAAGTTTTTCCCAATATCCAACCTAAATCTCCCCTAGTGCAACTTGAGACCATTACTCCTTATTCTGTCATCTGGTACCACTGAGAACAGTCTAGATCCATCCTCTTTGGAACCCCCTTTATGGTAGTTGAAAGCAGCTAGCAAATCCCCCCTCATTCTTCTCTTCTGCAGACTTAAACAATCCCAGTTCCCTCAGCCTCTTCTCATAAGTCATGTGCTCCAGCCCCCTAATCATTTTTGTTTCCCTGTGCAGGACTCTTCCCAATTTTTCCACATCCTTCTTGTAGTGTGGGGCCCAAAACTGGACACAGTACTCCAGATGAGGCCTCACCAATGTTGAATAGAGGGGAATGATCGCGTCCCTCGATCTACTGGCAATGCCCCTATTTATGCAGCCCAAAATGCCCTTCACCTTCTTGGCAACAAGGGCACACTGTTGACTCATATCCAGCTTCTCGTCCACTGTAACCCCTAGATCCTTTTCTGCAGAACTACTGCCTAGCCATTCGGTCCCTAGTCTGTAGCAATGCATGGGATTCTTCTGTCCTAAGTGCAGGACTCTGCATTTGTCCTTGTTGAACCTCATCAAGTTTCTTTTGGCCCAATCCTCTAATTTGCTAAGGTCCCTCTGTATCCTGTTCCTACCCTCCAGCGTATCTGCCACTCCTCCCAGTTTAGTGTCATCTGCAAACTTGCTGAGAGTGCAGTCCACGGCATCCTCCAGATCATTAATGAAGGTATTGAACAAAACCGGCCCCAGGACCGACCTTTGGGGCACTCCGCTTGATACTGGCTGCCAACTAGACATGGAGCCATTTATCACTGCCCGTTGAGACCGATGATCTAGCCAGCTTTCTATCCACCTTATAGTCCATTCATCCAGCCCATACTTCTTTAACTTGCCGGCAAGAATACTGTGGGAGTCTGTATCAAAAGCTTTGCTAAAGTCAAGGAATAACACATCCACTGTTTTCCCCTCATCCACAGACCCAGTTATCTCCTCATATAAGGCAGTTAGGTTAGTCAGGCATGACTTGCCCTTGGTGAATCCATGCTGATTGTTCCTGATCACTTTCCTCTCCTCTAAGTGCTTCAGGATTGATTCCTTGAGGACCTGCTCCATGATGTTTCCAGGGACTTAGGTGAGGCTGACTGGCCTGTAGTTCCCCGGATCCTCCTCCTTCCCTTTTTTTAAAGATGGGCACTACATTAGCCTTTTTCCAGTCATCCGGGACCTCCCCCGATCGCCATGAATTTTCAAAGATAATGGCTCTGCAATCACATCCGCCAACTCCTTTAGGACCCTTGGATGCAGTGCATCCAGCCCCATGGACTTGTGCTCGTCCAGCTTTTTTAAATAGTCCCGAATCACTTCTTTCTCCACAGAGGGCTGGTCATCTCCTCCCCATGCTGTGCTGCCCAGTGCAGCAGTCTGGGAGCTGACCTTGTTTGTGAAGACAGTGGCAAAAAAAAAGCATTGAGTACATTAGTTTTTTCCACATCCTCTGTCACCAGGTTGCCTCCCTCATTCAGTAAGGGGCCCAGACTTTCCTTGACTTTCTTCTTGTTGCTAACATACCTGAAGAAACCCTTCTTGTTACTCTTCACACTTGGAGTTGCAGCTAGCAAGAGATGTTATTTGGCCTTCCTGATTTCAGTCCTGCATGCCTGAGCACTATTTTTATACTCCTACCTGGTCATTTGTCCAATCTTCCACTTCTTGTAAACTTCTTTTTTTGGCGTTTAAGATCAGCAAGGATTTCACTGTTAAGCCAAGCTGGTCGCCTGCCATATTTACTAGTCTTTCTATACAACGGGATGGTTTGTTCCTGCAACCTCAATAAGGATTCTTTAAAATACAGCCAGCTCTCCTGGACTCCTTTGCCCCTCATGTTATTCTCCCAGGGGATCCTGCCCATCAGTTCCCTGAGGGAGTCAAAGTCTGCTTTTCTGAAGTCCAGGGTCCATATACTGCTGCTCTCCTTTCTTCCTTGTGTCAGGATCCTGAACTCGACCATGTCATGGTCACTGCCTCCCAGGTTCCAATCCATTTTTGCTTCCCCTACTAATTCTTCCTGGTTTGTGAGCAGCAGGTCAAGAAGAGCTCTGCCCCTAGTTGGTTCCTCCAGCACTTGCAGCAGGAAATTGTCCCCTACACTTTCCAAAAATTTCCTGGATTGTCTATGCACCGCTGTATTGCTCTCCCAGCAGATATCAGGGTGATTAAAGTCTCCCATGAGAACCCAGGCTTGTGATCTAGTAACTTCTATTAGTTGCTGGAAGAAAGCCTCATCTATCTCATCCCTCTGGTCTGGTGGTCTATAGCAGACTCCCACCACGACATCACCCTTGTTGCTCACGCTTCTAAACTTAATCCAGAGACTCTTAGGTTTTTCTGCAGTTTCATACCGGAGCTCTGAGCAGTCATACTGCTCTCTTGCATGCAATGCAACTCCCCCACCTTTTCTGCCCTGCCTGTCCTTCTTGAACAGTTTATATCCATCCATGACCGAACTCACATGACTGGAGTTATCCTACCAAGTCTCTGTTGTTCCAATCACATCATAGTTCCTTGACTATGCCAGGACTTCCAGTTCTCCCTGCTTGTTTCCTAGGCTTCTTGCATTGGTGTATAGGCACTTAAGATAACTTGCTGATCGTCCCACTTTCTCAGAGTGAGACAGGAGTCCTCCCCTCTTGCGCTGTCCTGCTCGTGCTTCCTCCCGGTATCCCATTTCCCCACTTACCTCTGGACTTTGGTCTACTTCCCCCAGTGAACCTAGTTTAAAGCCCTCCTCACTAGATTAGCCTGCCTGCTTGCGAAGATGCTCTTCCCTCTCTTCATTAGGTGGAGCCTGTCTCTGCCTAGCACTCCTCCTTCTTGGAACATCGTCCCATGGTCAAAGAATCCAAAGCCTTGTCTCTGACACCACCTGCGTAGCCATTCATTGACTTCCACGATTCGACTCTCTCTACCCAGGCCTTTTCCTTGCACAGGGAGGATGGACGAGAACACCACTTGCACCTCAAACTCCTTTATCCTTCTTCTCAGAGCCATGTAGTCTGCAGTGATCCGCTCAAGGTCATTCTTGGCAGTATCATTGGTGCCCATGTGGAGAAGCAGGAAGGGGTAGCGGTCCGAGGGCTTGATGAGTCTCGACAGTCTCTCCGTCACATCGTGAATCCTAGCTCCTGGCAAGCAGCAGACCTCTCAGTTTTCCCAGTCGGGTCGGCAGATAGATGACTGTCCCCCTGAGGAGGGAGTCACTGACCACCACCAACCGCTTCTTTCTCTTGGGAGCGGTGGTTGTGGAACCCCCTGCCAAAGCTGCCAAACTGGATTGCCAAACTGTTATTAAAAAATAAATGTAAGAAATGTTACAAATGATTTCATTTCAGTGTACAAACCAGTTATCTACAGAGCATAAGCAGTTTACTTTTGTTTAATTACATTAACAGTTGTTAACATTATATGGTCAAGGGGACAGTGTCAACTTGGAAATAACATTTGTCTTAAAACACCATAATTATCAGGAACACTTACAGTAATTAAAGTTTTGAGAGAAATCTCTCTTCAGTGTATTACTTTATCAAATACACAAAAAATATGTATACTCACATTCACTGTTCTGGTGGTAGGCAAAGGGAAAAATGACTAGCTGAAAAGCTCTTTTTAAACATCACCAAGGAAGCAGAAAAAAGTTAAGGATTTAAAATAAATATTAGACCATACTACTCAAAGTTACTGTAAGAAACTGGAATTTCTTGATGAAAAATTGCTGAGGGTAAAAGTTGATTCAAGAGTGTCTGCCATATTCCCACTCCTAGGATTTGCCCCAGACGCTGCTGCTCTTTAGATACCTTCTAGAATAGCTATGCCCAATGTGTAAAATCAGGATAAGTCTTCCACCTGGTCTGTCTTGTCTATTTAGATTTAAACTCTTTGAAGTAGGAACGGTCTCTTAGGGCTTGTCTACATGGTGAAATTTGCTGGCATAACTATATGCCAGTATAACTCCCTATGTGGACATTAATTCTGCAGTGAGCATTCACATGAAGAGTTGTCAGTATAGCAATAGAAATATACTTGTATAACTATAGGGCAGAGGTTCCCAAACTTTTCATATTGCTTACCCCCTTCCAGATCTGCCAGCGTACCCCTGCCCTTCTCATCACTGACACTTTTTGTTCTTCTTAACAGTACCTGTCTTTAGCCATCTGTCCATATTTCACTGTTACATACAGATAGTTACAGCCCAACATATACAACTGAAAAAAACCACCCTGAATAAGTTCTGAGCTCAGTTAGACAGGACAGTTGCTGGGCAACTGAATCCATGCTGTACGATGATTGGAGGTCAAGGCTCTGTATGTCAGCATCTCTGTGTTCTCCTTGGTACATCTTGAAGTAAATTAACTACTGTATTTAATATAACAAATTCCCACAGAGTTTTAAAGCTTCGTCTGATGTCTCAGGTATCACGGTTTGTGAACACCTGCTTTAGTGTGTGAGCAATACCTAACACAACAGGGGCATGATCTAAGTTGGAGCCTCTAGATACAGTAGAATCCCTAGTTTACAAACTAATTAGTTTTCAAGGCGTTAATGAAATAAAAAAGCTAATAATTGAACATCTAAATTACAGTAAGTGTATGGCACACTGGATTGTTTTCTTGTCCTTCAAACCACTGCAAAGCAATTGCGAGTGAATTGAAGGCATCTGAATGTGAAGATACAGTAGAACCTCAAAGTTATGAACACCTCAGGAATGGAGGTTGTTCATAATACTGAACAAAATGTTTTGGTGATTCTTTCAAAAGTTTACAACTGAACATTGACTTAATATAGCTTTGAAACTTTACTATGCAGAAGAAAAATGCTGCCTTCCCTTTATTTTTTTAGTAGTTTACATTTAACACAGTACTGTACTGTATTTGGTGTCTTTTGGGGTCTTTGCTGCTGCCTGATTGTGTGCTTCTGGTTCCAACTGAAGTGTGTGATTGACTGGTCAGTTCGTAACTCTGGTGTTTGTAACTCTGAGGTTCTACTGTACATCATACTCCAGTCTACCTTCAGAAAGTTGCTAAATGAAGTACATTCTGAGTTTGTATAAAAATGTGTTTGGAAGGTGGAATAAAGAGGCTAAACTCCGATCTGTTTTGTTTTTGTTTTCATTTAGATAGATGACAAAGAGTTTGATATTCCCCAGGTTGATACCCCTCCAACACTGGAAAGCATATTAAATGAGGTGAGTACCTGTTTAAGAGTTAAGAAATCCAGTCATATATGGTAGTGTTCCAAAATATGGAAACAGAATTGTTCATATTAATAAATTCTCTCTAAATGATGATGAAATGGAATATTTTAGCTTTCTGTAGTTGGCAAAATACACACACTGTGTAGTAGTTATTCTGAACAGTGTGATACATTTAGATTTTGTGTTTTCTACTCGGATGATGCCATCTTGTGTTTCTAAGATCTATTTTTTTTTTTTAAATACTTGTATTTTTAGAAAATATTTACCGGTAGGTAGATACACAATTGGGCATACTTGTGAATAAATACATAGCCACAGAACACTAGGTATGTAGGTGAATGTTATAAATGGATACATACCGTTTGATACAATATTGTGTTGTCATTTGATACACATCAAAGACTACTTTTGTAGTATTGTTCTATCTAGGCACCAAAATATTGTTTGCCCTCTGTGTATATGCATAGTGTGTGTTCGTGGTGGCATGTATTATACATCAGTGCATGTTGCAGCAATTGGTGAGTAGGACAGGTTCATTTATATCTGAATCTTTTTTTGTATGTTTTTCAGTATATAGATTCCCACAAACATAACTCTGGGAATAGTAAGGTTGTGACAACAATCTTTCTGCCTCTCCCTTACAAGAACAAGACTCTTTGCTTTTAAAAATTATTTCCCCCCTCCACCTTCAAATATTTAAAAAATGGAGCCACATCATGTTTCCTGAAGATCTAGAGCCAAGGCATACTCTGACTTAGTTTTAGGTAATTTTGTTTTTACAGTGGATCTCTGTAGTGCCTCTGGCCTTACTTTGACATACAGCTTCCTAGATTTATCCTCAAGATCAGTGGCTCAGTTTGGTTTAGTGTTTTGTTTTTATGTTCTTAGATTAATAGGTTTTAAGGCCAGAAGGGAGCATTATGATGATCTAATCTAATCTACGTGACACAAGCCAGAGAATTTCACCCAGTGATCCATACATGAAACCCTATAGCTTTTGGTTGAACTAGTGTATGTCTTTTAGAAAGAAGTGCCCATTCTTGATATTCAAGACTACAAGTGGTTGAGAATTTACCACACCCCTTAATAATCTGTTCATCTTTAATTATTTACCTTTAAGAATTGGCTTCTTATTTCCACTTTGAACATTGACTGCACATTCTAGACTCTGGCCCCCACATCTTCTGCGGGTCAGTCCCTGTCAGACTCCAGCAGTGGGGATCTCTACTAGTAATACAGGTACTCCAAGAAAAACTGGTTACCCCTTGTAACTGGCATCCTTTTGGATGGTTGCTTATAAAGCCCTGTGGCTCTCTATATGTTCTAAGGTCAGAATGTTCGGTGCAAGGAAGCATGACCTTAGCACCAACAGCCTGAGAATTCCTAGAGATGAGTCATCTTCAATCTGTTTTGTCTGTCATGTTTACCGAATTGTTGCTTTTCTTTCAGACTGATGATGAAGAAGAGTCTTTCATTCTTGAGGATCCCTCTCTTTTAAACATTGATAACATTGACACTCACTCTTATGACACATCTTCCTTGGCAAGCTCAGACAGTGGGGACAGGACGCACTTGAAAAGGTAACTGATAAGTTGGGCAGTTCTTTCTGACACCATCTTTCAGTTTTAGGTGTGTATCATGAGTATTGGAACTGATTTATCATATTTCACTGAGCACCACACAACTACATTTTCTGACTGACACTCAAGTCTATTCAGTCCATGGGATTAGTATGAGATCCAGTGGGACTAGCTAGCAGGTATTGAATTGTAAATAAGAAATGTGGTCGTCTATTCAAAAGACATTTAGAACAATCCCAAGCAAAGAACCACCCAAACTTCCGTGATGAAATATTTTTCATCGAAAAGAACCAGTTTTCTCAATGAAAACCTAATCTTTCTGTTTTCTTATTGGAAGAGAACCCCCCATTAAGAGGAAAATCCCTCAGTATACTTCTGTGTAAACTCTGATAGGATCAAACCCCAGTGCAGGTGTTAAAAATGGATGATGTGGACAAAAAAAGTAATTCTGCCACAGGCTACTTTTCCTAAGGGATCCACTAGACAGAAAGATAGGCTTTTTGCACCATGGCTCTTTATATGCTGCAGTGGGCTGTGAAAACTTGCAGAACTGTGTACCAGAATCTAGACTTTCATGGCTTATTTTAAGTTTAAAAAATTATATATTGTGGTTGTAAAGAAAACCTTCCAAATGTGAACAGTGTAATTGATGAATTGGTGTGTAAACTTCCTGAAACAGTGTTTTTTGAGAGTATGTGAACTGTTCCCTCTCTTCAGTAGAGTGTTAACTTAATCACAATTTAGAGGGCAACATTGATTGATTATTTAACCAATTTAACGGCTGATTATTTGTACCAGATGTTCTAGCCCCACAATCCCAAACCACTCCTGGTTCCTTCTCTGGGGCCAAAAGTTCCAGCTGCCCCCTGAAAATTTGCACAGTGCAGTGGTTATTAATATAAGATTTGATGAAAAAAATGATACGTTGGGGCAAAATAAAACGATTTGAATGTGAAGTCAAATAAGACACAATGACATACTGATGATTTTCATAGGTAAAAACAAGTTTTTATCAAATTCAGTTTACCTGAAGTGCTGACATATTATTTCCAGTTTGCTGTACAGTACTGCAGAAACAAGAAGGCCTTGCTGCAGGCTTTAGGCCAAACTAACTGCAGGGTACATAGATTTTGACAATAGCATAGGCCATACTAAAAAAAAAATTAAGATTTTCAAAAATAGCCTAACAAAGTCTAATCAAATAGCCTAATCAATAGGCTAACAAAGTGGAATCTCACTTGATATGCAAGTGCTTGTGGAAGATTCGACAAGCAAGGCAGGGCTCCAAACCTCACTCCATATCATTTGTGAAAATATGTTCCTGCCTCTCTCATTGCATGGTTTGGATAATGTGTGGTAAATAAGGTGATTACAACCATTAGTAACGTTTTCCTATAAACTTAGATGCTGGGATTTATTCTGGACTAACAACATTTTTACTCTTTTTAGAAAGAAAAAGCTCCCTGATTCTTTCTCTCTTCATGGATCGGTTGTCCGTCTTTCTCTTCTGAAAGGAATTTCTGCCCAAATAGTATCTGCTGCGGTAAGTGTTTTATTCCTTCAGCAAAATAATCAATCGAGTTACAATGATTGAATGGAATGAGAATATAAATTAGTAAATAAAAACAGTACCTACTTTGGTAAGAACGTCATGTGGAGTTCTACTTCATCAGTTTCACACTGTGCGCTCTTAGCTTCAAGTAATATTCTGTACCTCTGAGCTTAATGATGAGGCAAAGGAGTGGTGCATTGAGTCAGGATAATTCGTTTCTTGCAGGAAGGAAAGTGAGTCGCAAAGGAAATGGCTATTAAAGAATGCATCTCAAAGAAAAAGTTCAATGAACTATAAACCTGTGTGGTCCAGTCCAGTTTAGTCACTCCATCTAGTTATAAAGAAAGGTAAATGGCTAAAGTGTGCTTAAATAAAGACAGATCAAAGAGGCAACTCCCTCATAACAATATTAATGATACAAAGACAGAAAACATCACCTTTTCATTAAGAAAAAAGTTTATGAACCACTGAAGGGGAGGGGGTAACTTTCTTGAAATCTCTGATTAACTAAATAGTAGGAAAGCTAGCTGTTGTGCTTACCAAATAAGCTTGCCTTACTGTCCTGAAATTTATTTGCAGTGTTTTCTGCCAAAAAAGTAGATTTTTTTAGCACTAGTTTGCTTCATTAAATGGATGATGATACTGAAACAGCTTATGGTCTGACTGATCCCTGCCCTTACAAGCCTCATTGGTTATAATGCATGCATCTACTTTTTTACAGTTGTAGTCAGTTGTATATTAATTCTGACCTCAGTCTTGCCAGGTAAAGAAAACACAGTATTGACTGTACTGTTACACTGACCCAGAGGAAATGTCTGTCTGAGATCAAGTTGAAACTGCTGCTTTTTGTGGATTTGAATGTGTGCCAAGTGGGAGGCTGTATATTGGAAATAAAAGGGAGTTTTGTTTTGGTCGTGACTGTGAGTGCCTGCCTCAGGGCAGACTGTAAAAAGCAAGGCAGACACCCCAAACTGGTAGTACACCTCTACCCCGATATAATGCGACCCAATATAACAGGAATTCGGATAGAACACGGTAAAGCAGTGCTCCCGGAGGGCGGGGCTGCGTACTCTGGCAGATCAAAGCAAGTTCGATATAACGCGGTTTCACCTATAACGCGGTAAGATTTTTTGGCTCCCGAGGACCCGTTATATCGGGGCAGAGGTGTATGTTCTGTAATTGTATGTCACCAATCAAGTACCAAATGTGAACTCCCAAAGTACTTCAGTAGTTTTATAAGGGAATTGCAGCCAATCCCATTAGACGCTCCAGTCTGTCTTGCCACTAAGGCAAGCTGCGCTATGTGATAAATGGTCACTTACACTAAAAATCACAAATATTCCAGGTTACTCTCAAGAGACCAGTCACCCAGGTAGATTTACATCCCAGGTCTCACACCAAAAGCAATGCTGGCAGCCAATTCTATAGTACGCTAACTAAAGGTTTATTAGCTAAGAAAAAAGAATGAGAGTTAGAGAGGCTAAAGTAGGTAAAAAAATATGTACAAGTGAGTCACAGTCTATAATTCCAAATGATAGCAGAGTTGTAGCAATCTGCAGAGAGAAAGGAGCATGTTTTGCATTTTTGATCATCACACGCTGACAGGTTGCCTTCAGTGCACAAGCATTAGTACTTTCCTGTTAGTTTTTCATTTGGATTACACAAGACTTCTTTCTTGTTTGATGGGTTATTTAGTTACAGGGATATATAAAATATAGGTTTCAGAGTAGTAGCCATGTTAGTCTATATCAGCAAAAAGAACAGGAGTACTTGTGGCACCTTAGAGACTAACAAATTTATGCATAAGCTTTATAAAATATAAAAATATAAATGCTTGCTATTACATTATAACAGGATACAGATAAGTGAAAACAATGCATGTAATATCCAGTTAGTTTTCATGAAGTTTAAACACCAAATACATTCATAAGAATGTAATTATCACTTCTGTAGTAGTATAAATACAAGTGAATTGGCTAGCTTCCAGCTGTGAGTTTGACAGTTCTCAGCTGATCCCCAGGATTTTGCATGATCTGGCACCTGGTCTGCCAGTGTTAGTGAGGAGCCAGAGTGCATTGAGGTAGCAAGATTTAATTTTGTGGTAAAATATGTTAGTAATTATCCACACAGATTCTACTCCTGGGGCATGTATACCCCATGTGCATGAAATCAGATTTAAAAAAAAAAAAAGGAATGTTGCCTGTGGCCCCTTGTGTCCTTCCGGCTACCATAGCAGAAAACATAAGTGGTAGGGCAGCCGTAATTGCCGCTCAGTTCCATCGTGCCATGGGTGGTAAGAAGGAATGCAAGTACTGTCTGTGTCTTCGAGCAACAGTTTCTCCTATCTCACTTTGTGAACTCGTTTAGCTTTCTTAAACTTTGTTTTTATGTTACTTTATTTTTGTTCATCGTGGTGACTTCCAAGTCTCCCATCTTTAATACCCGCCCCTCATGCAACTCCACTGTGCCCACTAATGATGTGCACTGCAGATGTCTCACCTGCCTGGGAGAGGAACACAACAGAGCATTGCTTGATATGCTAAAAAGATTCTCAAGAACAGAGAGGCAAGGCTGCGCTGTTCTTGATGGAGATATCTATGCAACCCCATTCTTTCCCCCAAGAAACCTGGGAAAGCTCAACTGTTCCTGTTCTCAGCACTGGCTAGCTGTTGTACCACCTCTACCTCTCATGCGTTCTCCTCCCACAGATGGCATTCAGGCACCAGGGAGAGGGAGAAAGAAGCACCACTGCAGTCAGGACATCAGATGCAAATTTGCCTTCTTTCCCGGAGTATGAGACTCAGATCTTCTCAGGTGCCCTCTGCTAGGAAGTGCAGCCTCAAGCCTTTTGCTGGTGCCTTGGCATCAACGACTCCTTCATTCCAAAAGGACTGTGGTGCTTCTGGCATGGCGTCTGCGTGTCCTAGCACCAAGACCCTTGGTGACTACCACCTACCATGTCACTGAGCACTTCCTTGGCACTGCTGTCTACTTGGTACCTGGTATCATCCTGGTACTGGTGGATCTGGTACCAGAGTCTCCTCTCTTGGACCATTTTGAGAGATGTCTTGTATCAGCCGTCTACTTTGGCTTTGTTCCATCTGGTACTGTGCAGACCTGATAGTCTGGACAGGATTGCCTCTCTTTTATGGAGGAGACCTATGTCTACTTGTCTTCACTTGAATGCACTGAGGGCTACCTCCAGATCCCGATCTCCGCCCTGGGTGAGCCAATGGGAATTTAGTGGACAGCCCAGAGAGTACTATAAAGGTGAACATAGGAGACCAGTAGATTCTAAAGAGCATCTGTCACAATATCCTCTACAGTTTAACAACCGTTTAGCATGAACTCCTACTCTGGAAGAGATCCACTTCTTTTGTTTCTCAACCAATACCCCCTTCTCTGAGGAAACAATGTCAGCCTCCTCTAACTGCTCCACTTCCCCAACCACAGCAGAGGAGTACTTCAGTTGGAAAGACCAACTTTCTCCTGACCAGGAACCACCAACCTCCTCAATAAGCTTCCTTGTCTCTGGGTGAAGCTGTTAAACTCATCTTGAGACTGAAGATACGTTAATTTTCCAGGATCTCCTCAAAGTTCTCAGCAATCCTTTTGGACATCCTATCTGAGATAATTCAGGAGGAAAAAAGGTAAATTGTTGAATGTTCTCCACATTGCAAGGTGGGCTGGATAGCAATACCCATGAACTAGGGTGATCTTTTGTGGTGAAGGAGATCTGGCATACTCCCACTTCCATCCCACCTTCCTCAAAGCAGATAGGAAATGCTAGCCCCCTGTGAGGGGATTTGAGGGTTTCTTCCAAAACCTGACACCTGGCTACAGGTGGACCAGGAGAAATCTAAACAGCAAGGAGCACCGAAGAATATGCCACAAGAGAAGGACCGGCCCCAAAATTGTACCTGTTTGTCCACAATGTCTATTCTTGTCAGCCTCCAGTTGAGTGACTAATTATCAAGTTTTGCTTTCAAAGCTTGATTTTTTTTTTTATTTTATTTTTTTTTATTTCCCCTCTTTCCCCTCCCACCCCCAAATCTTTGGGAGTGATTCTCAAACCTTCTGAACAACTTGCCACGGGAGAACACTAGGAGGAATGAAGACCTTGATGGTAGAGGTGCAGCTGGCCACCATGACCTGCTTGGATATGGTGGCAGGGACCATGGCATCTGGCATTACCATGAGACCTGCTTCCTGGATCCAGACACCTGAAATCCAATGGGAGGTCAAAACCACTATAGAGGACCTCCTATTTTGAGGTGATTGATCTTCTTCTCTCTCCCTTTGTACCTCCCCTCCCCCCAAACACTACAGTCAAAACATCACAGTCCTTAAGGGTGCTAAGGCAACTCTTTGACCGTTGGGCCTTTGTATTCCCACATCGTGTTTTTACTTCACAGAGAAAGCACCCCTACTACAAGTGCAAATCCAAGTCACAGTCCTACATATAACAAAGGTTTTCTGAGCCTCCATGCAAGAGACAGAGGTACCTCAGACCTTGCTCAGTCCTCCTCCATCCCACGTGCTGCACCTCCTTAAAGAACTGGTTTTGATGTGAGTGTTGAGAGCCTGGCAGAACGTTTTATCGTTTGTCCTTTTCCCCATCCACCCCTTTGAGAACCTTCTTCCTGAGGAAGTGGATGAGAATAACCTCAGACCAGTGGGTCCTCAAGTTAGTAAGTCAAGGGTACTCCATTCAGTTCCTCCTTCCCCATCTCCTTTCAGGGACCAGTCTTACAAGTGTCCTTTTTTGGAACAGTTTATATGAGCTCCAGTGGACTGCAAGTCTTCAAGAACTTATCAAATGACCAGTGCCTTCCAACCATGGTAGATTCTATCAGCCAGCTCTGCAAGAACCCCAGAACACCCAGCAAAGTCATGTCTTAAACTCATGGGACATATGGAAGTGTGTACTTGTGTTGCACAGCATGCCAGACTTCACCTCTAGCTTGTTGAAATCAGTATACCCAACCAGAAAGTGCAGCATGGACCAGCTTATCGCTGTCCCTGTAGAAGTCCCCATCTTTTTTAAACTGGTGTACAGATCTGTTCCAAGTGTGCAGTGGAGTTCCAGTCTCTCTGTTGCCACCAAGATAGTAATAACAGATGCTTCCATTTTGTAGCAGGGAGTTCATCTCGGCCATTTAAAAGCCCAAGGAAAAGTGTCACTGTTCGAGAGCTTGCTGCATATGAACATACTGGAGTTCAGGGCAATGTGATTCACCTGCAAGACTTTCTTTCCTCTTCTCTAGTGTCTCCCTGTCCACATAATCACTGATGACATCATTGTGAATTACTACATGAACGTGCAGGGAGGGGCAAAGTCATCTTCACTCTGCCAGGAAGTGCTGTATCTGTTGGAATGGTGCTTTGTCCACCAAATCACATGAGTCTATCCACCTTCCTGGCCTGTGAAACACCTTGGCAGATTGTTTCAACAGGACTTCCTAAAGCGTTACTAATGGTTCCTCAGCAATTCTGTTCTACACAGCATCTTTCTGAAATGGGGATAGCTGTCGATGGGTCTATTTGTTATGTACAAGAACAGCAAGTGTTTGGCATTCTGCTCATGGGGGTTGGGGAGTAGGCCCAGGTTTACAGATGGATGCATTTCTCCTCCTACGGACTACACTCTGTACTTTTGTGCATGTTCACATAATCCCCAGAGTCCTCAGGAAACTCAGGCAGGACTAGGGCTATGTCATCTTGATAGCCCCAGCAAGACCCAGACAGTTCTGGTTCTCAGATCTGGTGAGCTATTGTGGACCCACCCATAACCCTACCTCTCCTTTCCAACATACTCTCTCAAAATCAGGGCCGGATACTGCACCTGAACCTGGCCTCACTGCGTCTGACTTTGTGGATGCTGGTTGGATTAACCCCCTAGAGAGAGAGTTCATCTGATGTCCAGGAGATCTTCCTACAGAGCAGGAAGTCCTCTACCAGACTCACGTATGCTGCAAAGTGGAAACTATTTTCCATCTGGGCTTGGTTAGGGTACATGTGGTGGCCATCTCTGCAGATGACCCATGGGTGCAGGGTTACATTAGGTTTGTTCACCCTACGGTATCAAAATTTCTCCAGGGTCTCCTACATTTTCACTCCAGTCAAGGAGCCTCCCCCTTCCTGGGATTGCAACTTGGTTCTAACTGGTCTGATGAGGAACTCTCTTTGAACCCATGGCAACCTGCTCTCTGTACCTTATGTCCACACAGATGCCATGGCCTGCTCTACATCCCTGCTAATCAGCATCCCACTTTCTGGGATTCTTATTGGCAAAGGAACTGAGTGGTGATTGAGGCTGCCCTGCCTCTTAAGCCCCATCTTTAAGGGGCACAGGTGCAGCCACAAAGGATATTGCTATTAAAAAATAATGCAATCTCACATGCATGGGGCACATGCGCGGCAAGAGTAGAATCGGTATGGACAATGCATCTCAAAGAATCATGGCGTAAGTAACGGTTCTTTTCATTTAGTTTGGCTTGAATCTTAATGCTGCTGCAACTGGTGATTTCTCAAGTTCTGTTAAATTACATTAATAAGAAATGCAGTTGAACAATATTAACTTAAAGTGAATATTTTTTGTGTGGTAGGCTAAAGCTAATTGTGTATCTTGATGTTTTTTCTTTGGAGTGAGTGCAAATAACCTTCTTCACTTGGGGGAGGGGGGTTACATTTCCCGTGGAATCATGGGGTTCCATAGCTATTCCCACAGCTTCTCTCCTGCCTTTTGTGGGGCAGTTCCACAGGGAGGTTCACACTATGTTGCTGATGTAGTGTCCTCCTCATTGTAGTGTTGTGCTCTAACAGCAGCACCAGTGTGAATGAGAGGCAGCACAGAGCAATCCTCCAGTCAGTACAGCTGCACTTTTTTTTTTTAACAGAAATGTACCCAGGGAAGGAGCCCTGCCTCCTTTTACTTTATTAATAATGACTTTTCTGTTACTGTAGGACAAAGTGGATGCTGGTTTACCTACTGCAATAGTAAGTACTGAAAGAACTGTAAAATACAGTATAGTAAATCTTCCTGTTACATCTGTGGTCCATCCCTTGTACTCCATAGTGCAGTATTGAAATGTTGACATTTTCATCTTGGCCTTCTCCCAGGAGGTGGCATTGATTCACACCCAGAATCTTAAGCATGCACGGCAGAAGGAGTAGCCTGAGACACTTCATTTATAGCAGTGGAGTTCTACCCTCTTCCCTCACCCCCACTATTGTCATATTGAGGGCAATATCATTTGGGAAGCTTCTGTTGATCACTTGTCCCACAAGCTTCTGCCTTTTTTCAGACCATGACCAAGGCTTATTACTTAGGCTATGGCTACACTACCGAGCTTACAGTGGCGCAGCTGCTAGTGCAGATACTCTAAGTCGATGGGAGAGAGCTCTCTTGCCAGCATAGCGCTATCCACACCAGTGGTTAGGTTTGTGTAACTTGTGTTGCTCAGGGGGATGGCTTATTCACACCCTTGAGCGATATAACTTATACAGCTTAAGTTGTAGCGTATACGTGAATTTAGGCACTAACATTTTCCCATTGAATGTGACATAAAAGCTTGGCAAATGTCAATGCCAAGTTTCCCGGGATATTTCCTCCCTACCAGTCATTACTTAGACTGAAATAAATAATTAGGGCTACGATTTTATCATGGATATTTTTAGTAAAAGTTAGGGACGGGTCACGGATAATAATAATAATAAAAAAATCATGAAGTCTTGACCTGTCCTTGACTCTTACTAAAAACATCCCTGACAAAATGAGGAGGGTCCAGCACCCTGCCCCTCTCCCACAGCTGCAGTGACTGGGAGCTCCAGGAACCCTATTGCCCAGTGGCTGGGAGCTGTGGGGAGGTCCCCCTGCAGGGCTGGAGCTGGGTGGGATCTCCCCATTGCCCGGCGGGGCTAGGAGCTGGAGGGGGGCCCTGCCAGGGTTGGCAACTGGGGAGCTGCGGGATGGCTCCGCAGCCTCTGAGCAGGTCTGGGGTCCCTCTGCTGCCACCACAGATGTCTGGGATCTGCAGAGGGGCCCTGGCTGCTCGCAGCAGCTGGACAGTTTGGGGTCCCCCAATGTCACGGAGGTCGCTGGAAGTCATGGGGGCCCCAATGTCACAGAGATTGCTCTGCGACCTCCGTGCAATAATTGTAGCCTTAAAAATAATCATTCCTGGTATCTGTCCAAGGTCCTCCAACATCAACTAAGTGTCATACCATAAACTGCATACTATGTTGTTGTAACCATGTTGGTCCCAGGATATTAGAGAGACAAGGTGGGTCAGGTAACATCTTTTATTGGACTAATTTCTATTGGTGAGAGAGGGAAGCTTTCAACCTTACACAGAGCTTTTCTTAGTGTGAGCTCCAAAGCGTCCCTCTCTCACCAACAGAGGTTGGTTCAATAAAAGATACTACCTCACACATCGTAAACTGTATAACATACTGGCTTCCAGTATGATCATAACCATCTTATAGCAACTCAATTTAAAAACAAAAACAAAAACCAAAAAAACTCCCACCATGCCTTGGTTAAAAACACTATTAAAGTTGTGGAGTCAAGCACTCCAGCTAGGAAACATCAGAATTAAGGTTGCCCATGGCTGAAGAATAAGGGAAATCAGTTTTTAAGAGAAATGCCCTATTTAGGCTGCTTGTCTCCTTAGAGAACCTTTGATGTAAGTGTAACAGTTCATAGAGGTAGGGTGAACCAAAGAAATAAATTCATGTGCAGTATTCTAACAATGTCTAAGGAACAAGGAGAATCACTGAAATCCAGGTCTACTATTTACAGAACAAATTGGAAATGTCTACTGTGTGTATGGGACATGCATGTATATAAAACCTGAACTTAAAAGCTCCTGGTTTTCAAGCATTTTTTTATCTACAGTGTTTTCAAAGCTTTATAGCAGAAGACACAAATATATCTTTACAATGTTTAACTATATTCCTGACTTTGTGGCACTTAAAGCCGTATCCAACTCCTCATTGAAGTCATTGGGAATTTTTCTCTCTGTCAGTTGAACTGGGCCCTTTATGGGGGATCAGAGAATTGCTGAGGGTGCACTCAAACTGTAATCCTTGGATATGAAAAACAGGGAATGCACTCCTGTGCCGGACAACAGGAGTGATATTAACCTCACATAGAGGACATCTACTATCTGTGGTTTTTCATCACCATGGTAGATGAATGTATTGAACTTGAAACAGGGTGGGGAAAATACAGCACTGTGCTCAAATTAAGGAATGATGAGGTAAATGACAGTCATTGAGATGTAAAATTATATTTTAATAGCAGTATTGTGATGGGTGGTTGATACAGATATTTTGGATTGTATGCATTTGATACTTGTCTGTCGGAAGCTTGCTGTAACGTACACTGCTGTCTGTAGTTTTCTAAAATGGTTTTCCCTTTGCTGATTAACTTTGACCAGCTGCAATAAAGATGCTGACTGGGATTAAATCATGGACTTGTGGCAGTTTGACATTTCAAAATTTAACTTTTCTCCATGTTCTGTTCAGGCAGCGTCAAGTCTGATAGCAGTGGGGACTTCCCATGGTTTGGCATTAATTTTTGGTAAGTTAAAAATACCATTTTGGTTTCTTCAGCATTCAAATGCCATTCTGAATTTCATATTTTAATATTTAATTTACTTATTAAATATTAATTCATTTAAGTAAAGAACTATAAAAAATACAGGGTCATAAACATGACCAAAAAACTAGCATTTTTTTTAAAGCAATTTAATTGTCCATTCTATCATTTGTCTATTTTTTCCTTCAACTTTATAACAAGTTGTGTCAGGCTGACTAGAGTTCACTCAACAGAAATCTCATAGGCCTTCTGGAATGTTTCCTATCTTCTAGGCAATTGTTATTATAGAAGTCTCTGATACTTAATGAAAATTCATCATTTTGGTTTAACAGAATATTGAGGCAATATAAACAAGATCAGCATAAATTTGTCTTACAGTGTTTATCATCTTTTTGCTAGCATTTGTCCCAACTTTTCAAATAATAGATTCCTTGTTATCAGATCACATCCTGACTTAAATGTTGGCAGGACATGTTGAATCTAACACTGTAATACATTTCTTAGCTATTACAGGGTGAAAGAAATCTGCTATTAAATATTATTCTGGGCTGAGGATAAAATCAAACTTGAATGAGAATTGGTCCTATTTGTTATATGCTCACTTAAATGTAAACTGTAATCAAAAAGCCAAATTTGCATGCTTCACTTTGAGAGTGTGATACTTTTGAAGCTAGCAGAAGTGGTAGTGCACTATCCTCTCAATCCTATCCAACCATAGCAGTGGTAAGTGTAAGTGTGTGTGTGTGTGTGTGTGTGTTGGTCTGAGGTACTACTGGTGACTAGAGCACAGGACTGGAAGCCAGGAATTGCTGAGTTCTCATCCTGGCAGACCTTGGGAAGAACTGTTTGTGCGAGCCCCATATCATAGCTGGGAGATACTGCTAAGCATAATTCCCTGTCTTACAGGGATATTGTAAAGATCAGTTTACATCAGTAGGATACAGTGCTTTGGACCTGTAAAGCACTATATACATGCAAACTACTTTATTCCTCCTTTCTCTGTAAAGAAGAAAAGAGACAGTCAGTACAGAGAATGTGCTTTGGATGGGGGTGTATGGAAACAAAGGAAAAGACCGAAGCAATATCTATAAAATCTTGGAACAATATATATGTAATACTGCTTCAAAAACATCCAATCATTTACAAACTCTTTAAGGCACATCAGAAACCTTGCTTTGATAAAGTGAGAGAAAGCTGTCTGTAAAACTACTGTATGGATTTTTAAAATGTAGAATTTGGTTACATTAGTCAGGGCTGGCTTTAGGCCGATTCAGGCGATTCCCCTGAATCGGGCCCCGCGCCCTTGCCGCTGCCGGTACACCGTACCGGGGCAGCTGGCTTCCCCAGGGGGTAATTTAAAGGGCCTGGGGCTCCCAGCAGGGGCTGGAGCCCCAGGCCCTTTAAATTGCCACCAAAGCCCCACTTCTGGAGCCCTGGGGTAGGGCTGCGGGGCTCTGGGGGCTATTTAAAAAGTGCAGGGCTCCCCTTGCTTCTACCGCCCCGGCCCTTTAAATAGCCGCTGGAGCCCCGCCGCTTCCCCAGGGCTCCGGCAGCTATTTAAAGGGCCGAGCCGGAGAAGCAGGGGAGCCCCTCCCTGCCCGCAGCAGCAGCCAGCCCCTGCTGCACCCCCTGCCCTCACCAGCCCCACACCCCCTGCCCTGCCCGCAGCCAGCCTCTGCTGCACCGTCTGCCCGCACCCAGCCCCGCACTCCTGCCCTGCCTGCAGCCAGCTTCTGTCTCCAGCCAGCCCCGCACTCCCTGCCTGCACCCCCTGCCCTGCCTGCAGCCAGCCCCACCTTCCCTGGCTGCGTGCGCGCTGCGGCACCCTGGAGCCGCTTTAGGTAAGCGGCGATGGGCTGGAGCCCGAACCCCTCCTGCACCCCTCTCCCCAACTCCCTGCCCTGAGCCTCTTCCTGCACACCACACCCCGTCCCGCACTCCCTCACGCACCTCAAACCCCTGTCCTGGCCTGCATACAATTGCCCCACCTAGATGTGGCTCTCGGCCCAAAAAGTTTGCCCACCCCTGTTCTATTCCCTAATTTATATATGTGACATTCCCCAGGGTACAATCTAGACAGATGGACAAATGTATCCCCTCTATTCTCCAACCTGGGGTACCTTTTACACTGCTTCACTCTGAGAGCAACCACTCCTGGTCTGTCCACACATAGCCTCCGGCATGTAAATCATCATCATCATCTTTTGTATGGCTTGGGTAGGTAGCAATAACTATAAATTTATTTCTAAGTTTGATAGCCAGCACATTTCTGCAGCAGTGAGCTGGTGAATGTCTTTCAGGCTCCCGGCAAAAGAGCGAAGGGGCATTCAGATACGATGTGCTCTATCATTTGTGCCCAGAGACCACAATCACATACAGGTGTTTTGCCTCATTTTCCATTTAGAGGGTTTGTCCACATCTCCCATGAGATGTCCTGATGCGATTCAATCTGCACCAGTTTTTCTGACATAAATTTCAGAAAGCATGTAAATCACTCCGTTATACTGAGAGTGCTATAGCCATGAATTACACTGTGGATACCACAAGTAAACTCCCAGTCCCAGACCATCCAAAGAAATGTGCATCTTTTACTGCCCAGTACTCTCCTGGACAATACAAACTCATATAAAGTCTGTCATTTCATTAATAGAAAATGATATGCACAAACCTTATCTAAAATGGAGTTCCCCAACCACTTCAATCCAAACACACACTGGTTTAGATAAAACAAGTTAGATTTTAAGTGATTTCACATAATAAGGCATAAAAGTCAGAATTGGTTACAAAGTAAATAAAAGGTAAAACACTCTAATAACTTAACAAGCTAAGTTAATTCAAAGCAAAGGTTTCTCTCACCATATGCTTTAGCAGGATTTCAGCCAGCAAGACTTTCAGTCAGGATCTCTTCCCCCAGTTCAGTGTTAATTTCCTTGTCCTTCAGGTGGCGTTGATGCCGTGAGTAGCGATGAAGGGAGAAAGATTTTTGGGGCCTCTGCTCTCCTGTTTTATAGCTCTCTTTTCCCTTGAAAATATCTCCAGCTGAGGTTCAGGAGATAGCCAGTCTGTGGAGAGGTAACCTCTAGCTGTTCATTGCCAAGATGTAAATTTCTCACTCTCCCCGGTTTTCCTGTCAAATAATGACCACTTAACCAGGTAATAGTCTATTTGATTTCATTGACACCTGGCTGAGGCATCAGTGTGCCTTTTTGTTTCTGAGGAACTGGTTTCTGGCTGTTTCCCCAGCTTTAGAATATGTCCTAGTAACATCCTACAGTAGAATCTTATAATTTTACATACAGTGTTGCCACACACATTTTGCCAGGACAATAATGATCAGCAAATTGAGTTTTCTAATGATACCTCACAAAGCATACTTTTTACAAAATCCATTATAGTTTTGTAAAAAGGGTGAGCATAGGGGTTCAGACTGTCACAATATATCCACATATTTTGGCCCTTTTGGTCACATGATCACACTGGGAGTTCATATGCAGTTGTTAATGACCAAGTTCTTTTCAATACAGCTAAATGCAAAGTCATACATATAAGAGAATGTTGATCAGACTTATAGCAAGTTGGATTGCACCCTAGAAAATAGTGACACTGAAAAGTATGTTTAACTGTGCCCAGCTTATCAAGTGTTCTGCATCAGTGATTATTCTTGAATCATGTATCGGCCTTTCCAGTATTTTGCCCATGATCAGGGTCTGGCTTACTGGCCTATAATTATAGGACTCATCCTGTTTACCCTTTATAAATATTGGCACAACCTTGACTTCTCTTAATTTAATTAAAATTAACATTATTGGTCTGGAGCACTACTCAACCAACTCATTTAAAATTCTTGAGTACAGATTATTCACACTTACTGACTTTTAAAAATGTTTAGTAGATTCTATTTTCCAGTGGTAACTAAAGATCCTATTAAAGAGGGCATTTCATCATATATATTATGGATATGTCATCAGATTTGTTCTGAATAAGGAACAGAAATATTTACTATACACTTCTCTTTTAGATAAGAGCTTTCAAAACTACTTAGCAGAAAACAATAGCTCTTACCCTAGGACTGTCAAATCATCTTATAAAGGTAGGAGAAACTGAAGGAGACTACTGAGGAGGGATTTTTCAAGTCCACCTTTATAGAGATATGGGGATTGCCTTGCAAGATCCAGACCAGTGGTCTGTGTATAGTCAGGTGTCCAGTTTCCAACTGTATTCAGAGGCCAGTACAAGAAATGTCTCAGTAGAAAAATCTGTCCAGGGGAGGAAATTTCTTCCTAACTCCTGTCAGTGGTTGAGTTACACCCTGAGGCATGAGTGTGTGTTTGTTTGTTTTGTTTATTTTTAATAGCCTTTATAAATGTTCATCCTTTGTAATGTAACTGTGGAAGTTCTAATTGTTATATATCCAATCTCTTTTGAAGGGTGCAAAGCTCTTGTCCTCTATCTTGTAGAAGTGAGTTCCACAGACTAATTTTGCATTGTGTTTAAAAGTAAAAATATTTTTAATCTGTTTTTAAATTTGTCCTTAATATCATTGAGTGACTCCTTGTTCCATTATGTATCGGTAAATAAAGGCCAGTGTCTGTCTCTTCTCCATACTCTCTATAGAGTATTTTTCTTTATACCGTCAGTTCCCTCTTGTTTCCTCTAAAAAGTTCACATCTTCGTTTCTCTTCATATGACTGATTTTTTGTGTGCCTCTGATGGTTGTTGCTTTTCTTTAAACTCTATTTCTGCAACATCTCTTGAAAACTGAATATATTCAGACAATAGATTTATATGAATATTAGACTACATGTCTGAGGCTGAAGGGAGTTAATTTATCTAAGAAGCATGGTGAGTGGATTAGGCACTAGCAGACAGGAGAGCTGGGCTTAATGTCAGCTCTGCCATAGGCTACTTGTGTGTGATCTTAGTCTAGTTACTTATGTTTCATACGCCATCTGTAGATGGGTCATTGATATATACCCATGTCAGAGAAGTGGTGAGAGGCCTAACTTAAATGTTTGTGAAGTTGTAAGATTAGTCAGAGAAAGAGTTCAGAATAGAACTTGTGAATCCTGACTCCCAGCTGTGTGCTCATTCCCTGTACTGTGTTTGTGCAGTGCCTAGCACAATGAGACCCTATTCTGGTCTGGCTAGTAGGCACTACCATAATAAATGTGATTTCAAGAAATAAATAATCCAAGGGGCTGCTTATGTAAATAAGAGGAAATTTCCTGCTAGGCTCTTATTGAAGTCTTTGAGTAGCTTGGTGTAAAAAAACAAAACAAAAAACCACACCCCAGATAGATCAGCTAGTCTGGATTTAAAGCACCACCAAATTTGGGTGAGAAGGTTTTATGTGTGGCATGGAGGGGGTTTAGGATGTCCCAAGTAGGAGCCCCAGTTATCTCTGCAGTGAATACATAACCATACAGAAAATACTGTGTGGGTATGTAGGGGGTTGAATTTATTATGAGCTCACTAGCAAAATTCAGTGACAGTATCTGTATATTTTTACTCTTGCTTCTGTATGGCTCCTTACCATGGTGGAAGGGAATGGGCTTTTCACAATTGCCTAAGAGACTTAGGAGCACAAGTCCCAGTGAAAGTCAATGGTGCTGATGCTCCTAAATCACGTGGGAAAATCCTACCTGGGGACTTTAAACAAACTTTCAAAAATTTGTGGATTAAAAAAAATCCCTCCTGTCATTTACTGTGTTCCATAATACATGGTCACAAGATGAAAATTACAAATGTTCTCTTAAATTACTGCTTTTTCCATTATACTTTCTCTCTGCTTATCATGAAATCAGGGTGAATAGAGCAAAGTCTGGCATACACACTTCTGTAGTAATTCTACATATTAAATTTTTTTCTGCTGTAATATAATTACCAACCACCCTTCTCCCTTCCTCTCGTCCCATTCTCCCATTTATTAAATAAACAAAACATTGAGAGTTAACAAAACAAGCTCTACCAGCAGAATTTGGAGGCTCAAGTCCCTTCTTTAGCTTATTTGATAGTATGTCTGTTACTGCTATCTTCACTTTCTTCTGTTGTATTGATTTCTCTCTGACTTTTCTCTTTCTTGACCCTTTCCCCATGGACTGAAAAGGAAAAGGTATAGTAATATTGCATTGTGTATGTACTTTGCATGAATGGCTTGTCTCCTGCTTTACAGTGCTGTTTTGAATGCTGAAAGGCCAGGTTACCATATATTGCAGTTCAGGGTCTGTGAGCTGGGCAGTGAAGGAGGCAGGGCTCTCTCTTGCTGGCTATTGCAGCTTACTGCCTACTGTATTAGCAATCTTATTTTTGAGGTTCTGACTCTTTCTTATTTTCATGGCTCTGGCCTCCAAGAACAGTAGAAGAGAAGACAAGCATATGTGCTGTTTGTGGCTCTTCAGTGCAGGCTACCTTCGGCTACTTTTCTAGGAGCCAGGCAAAACAGAGACTTCTATGAGGCCTAGGCTCCCCCTGCAAGCAGACAGTGATGGCATTTTATTGGTGAAGTCTGGTTCCTCCTTCTGTCATGGGATGAATAGCTCCATAAGCCCTTCACAGAGGAAGAAAACCTAACCCCCCCCACCCCCCCAAGCGAACAGTTCAAGTGCTTGCTCATGTCAATTCCATTCTAGGTGTGCGTGCGCCCACATGAGCTGGCAGTCGGAGATTTTTGCCTTAGCAGTATCAGTAGGGTCGGCTGTGGCGCCCTCTTGAGTGCCATGCTCATCTGTTGGTATATTAAGTGCTGCTGGCCCTATTCCCTCTGTTATTTTTACTGCCCATGATGGTTAGTTGGAGCGACTTTCCCTTATCTCGCAAGGGCTAGTGGTTGTTCTACTTCGGTCTTTGAGCCTTAAGGCCTTGTAAATAGTTTGTTTACAGTAGTTGGTTAGTAAGACACAATCTAGACTGGGTAGTCAGGGTGCTGGTTCACATCCGATCCACCTTGGATTGGTGGTTGAGCCCCAAATATGGGTTGGAGGGAGTTCCTTTCATGGCTCAATTCCTGACACTGACCCTGGTTTCTGATGCCTTGGTCTGGGGAGCCCACCTGGATGAGCTCAGCACGCAGGGCCGCTGGACAATCTGATCCTCCACATGAATGTCAGGGAGCTCAAAGCAGTTTGCCTGGCCTGCCAGGCTTTCCTGCTCCACGTGAAGAGCAAGATGGTGCAGGATCTGGCAGACAATACCACAGCGATATATTATATCAACAGGCAGGGTGGAGCCAGGTCGTCGGCCCTTTTCCAAGTACTGATTTTGCCCCAGATCCCTAAGTGGCCCCCTCAAGGATTGAACTCACAACCCTGGGTTTAGCAGGCCAATGCTCAAACCACTGAACTATCCCTCCTCCCAGAGGGGCCCCCCCCCATCCACCCACAAATGAAGCTCTCCACCTTTGGGACTTCTGTGTGTGGCATGCCATCCATCTGGCAGCTGCGCATCTGCCTGGGGCCAGGAAGGTATTAGCAGATTGCCTCAGCAGGACCTTCTTGATTCACTACGAGGGGTCGCTCCACCCGGAGACAGTCAGTGTGTTCTTCCAGAGGTGGGGGACTCCCCAAGTGGACCTGTTCGCGTCCTGTCAGAACAGGAAATGCCACGTGTTCTGTTCATTCTGGGGATTGGGCAGGGGCTCCCTGTTGGGCAGCTTTCTGCTCCCATGGTCGGAGGCTCATATGTACACCTTCCAACTGTTGCCGCTAATTCACAAGGTCCTCATGAAGATCAAACAGGACAAGGCAAAGGTGATTCTGGTAGGCCCTGCGTGGCTTCGGCACCACTGTTTTGGCACGCTGATGGACATTTCAGTAGCTGCCCTGCTGCAGTTAACTCTCTGGCCAGACCTGCTGTCCCAGAACCATGGCAGTCTTCTGCATCCAAACCTGGTGGCGTCACACTTCACAGCGTGGCTTCTGTGTGGCTAAATGCGTAAGAACAGGAATGCTCAGCCTGGGTCCAACAAGTCTTGTTGGGTAACAGAAAGCCCTCCACCAGAGCAACCTACTTGGCCAAGTGGAAGAGGTTCACATGCTGGGCCTTGTTCTGGGGTATCCTGGCTGAGTCCAGGATGGCCTGCAGTGAGGTCTGCTATCTTCTGCATCTCAAGCTCCAAGGGTTGTCCTTGTCATTGATCAAAGTCCATTTGGCCACTATTTCGGTCTTCCACCCTCCACTCCAGGGCAGGTCGGTCTTCGCTCACCATGTGATGGTCCAGTTTTAGAAAGGTCTGGAGCATCTGTACACACATTAGAGATCCCGTCCCTCCCTGGGACCTGAATCTCATGCTGTCGCAGCTCATGGGTCCTCTCTTCGAGCCTTTAGCTTCCTGCTCCCTTCTCCTTCTCTCCTGGAAAGTCTTTCCTGGTTTCAATAACATCCGCCCGCAGGGTCTCTGAGATCAGGGTGCTTACTTCAGAGCCACCCTATACGGTGCTCTACAAGGATGTGGTCCAGCTGTGGCTGTATCCAACTTTCCTGTCCAAGGTAGTTTCACAGTTTTATACTGACCAAGACACATACTTACTGGTCTTTTTGAAGCCTCATAAATCGGAAGAGGAGCGCAAATTGCACGCCCTGGACGTCAGGAGGGGGTTTGCACTGTGGGGCTAAAAATAACATTCAGATGTAATTCAGCATAGTTCTTCTAAATTAATGGTGTAAAGCTAGTTAATAAGACAAGACATTTTATAGCTAGATTGGTAAAGAACTACTTGTCGAAGACTTCAGTTGGTGATGCATTGTTGAATGTTACAGCTGAAAATATCATGCTAATATTCCTTACAAAATTGATTTTTGTTAAAGGGGCAATCCAGTGTGTGTGTAAAATTCAGAATGAACAGGATTAGTAATAAAAATAGGTTGTTCTTTTATAGACTCAGACTTTAACGTCAGAAGAGACTATCATGATCATCTAGTCTGACCTGCTGCATCAGGTTCTCTTGTTTTCTCGTTAACAGCAGCCTCCATGTAGTAAAGGGTTTTTTGTTAACTTTTTGGGAGGCTATAATATTAATGTCAAAAAAGACAGGAGACAACTTACAAAACAACTTAAATAAAATTACGGAGGCTGCAATTTTCCTCCTAACTGGCAGGTTGTAAGTAAAATTAAAGTACAAAGGAACTGATTGTGTTTTGGGCTGATAGGAAGAGAACAACTTTCGTCTTTCAGACTTCAACTTCAGGAGGAATTGCGCTTCAGTTTGAACATGTGGCAAATGTTTTCAGATAAATGTTTCAGGTTGGGATTTATTACATTCCTTGTTAAATGGTGTCCAGAAATTTCAGAAAGCTGTCTGACCTCCTCACTAGAATCCTCCTGTCTGGTAAGAGAGCAGTCTGTGCTGGGAAGGATGCCATTGCTAAAGGAGGCAGGACAAGTTCATTTATTTTCACTCCTCCCCCCCCCCCGTTAGTAAAAAATAAAAGCAGTTTATTTAAAAAAAAAATCAGCTCCAACAGCAACCACGAAAGAATAATTTAAAGGATATTAAATATTTGCCTGTATTTCAAAAAATCATGAAAATTGTTTTTCTTCTGCTGTAGTTTTCAAACTTCCCCCCCCCCCCAAAATACTGTGTTCTTATTAAAGTAGTCTACTAAGTCAAGCAAATACAAAGTTTTTTTCCTTCTCTTTTCTGGCTTATACCCTGCTTTTAAATTCTTGTACGTGTGCTTAACTTTAAGCATGTGAGCAGTACTCGTACTCAAAGTGAAGCATGTGCATAGGTATTTGCAGGAGTGAGGCCTTAATTTTAATAGTTATACCTTTTATTTTATAATTCTTACTATATTACTTCTTGTTTAGATCCAAACCAGGCTCTTCGGCTCTGTCTGGGCAGCACTGCTGTTGGGGCCCAGTATGGGGCTATCTCGGCTCTCAGTATCAACAATGACTGTTCAAGACTACTGTGTGGCTTTGCAAAAGGACAGGTAATTGACATTTAATAGGAGTAAGAATGTTGGGGAATAGGAAAAAGACGGTTAGGAATGATTGTTGTTTGAAGGATAACAGTTTCTCTTAGTGCAGTGTGCTTGTCTACCAACATCTCTTCTTAGGGAGCTAGTTGATTTGGGTTGAAGCCTTTCCTGTTTGATCTGAGTATTATCTAGGAATTATATACTCTACTTAATCCTGAATTATTTTGAGAGCTAGGATTGATTTGAGTAGCTCACATCTGAATCTTTCCCCAAAGTTTGGGGCTGCTCAGAGTTATGGTTTGATGCATTATAATGAAGCAGTCAGTCCAAAGTGTGTCAAACTTTGGGGAAAGATGGCTCTGATTTAGTGTTGCAGTTTGAATCCATCTCTAGTCCTAAAGAAAGGAATTCCTGGACAAATATTATGTATAGTTATAAAATCAAAATTCCAAGGAGGAGATGATGTTGTATGCAATGTTGTTGTAGCCATGTTGTTCCCAGGATATTGCAGAGAGAAGATGGGTGAAGTAATGTCTCTCACCAACAAAAGTTGGTCTAATAAAAGATGAGAGTTCATCTCTCTCACCAACAGAAGCTGGTCCTATAAAGAGATTGTCACGCACCTTGTCTCTCAAGGAGATCAAATATTATTCCGATATGAAACTTAAGATCAAGAATCTCTTCAACCTTTTCCATAACCTCCAGGTGCATGTCCTTCCTTTGTTTATCTTTTCCTTTTGCTCCTTCTTTTTCACCAGATACCTTTCACTCTTCTTTCATAGCGATGAAAAATTACTGCCTCCCGTAATAGTGTCCTTACTCTGTTGTAATCTTATCTTCTTCATTTCATTTCATCATTATTCTCTCCTTGCGTTGTGAGAGGGAGTGGAAGGGAGGAAGCCAGGTGATGGGTATTAACTGGGGATGTTGTAAAGTAAATACATTCCTTGTATATTTGTTCCTATACACCCCGTGATTAGCAGTGGCTGAGATGCCTGCTTTTCAAGCCAATTTCAGTAAGTAAAAATTGGAGACGAGTTTCTTCCATGCTAGGAAGAGATGCTTGAACACTTTTTCCCCCACAAAAAAGTGAGTTTTTGTATAATACCCTGAAGTGGGGAAACTTGAACATTGCCTCTGTGCCCCTCTCATCTTTCTGATCTATAAGGCTTGTGCAAAACTGAGGGTAACAATATGGAATTAAGTCTTTTGTTTTGTTGATCTCAGCACACAAATCACCCAAGCTTTTAGTATTTTTAAACTCTTACTTGCAAATAAAAGTTATTATATACAAATAAAGTGTAAAAGTACATAAAAATTCAGAATTTTAGCCTTCTAGATGAGTTAGAACTCTTAGATGTATTAATGATGAAATTCTGTAGCAGCATTATAGCTAGAGTGACAGAGAAATCTAGTTAGTTGCATGAGCATTTCCTATTTCAGACCATGATTTCAGTTGCTCAGGCTCCATAACATTTTGATCTTTTCATGCTGAAATTTTCTCAGTCTGATCACTACTGGAAGGTTAGATTTTTTTTTTTTTTTTTTAAGTTTGAGTAAAAACTGTTCAATTAGAGAATAAGAGTCTCAATTAAAAAAAAACATTTTAAAAAAAATTGCCATTGTCACAATAACTAAAGATAGAAAATTAAAACATAGTAGGGAGGTGGTTAGCAAAAGTATGCAATACCTTTTGAGAGTTTGATGGAAACTGGATTTAATTAGGCTGTTATGAATCTCTGAAAATAGCACTTTGCATCTCAGTTGGTGTTCAGTTTTAAATGTTTAACATTTTTTTTACGTACAGTCAGAGGAGGTAAGCTTATGGGACATGCACATTGGAGCATTGCTGCAACCTTGTGATATTCTAGGATATGCATGGGATTCCATAGGGTGCCTTTTTGTTTGTGCTGCTGAAAACTTTGTGCACCCAATGCATGAAGGTTTCAATGAGTCAGTGAGACAAGTCTGAGGAGAACTCTCGCTTTAAGTGTGGAAAAGCCAATGCTCTGTTGATCCTGTTCCAGGTAGTTCCAGGTCATGGAATCTCTAAAATAACAACAATAAAATTTCCATTAAGACAATATGGTAAAGCACTCAGAAGTTGGGATACATGGAAATTTTATTGGAGTACACAAAACCTTAATTCTTCCCTCTTGTGTGCAGGCTTTACAAAGCAGTCTTTAATTACCAGTGGCCAGCCCAAGACTGCGGAACATGATCGCACAGACTCTAAACCTCACCACGCTTCTTTGACTTTACCTTCCAAATAAAATACATACAACGCACCTTGCAGAAATAAAATTTAAATTAACATGCAGTTTTCCTTGAGTGGACAGAGATGAGATTGGAAAAAAAAAATTCAGATGCTAACATGTCCGTTGCAGTGCTGTAGAGTGATCGGATATCCTGGTGATGGGCATGGTATAAGAATCTGAAAAGAATAGAATGACTTATGGTCAACAGGTCTGACCTGTCCAAAGCAGGGATCAGTAGTAGATGTTACACATAGATCTCTAATGTTGTAGAAGAAATTGTATGAACTGTTGCACTATTTGAAAAATGGTATATTGTGGGTAATTAAAGAGTGTATTATAATTATCCATTCATTCAATAGCATATAAGGTGGTGAGAGGTGGAAATTGAGAGCTTCTGTGGATTGTTGTGTTTTGTTTTGTTTTTTTTTCCTCTCCAGGCTGCGCATGGACAAACAAGATAAAGTGTGCATCAAATCAAATTTAGAAACCAGTCATCAGATGAAAATCTAAGATTGGAAATTTCTCAGTTCCCAAGAAACTTGTTAATTAATTGATGCTCAGGGAGGCATGGAGAATATCTTATTTCAGTTTGCACACTTGATAACGAAAACTTGTACTGAAGAAAATTAACTTTGTTTGCAGATTACCATGTGGGATCTGGCTAGTGGGAAACTTTTAAGATCAATAACAGATGCTCATCCCCCAGGAACAGCAATTTTACACATCAAGGTAAGAAGCATTCAGTAGTCTTATTATATAGTTCCCTATTAATCCCAGTAGTAATAGACTATCTGAGATCTACCTGCATCAAGACAAAGTGGCTTTACAAAGGAGATTATCTTTTAAAGCATTTTGAGATCTACTGATGAAAAGCATTATATAAGAGCTAATACCATTTTATCTAGAGCTCTGTAAAATTGATGCAGATATTCTTTATTTTCTTTGAGTTTTTTTGAAGATGAAAAGCAGAAATTACAAAGTGACATCTACTCCATTGTTAAGATTGCAGCGGAGTTTCTCTTAAAACTTTGCCCCGTTCCTTCCAAAATCTGCAGATAAGGGTCTAGTAGCCTCATAATTGATAAGTTAGATCTGAGACTGAGGTAGAATTTCCTCCCAAATTTGAAGTGATGCATCCTAATGAGACTCCAAAAGTTCTTTGGTTTGTTTTGCAACTGACAGAGAGAGAGAGAAACTTTGGTTTGTCGGATTCATCTTGTAAGAACACCAGATTAGCTGACTAAATCTTAAAAATTAAAGCTTTAATTAGCAAAGCAAGGTAAGTATGTTACTGACGTGTCCTCACTTCTGCCTCCTTCTCCTTGGTGGTGGACATAAAGAGCAAGAACCAAAGCACAAGAAGTGCATGCAAGAAGCTAAAGGAGCCTTTTTGGAAGGCAGTGCTGATAGGGCTCTGTCCTAATTGTTCCCTGCTGACAAATGAAGGGTCTGAAGTTTAGCAAACAGCCTGGAGTCTGTTTCCACAGATAAGCCACCACCCAACCCCTCAGGTGCTTAAAAGTAGGAAACTCAGAATAGGGAGCAAGCCAGGAGGCAGCATCTTCAATGAGATCTGCATGGATAAGACCAGTGTTCCCTTCAGTCCCAGACTCGATGAAATCCGGAATTCCCATTCCCACTCTGCCTTTGGGAAAAGATCAGGTATTCTTCTTCAAGTAATAGCCCTATGGGTGCTCCATTTCAGGTATTGATGCTCCCACATGCCTTTGGAGATTTTTGGCAGCAGATCCTGTTTTGTTCTGCATGTGCGCTGTAGCTCTCCTCGTGCCCCAACTGGGGGTATATAGAGGTTGCAGGGAACAAACTACCCTCAGTTTCTTCAACCACCTATGTCCTGAGATGGAACATTTCAGTGGTGCCAAGTAATATAGCTAGTTACCTGTTTCTTAATCTTTAGTTAAACTAGTCTATTAGGACTAGGTAATTAGTTTTTATTTGTGCTGTTTCTAGATGCTTTTAGGGTCCCTCCGCTTCCCTGAAGGAGCTTTTTTCCCCTTAGGGTATGCCCAAATCCCCAGGATTTTAAGTGTTGCCTTGCTTGCCGGGAGTCCACTTGAGTTATTGATGGCCATTTGCACCGCATTTGCTGCTTGGTGAATATTTGTGAAGCAGCCAAGTGCAAGGTTTGCTCAAGAATCAAAAGTTATTCCAGGAAAAACAGAGCTAAAGTTTCACCTCCTTATGATGGAACTTTCCCTCCAACCTGCACCAGGCCTGGATAACATTCTTCAAGTGACCACAGCTCCCCGTCAGCATCCAAGCGAGAATCTAGCAGTATAATTTGTTCCCATGTGAAGGACAATCAGTGGATTCTTTCTGCTGCCATTAGGATCCTTTTCAGCCTTGGGTCCACATACTGTATCTTAGCTCCTGGCAGACAGCACACCCTTCTGTTCTCTGGATCAGCTCTAGTAACAGGCTTGTCTGCCCTTCTTAATAGGGAGTCACCAGTCACGTAGACCTACCTCTTCCTGGTGTTGGTGTGATTCTCTGGCCTTCCTCCTGTTCTTTCTGGCTGCAAGTCCCCTGGTCTTTTGTTCTCCCTTGCAATGTTTTGCAAGTCCTTCTGTATCCTCTTGGGGCTCTGAACTCTGGCTATCTCCATTGTCTCTTCCCCTCTTCTTGTAGGACTAGCCGCTCTTCTCTTCTTCCTTGTCCTCCTATCCTCTGTTACTGCCTAGTGTGCCCCTTCATTTTCCAACTCAGCAAACCCGTTCCTGAGCTCCTATTTCTCCTTCACTCTCTGATCTTTTCCTCTGCCTGGTTCTCATAGTCACATGCTTCCACTGGCCACTTTCCTCACCCAGCAGTCTGTCCTCACAGTTCTCTAGTGCAGCTTGCATCTGAGAGTCTTGCCTTCCCTCCATCATTTGCTTGAATCCCCTTCGAAATTCAACTATAGTTTCCACCTGCATATCCAAACCTTGGATCTTCTCTTCCATGAGCTCTACCAGGGGGCACTTCATACAAACTAAGTTCTTGTCGGTACCCATTCCAGGATAATGTACATCATGTAGCTTCCACATCTGGTCATCTTTATTGTCGCTTCCATCCCTTGTGTCACTACCACTGCTCCTTCTGTATCCGTCATAGCCTAAACTTCTGCCAAGAAAAAAACAAAATAACCAAACCAAAACGAAAACGCCACACTTCTCCTCTACCAAACTCCACTCAGAAATTCCCACTAATATCCCCCGTTTTCATCTGTATGCCACTGGCTGGCTCCTTTACTGCCTTTATATGCCACCTAATCAGGGAAGTCCTGCCCTCTAATCAGGGCTCCACTTCTCTCACAGCACACTGCCCCCTATCAGTCTCTGCAAATTGAAAAAAGAAAAAACACACACAAACTCACTCATTGCCCATAAGGAACAGGGGCTTGCCTACTTGTTTCTCCTCCAACAGAACTCCCACTCAAACTCCCCTGTCCCAAGAGCCTCAACTTTGTCTCTGTGACAGAGCTCTTTCCTTCCATTCCTTAGTCACATTAAAATAATGACTACTAATATATTTGATGCGGACATGTAATCTTACCATGCTCAATCAGAGACAACAGAATCTAGCTGGTCTGCAACATTCACTGATATTCAGACCTCTCCCCAGAGGCTGGTAACATAGTACTTAAAAAAAAACAAAAACAAAGGATGTTTCCTCCATCTGGAACCTAGACATACTGAAACTTTAGTGTTTTCTCCCTCAATGTTTCTGTTGGGAGAAGGGAATCAAAGGGTAGGTGCTTAATCACCTTCCAATACCCGTATTGGGGTTTTTCAGTCATCCTGGACTGGAATCAATTTTAGGTGGCAGGAAGAAGCACTGTCAGTTTCCCAGAACGCCCCTTCCGTTACCAGAATGGGACACCCTTGGGGAGTCCTTAACCTCCCCTATAGGTTGAATTTTAGGTAGATAATGAATCACTTTTCAGACACCAGGTTGGGGCAAAAGTGCTATCAACTACCCCCACATCTTTGGTACTGGAATAGGAGGCCGATGTGCTATCACTGGGTTTGGCAGCCCCAGAGGAAAATTACCACTCTGTCAGTGCCAACAGCCTATCTGGGTCTTTGAGCAGATGTGGTGCTTGAGCATAACTGTTTGTCGTTATTTGGTGAATGGTTTTCCTGGATGTCTTAGTCTCAGCTCATTAGCTAGTGATGTTTTAACACTACCGAGAATAAGTCATACATTTTAAATGAAATCCCCTTTGTCTCCTACTGAGACATTTCAGCTGAGCCCTGGTCTACACTACGAGTTTAGGTCAAATTTAGCAGCATTGGATCAATTTAACCTTGCACCCGTCCACATATGAAACCCTTTTGGTCGACTTAAAGGGCTCTTAAAATCTATTTCTGTACTCCTCTCTGATGAGGGGATTAGTGCTGAAATCGACCCTGCTGGGTCGAATTTGGGGTAGTGTGGACGCAATTTGATGGTATTGGCCTCCGGGAGTTATCCCAGAGTGCTCCATTGTGACTGCTCTGGACAGCACTCTCAACTCAAATGCATTGGCCAGGTAGATGGGAAAAGCCCCGCCAACTTTTGAATTTCATTTCCTGTTTGGCCAGCGTAGCGAGCTGATCAGCACAGGTGACCATGCAGAGCTCATCCACACAGGTGACCATGGAGTCCCAGAATCGCAAAAGAGCTCCAGCATGGACGGAACAGGAGGTACTGCATCTGATCACTTTATGAGGAGGCGAATCCATGCTATCCGAACTCCGTTCCAAAAGACGAAAATGCCGGAATATTTGAAAAAATCTCCAAGGGCATGAAGGACAGAGGTTATAAGCAGTGCCGCGTGAAGCCTACCAAAGAACCAGAGAGGCCCAAGACGTGCCGCTTCTATGATGAGCTGCATGCCATTCTAGGGGGTGCCCCTACAACTACCCCACCCTGTGCTTCCCTCCTGGGGTACCTTGGCAGTTTATCCGCCCCATTTGTGTGACGAATTAATAAAGAATGCATGAATTTGAAACAACAATGACTTTATTGCCTCTGAAAGTGGAGATCAAAGTGGGGAGGGGAGGGCGGTTGGCTTACAGGGAAGTAGAGTGAACCAAGGGGGCCGGTTTTGATCAAGGAGAAACAAAGAGAACTTTCACACTGTAGCCTGGCCAGTCATGAAACTGGTTTTCAAAGCTTCTCTGATGCACAGTGCACCCTGCTGTGCTCTTCTAACCGCCCTGGTGTCTGGCTGCGCGTAATCAGCGGCCAGGCGATTTGCCTCAACCTCCCACCCCGCCATAAACGTCTCCCCCTTACTCTCACAGATATTGTGGAACACACAGAAAGCAGTAATAACGATGGGAATATTGGTTTCACTGAGGTCTAACAGAGTCAGTAAACTGCGCCAGCGAGCTTTTAAACATCCAAAGGCACATTCTACCACCATTATGCACTTGCTCAGCCTATAGTTGAACTGCTCCTTACTACTGTCCAGGCTCCATGAGCCATGGGAGCAAGGGGTAGGCTGGGGTAGGTGCGACTGCGCGGTGCTGCCGACTGGGAGAGCAGCCTGAGGCAGAAGCCTCCAGCTGGCATGATATTCCAGACAGGACTGAATTTCCATTAGACGAAACTTAAAGAGGAGAATGACCTAGAGTCATTCTCATTTTTGTCCAGGCGCCCCCGACCGACCTAAGCAAGGTTGGCCAGGAGCACCCACGAGATGACAATGATGGCTAGCAGTCGTATTGTACCATCTGCCATAGGCAAGGCAAAGGGATGCTGTTGTGTAGCACTACAGTACTACATCTGCCAGCAGCACCCAGGAGACACGTGGTGACAGTGAGCTGAGCGGGCTCCATGCTTGCCGTGGTATGCATGGGTAACCCAGGAAAAAAGGCGAGAAACGATTTTTTGCTGTTGCTTTCACAGAGGGAGGACGGGAGGGGGGGCCTGTTAACATGTACCCAGAACCACCCGCGACAATGTTTTTGCCCCATCAGGCATTGGGAGCTCAACCCAGAATTACAATGGGCGGCGGAGACTGCGGGAACTGTGGGATAGCTACCACAGTGCAACGCTCCAAAAGTCAACGCTAGCCTTGGTACTGTGGACGCATACCTCTGACTTAATGCGCTTAGTGGGGACACACACAATCGACTGTATCAAATCAATTTCTAAAAAATCAACTTCTATTAAATCGACCTAATTTCGTAGTGTAGACATACCCTAAAATTCTCTTTCTCACTGTGCCCAGCAGAGGAAAGGAAAGATGTGCAGGACTGATAAGAAAGCTGAGCTGTTTGCTAAACAAATCCAGTCTGTGCCAAATGATTGCGGCTGTATACTGAATTTTTGACAAGCTGTTTGATCGAAGTAAAAAGTCAATTTGCTGTCTAAGAACTTCCTGCTTTATTAGTTCTCACCAAACGGATTTAAATAAATTTGGGGTTCTAATCACTCAAATATGCACCTCAGATGTTCTACCATGGTCATCACTATAGCCTTTTGTAATTGTTAGGTTGAAATGTTCCCAATTAATACTAAATTAAGGATAAGGGTGCAATAAAACCCAACTTAGTTTTCAGGTTCAAGTCTCTAGATTGGTTACAGAAAATTTATTTAGTAGAGGACCACTAGGTGACACGTTGAGCACCTGGCATTGGTCACTGCCAGAAGACAGGATACTGGGCTAGATGGACCATTGGTCTGACCCACTATGGCTGTTCTTATGAGTGATAAACCCAAACTTTATTCAAAAGAAAAATTAGTTAAACAGTAGTTGATCAGTCCACTGACAACTGTAAGAGGTACTGTCTTATAGTCCTGAAACCTAATGGTACCCTTTTGATATTAATTGGAGCTCTTTCCAATTTTAACAAAACTACTCCTTTTTATAATCTATTAGAATACTAATTAACATTAAACCTTCTCATTACTGTATTCAGATTTCTGCCACTTCCACATTGGTTCTTTACATTACACATTATTTAAATGTATCCTTCCCATCAGATGAATGTAGATAGGATTATTAGAAAACATTCACAATTCTTAAAAACACTCATTTAAAAAAACTTGCTAAAACAGTTATAACCAACATAGCTGCAACATAACCTTCCGTGTTTGCTCATCCTGCCACTTTGAGGTTCATTAAAGGGTTATTTAGCCTGTTGCTATGCATCAGGAAACTCTCCTGAACCTAGGATTTGAGCTTAGTCCTTACTCTCTGATGAAGCCTCCCTTTGAACTTGTGGCCACATCTTTGATTTTGCACCTAGCCATCAAGAAAGCCATCTTCATGGACATCGCCTATGCTCTAAGAGTTATCAAGTTATGGGCTTTAATGACTGGACCCTCCAGCCCCCATACATACTCTCCTGTATTCTTTAAAGACAAAGTATCCTTCTGACCACAGCCCTGGTTCTTACCAAAGGTCATCTTGGATTTTCATGTTAATCAGACTATTCATATTCCAGTCTTTCCACCCTAACCCTCATCAGTGTAAAGAGGATACACTACAGACCTGTTTATGCGCAATTCCGCTTAATGGGCAGTAGTGCCATGCTTCCCAGTGCTACCTATTTAACATGTGAGACTCATTAACACGCGGTACAGGAACTCGGTATGTAGCACTACAGATTTGCTCACTAACTCACTGACATAGAAATCAACAGGAAGTGCGGAGCGGAAACGTGTTGTATGTCTTTACCACTGACGGGGGTGAGGTGGGGGGAGGAGGGGCAGGAAGGATCCTCAAAGTGCTGTTGTGGCAGCGCTTTAACGTTGCTTTCCCCCGCCCCTCTCGTTGGCAGCCCTGCTGGTAGGGTCAAGGCTGCTGACGGGGGAGGCAAAGAGAGCAGCTGTCCCGGGGCTGGTGATTTAAAAGGGCCCAGGGCTCTGGATGCCACTACTGTAGCAGCGGCGTCCGAAGCCCCGGGCCCTTTAAATTGCCATGGGAACCCCAGGTGGTGCGGACCACGTGGCCTGGAAGGACTGGCTGGGGGATGCTGACCCCTAGCCCCGCCCCTTCCAGGGGCCAGAGCTGCCCCCGCCCTGTACCAGTAAGTTTCCTGAGTTACTTTCACCCCTGTGTAGTAGTAGTAGTAGTAGTAGTAATGTTATTAGATTACACATTTGAATTTATATTCTTGTAAAGCGCCGTTAACAGATAGGCCTGCAGTATTTGGGACACTGTGAATGTGTATGTAATCCTAGATAATTATGCGTGTGTGTGTGTGTGTGTGTGTAATATATATCTCGATATCTTAAGATATTTCAGCATGGCCCTCTTAACCCGCGGTCCATTAACATGCGGTTGTGACGGCCTGACTCCCGACATCCATGTGTAAACGGGTCTGTACTGTAATATCCTTCATGGCTGAGATGTTAGGCGGGCCAGGGCCTCCTATTTGGACAGGACTAAACCCTTTTGGGCTTCTCTTCAATTACTTGTTGCTGTTGCCAGAGGTATGGACAGAATTAAAGGTACACCTGTGTCCAAATGGGTTTCTGGTTGTATTCTCTCCTGCTGTGAACATTCTGTGCCCTCCTGAGGTTATTGCACTTTCTACTGGATTTCAGTTCACCTATTGACCTATTAAAGCACATTCTTACTGCAGAAATGTGCAAAGTTACCACATTGGTCTCCATTCACACAGTCTAAAGGGGCACTGTGGTTTGATACATGCATCACAAGCAGATGCTGCATTTGGGTTTGCTGTTCTTCAGTAATTTTAAGGTCCCACTCCAAAGCACTCTGCTGAGGAGTACTGTTTGGGAGTCACTTGCAGTGGAGCACCCATAGGGACGTACTAGGCTGTCCCTTACCTTGTACAGTAATGAGTTTTTCGAGATGTCTCCCTATCGGTGCATCATCTGCTCTTCTTCCCCTCTGCTTTGGAGTCTTGTCTCCGTGGGACTTTGCAGTACAGAAGGAACTGTAGCCGGTGTAGCCCTTTATGCCTTTGGTATGGGGCATGAAGATAGCTAGAGGTGCATGTGTGAACTGAACAGGGACTGCTGCTGAAAATCTTCAGTTGAAGGTGCATGGAGGTGCATATGCACCTGAAATGCATTCATAGGGACAGACATCTCTAAGAATTCCATTTACTGTACAAGGTAAACAACCTCTCCTTCTGCCTGACTTTCCTTATCACAAAGCAAAGAGGAATGCCATCTTGGGGAATCCTCTCCTTCCATTCTTTGTCATGGCTCTGTCCACAAGAAAAGACCACATTTCCTTCCTGAGGGATTTCTCCCTCCTGATAATCCTGAGCGAGGGGAGAGGGAGGCGAGGTGAGGTGAGGTGAAAAGTTGCCAGTTTTGCTCAATTTGTGAAAGAATCTGCAATAAAACTATTATGGATTAAGCAGAGTGGGGCAGCTGCCATCTCATCCATTCAGAGATGAAGATTGTTTAATGTACATAGCAGTATTTGTAATGCAAGTTGTTGCACAGAGCCCCTATCCTTCTCCGTTTCCACTCCTTTAGCCGTAGTGCAGCTTGCCTGAAAAGATTTGGGGCCCAATTCTCCAAGCTAAGGCACAAGATAAAACCAGGACATGTTTTTCAGCAGATATTGCAAGCTATATCCCTTGTCCTCCACGGCTGGTTCCTCTCTGGGGAAGGCCCACAAAGGAGACCAGCTTGAAAACTGGGAAGAAGGGTTTCTTCAGACATGCTTGAAACACTACCTGAAAGAGTGGTAAGGGCAATTGGAAAATCAGCTTGAAAAAGTACAGGATTAAACCCAAGAGAAGAGAGTCTCTTTTCTCCCAGCCTAAAGCAGATTTCACCCTCCCCTTCACTTATTTAAGAAAATCAAGTGGGGAAGAATAGCAAGGCACCTGATAAAGGGAGGAGACTTCCTTAACTTTCTGACTCTCCAATGACTGAGACACAGTGGTGTTGAAAGATCCATTACGCCATCTGGCACTCTTTGCTCACACTTGAGAACAGTCTTTTGTCTAGGGCGAAAAGAAATATTACAATTTTGACTAAGACATGACACTTGAAACCAGGTTCTCTTGTGATTTACAGTCCTGGGAAATGGCCAACTTCGTATTTTCTCTGACTTAAAATATTAAAATTTACAATTTTGCCACCATGGGGATTAAATTAACCTGGGACCCCTCTATTGTTTATAATAAAATGGTGGCATACAGATTCACTTTGTGTATTTACTGATGGGATTTATTTTCCACGTTTCGTGCCAAAAGTAATGTCAGCCATGCCATGCTAACTCACAGCTTTGGAGCATTTTATATTATTCCACTTACAACTTTAAAGACAATTAAACTGTATATAGGTAGTTCCGAAAGAAAAGACACATGTCCTGAAAGGTGTTTTGTGAAGGCAAAGCTCAGTTGGACTCTTCCATCACAGTGATATGTCTGGAGAATATTATGCCCTTATAAGCAGAGTGATGCAGGCATTTTAGAAAAATACAGTTCTCCTCATCAAGACTGCCTTGTGATAACAGAGCATAGGATAAAGCTAGAACACTTTAACCATATTTCCTTCTTTTTCCCCTCAGGTGTTCATATTACACTCTGAGTTGGTCCTATGAAATTGTCATCTTTTCTCTTTAAATAAATCTTTATTTGTGGTAATGTAGAAAGTTTGATTTCTGCAGTAAATGTGTGTGTAGGGGGAAATCTTGGTTACTCGCTTTGGACCTGTTTTAAAGCAATATATGAATGAATAAATAATTCAATCTACATTCACCTACTTAACATTATAAAACTGTGTGATAAGCAAGAGAGCTTAGAGCTTGTGGTCTCCTTTTGATTACTAAATCTATTTAGGAAGAGTTAGCTTCACAATTAGTGCCATTACAGTAGTGACACTTGCAGTAGTACAGTATTTGATTTTACCATGGTATTTTTATACTTGAAATAAAAATACTGCAAATGCCATAATTTCTAATACTATAACTGCTAAATGTTTGTATTTTATGGCAAATAACTTTGTGTTCAGACTGCAAGTTAAAGATCTCACTGTAGGGTTTTTTCCAGTATGAATTTGTAAACACAAAGAATAATGTGCTAAATGTGGCTTTTCTGTTTCATGAACAGTATTAACATACTTGTCACCATTCAAAAAAAATCCCGGAAGTGGGATTTTTCTGCTGAAACTTTGACTTTTTTAGATTTAAAATTGAGACTGAAAAGTTATAATCTAATTCTCTGTTCAGTTTACAGATGACCCAACGCTTGCAATTTGCAACGACAGTGGAGGTTCTGTGTTTGAGCTGTCATTTAAGTAAGAGAATAACTATGTTTTGTGGGAAAGTGACAGTAGAGAGGAGTCTTAATTATGAATCAAAGTTTTTAGAGCTAAAAAAGCCTTTGAACGAATAGAGTATCTTCCAAATGGTGTGAAACTCCTGGATCAGGACCTTAATAAAATAAAATAGCACAAACTTTTATTTCAAATCCTACAACAGAAGTAGCATGGAATCTTTTCTGCCTAGATCATTAAGCAATGTATCTCTTTGACTAAAGACCTCCCCACCCACAGCATAGGGGTGTGTGTGTGGTGTGTGTAAGACCACATTTGGGGATCACAGGGAGAGAGTATTTATCCTAATGTAGCACAGTTCAACAAATTCCTCCCTACCTTGGACAAATACGTTGGATCTAAGATTTGGCCTTACAATTGCAGTAAAATACACATTTTGATTAAAGTTGGATATATTTGGACAGGCGTGATATGGGAACTAGAGCAGACAGGTGACTACAGCTGTGGGGGAAATATCATTCTCTTAGGAACTCCTGGCAGCTGCCCCAAAGTTTGCCCCCCATCTTCTCTCCTCCCTTCCCCCCGCCCCCCCAACCAGCCTGCAGTGCAGCTCTTAATCTTCAGGCCTAGTTCTCCTAACTCTCATTGGCAGTAGCTGCAAGATAGTTCTCAGCAGCTTTCTTCCTTTGTGTATAACTTGTGTAGTAGTGGACCTCACAGCAGCTGTGGGCAGAGACAGGAGTATGGGATTAGGGCCTGACAAGTTACCGTGGCTGGAGTGGTAGCTTCTGGTAACGGGCCAGGAGCTGCTAAAATGCTTTTTAAAGCAGAATCGCAATGACTCAGCTGATAGAGGGCTGCTGGTCCACCCTGGTTCGAAGCCCCCACCAGCTAGCTGCAAGGGGCTGCTCTTCCTGCAAGCAGTAGACAAAGCAAGCGGCTGCCAAACGACGTTAGAAGGGAGCATTATACAACTTTAAATGAGCATGTTCCCTAATTGAGCAGCAACGTAACAACGTTAACCGGGACAACTTTAAGTGAGGAGTTACTGTAATCCTCTAAATTCGACCTAATCTCGTAGTGTAGACCAGCCTGGAGACCATGTTTTGGATTTTTTTTTTTTTTTTTTTTTTTTTTTTTAAGTGTTGAGCAGGCCCATTCTTGGCACTGGCCAGGTATTCATCAAGTTGATTGCTTTCTTTTCAGAAGAGTTATGGGTGTGAGAACATGTGAGTCTCGGTGTCTGTTCAGTGGTTCCAAGGGAGAAGTTTGCTGTATCGAGCCCTTGCATGCAAAGACTGAATTGAGAGATCATCCTATCACCCAGTACTCGCTACTGGCAATGGCTTCCCTAACTAAGGTATTCTGCCTCTCACATACTCTATCTGTGCTAAATTAAAATGAAAGATATTGAAAAATATTCTAAAATACAGACTTACAAAAATAATTTTTAACTTTTTTTTTTTTTTTTTTTTTTTTTTTTGGGCTAAAGATCCTAGTCATTGGCTTGAAACCATCTTTGAAGGTGTGGATGACTTTTCCGTATGGTCGTGTGAGTAAGAACAAATAGCTTCTTTTTGGATTAAAGTTACAGACCACTCTTATGGTGAAGTTCACTCTTAAATCTTTGTGCCATAAACTCCGTATGAAGGAGTTATGGCAGAGGAGACTATGGACTTGATTCATACCAGGACAGGGACTAAGAGGGGAGGCAGTGTTTCTGAGGGCTGCCCTAAATTCTGCCTCAGATGCAATAACTTCTATGGGCGGCTCCTGCAAGCAGGGATAGCGGAGGTATAGGAATTCCTCGGTCATGCCTCCCTGAGGTAGTGGCTCCCATGGCATGGTACATAAAGTTGATTATGACCTGTAGTTGACACCATAAGGGGGAAGAACTCTAATAAGTCTTCTTTAAAATCAGTTTAATGAGACCACAGGCAATGAAATATCTTAATCATAATCCTATGGTTATTACAAGGTGTCACTATAGGGCAGAGATAGTGCCCTAACTGTGCATTTTCATACCTTAACAAGTTTGGATCTCAATCATGTAATTCTTAGTTTTGGAATAAATACAACTTGCCTGTAACATACTTTACCATAAATTACTATGTACTCTCCATCTTAACTTCTTTTTTAACATAAATTTTACTAGTAATTTGTACACAGTGCATGAGAATGCCGTGCTTCTCTGGACAATGTTGCAGAGAAATTACGATCTTTTTGTTGCTAAAAGTTTGCTTTTCCTGACTTTCTAAATGGATTCTCAAGTGCTGCAGCAGTCAGAGACCACTGGTATCAAGAGTTCCATCTGACATGTTCTTGTATCACAGTGAAGTCAGAGTGAGTGTCAGCCTAATTCTGTGTACACAGTATTATAAAGGGTCTGTTCTGTCTCTCTTTAGATGGATCCCTCTAGTGTGCCACTGCTGGCATGGTATTTTGTTGCTGTACAGAACTCTGTGAACCCCATGCTTGCCTTCTGTCGAGGAGATGTTGTTCATTTTCTTTTGGTAAGTCTGAATTGCTTGTTACCTATTGTTTTCTAGATAATCACCTCTAGAACACTGGAACGGAAGTTAATTTATTCTGGATCAATGACTATGTAATCCTATGATGTAAATCACTGCAGTTCGCTTTTGAATTGGGAAAGACGTGGTGTCTTTTTTTTTTTTTTTTTTTTGGCTTGTATAAATGTACCCCAAGTCTAAAATGGCTAGATCAAGTGTTTTTGTAGTTTAATATAACTAAATTGAAAAATGTTCTCTCTGGATACATGCTGAACCTTCTTCCTCAGCTTAACAATTTTTATTGAGTTGTCCTGATTTGGGGGCTCCGTCCAATCTCAATGAAGTTAATAGGAGCTGGATTGGTTCTTAAGGTATGACTACATTGCATTGTAAACCTGGGCTCAGACTCATGTTTGAGCCCAAACCCTCCTACCATCCACACACAAATATTTCTGACTTGAGTCACTAAGCCCTCAGGATCTGAGTTGTAAGCCTGCCAGGGTGGTGGGACTTGGGCCAAGTCCTGTCTTTTCGCTGTGTGGACACAGCTCTAACCTGGGTTCCCAGACTCCTGTCTGGAGAGTCTGCCAGTGCTGTCCCACAATGTCCTGGGCCAGTGTTTATTGGTCCTCTATCACTTAAGTACCCACTGGATACCCAGAAACTGGAAGCACCCATTTGTTCCAGTGCTGACTGCTGAACTTGGAACACAGTTAAACAGTTCCTGTGTTAGTTCTGGCCAGCAGCAAGAAGTAGTTCAGCTCTAAGCCTACACCAAGTGTGCTGCTAGCTGACCATGGGAATGCAGACAGATTCTGGTTAATCTCTAGTGCAAGGAAAACAAGACATTCAACATCATCAAGAGTACCAGAAATGATCATGTCTTACCAGGAAATTGCAGAGAAGCTTGCGACGTTGATGGTCCACCAGACAGCGATCAGTGCAGTGTGTGAATCAAGCAACTGAAGACTAATTACCGCCAAGTCAGGGATGACAGCCACATCTCTGGAAACTCCCTGTCTACCTGCCTCTTTGAGGAATTCAGCCAGGTGCTGGGAACTGTGCCAAGCACTGAGCACCCAGTGGTACATTATACTCTAAGTGGAGATGGCACCTTTATGATCCCTGATCCACAGGTGCCACCAGATCAAGCTCAGGAAGTGACTTTTTTGCACACGCCTGTCCCCGAGGAGCTTTTGCAGCTGGAGCAGCTACACCATGTCCTGAGTCCATACTCTGAGGAAATGTTTGAGGATGCCCTGAGGGAGCAGCAGGCAGTGGAACCAGAAGCAGAAGTGGCACTGGAACTTGGTAAGTTTCTGCCTCCAGGTTTGTTAGTATATGGATGGGATGGATTTCTGGCTTATGACCCAGTGAAATCAGTATTACAAGCCAGGTGTTGCAGCATGTATCCGCTAATGAGACAATGCACACCAATGCCATGGCCTAACCCACAGTCACCTCCACAACATGGAATTCAGAATGGATACTGGGAAGTGAAAACAAAAGTTAAACAAGTAGTTATGAAATTTTTACTAGATACTCGTAGGTTACAAAGTTGTGTTGGGGCATTAAAATTAAGGGCCTTATATTGCCTTCCCTGAAAGTATGCCCCACTGTACAACTTGGCCACACCAGACTATCCTGAACTGCCAGTTCAGGTAGGGGTGTGGGTGTGTGTATGTGTGTGTGGGTGTGTGGGGTCAGTCCGTGGGTACCATATTAAACATCTAAAATGCAGAAGGGGATAATATTTAGGTGATGGATGCCCTATTATGAGTCCAGGATATTCCTGGGATAGGTATTTAATTTTTGGATGCTGTGTCATGAGTCCAAATTGTCCAGGGTGTGTTTGTAGTCCATGGCGGGCTGCAGTATTGTAAGCCCAAGCTGCACTGAGTTCACTGCATGTATTGCAGCCTCCCTGAAAGCTCCCTGCATTCATCTGGCCACTAGAACACTGTCCTGTTAATCCCTCCATGAATTTTCACCAAATCCTGTTTGCTGCTGATTGCTAGCTCTTCCTGGAGCAGGAATTATAGATGAATACAGTAACTCCTCACTTAAAGTCATCCCGGTTAACGTTGTTTCGTTGCTGATCAATTAGAGAACATGCTTATTTAAAGTTGCCCGGTTCTTCCTTATAACGTCATTTGGCAGTCGCCTGGTTTGTCCACTGCTTGCAGGAAGAGTAGCCCGTTGGAGCTAGCTGGTGGGGGCTTGGAACCAGGGTGGACCAGCAGCCCCCTATCAGCTCTCCGTTCCCCTAAGTTCCCTGTGCGGCAGCCACCCAACAGGCTATCAATTGCTGGCAGTTCAGCTGTCCCTCCCCCCTCTACCTTAGAGCTGCTCCCCGGAGTCTCCTGCTTGCTGTGCAGGTTGTGGGGGGAAGAAGGGGGCTGTCAGGGTGACCCCTTCCCCCCTGATCCTGCACCCCACTTACCCCATCTTCCATAGAGAAGACACCATGATAGGGCTCAAGAGGGAGGTTCCTGGCAGCAGCTGCCATCTCAGCTTGCTGATCTACTTCAAAAGGCAGTGTACTTAGAGTGGGGTCAGAGTACTTAAAGGAGCAATGTGCATCTCTCTCTCTCTCTCTCTCTCTCACACATTCGGTGTGTGTCTCGGTCTGCCATGCTGTCTTGCCTCCCTCCGTTCGTGCTGCCTTGTAGAGTGTGAGGCTACATTAACAACGAGTTAACCCTTGAGGGCTCAGCCAATTGCTAGTTCATCATTTAGCAGTAAGGCATTCCCTGGGAAATATCCCACCCTCTTACCCCACCACCTCAACCAAGCTTCACAATCATCATCGCTGTGTACCAGAATTAAATTGTTTGTTTAAAACTGTGTGTGTGTGTGTGTGTATATGTATATATATGTATATATATAATGTCTTTTTTTGTCTGGTGAAAAAAATTTCCCTGGAACCTACTCCCTCCCTCCTCTTCTCTCCCCCCCCCCCCCCCCATTTACATTAATTCTTATGGGGAAATTGGATTCACTAACATCGTTTTGCTTAGTCGCATTTTTCAGGAACATAACTACAACGTTAAGCGAGGAGTTACTGTAGTCACATTTCAGAGCAGGGCATACTTCTTAGGGTCTCCTCTGTAGGCCAGTAGCCCCCTCCATTTATAGATTTGTATATGATACACATGAAAAGCTTTTTAGCAGACACGTCTGGCTTGCCCCTGGTAGCCTGGAACAAAAGATCCCTTTGCTATGTCTTCCAGAAAGTGGACTGCCTGAACAGATTCTAAAGCCATACGTAGCAAACCACAGCAAGTGTCCCTCTGCCTGCAACCATAAGGGGCCAGTGGTATGGAAATTTTATAAATTGATTTTGTAAATCGGACTTTACAATAGTGGCTGGCTTTCTGCTCTGCACAGCTCTCAAATATTTGAAGGGCATCTGAGAACATTTTTTCCCCCCAGAATGTAACAAAACTAATGATTCAGACAATCTCAAATTATATTTTTTAGATTCCACAACCACTTTTGCTATAGAGAAAGTAAAATTTTTTTGGACATGCTTAGATAATTTATTCTTTAATTTTGTCTTGGCAGGCCCTTCCGCCTCTGCAGGGCATCCACAGTCAATCAGGCATCTTGCATCGTGTACACTCATACAGCATCAAGGAGGAGGCTGATAATTAATGGCAACTCTGGAACCAATGGGAGAAGGAGGCAGGCCAGGTTGAAGGACAGAGAGGCTGCAAAGCATGAGGAAAGATTGGCAGCATAGTTCCTGGACCATGAGCTGTGCTTGAGGGCAGCAGTCAGAGCTGTTTGAGGAGGAGCTTGTGCTCAAGACAGTAGGAGTGCAGGCTCCAGTTCCACCTGCACCTCCCACTCCAGCTCCTTGCCCTGAGTCCTCACCATACTATGTTCTGCAGCCCACTTTGGACAGTTCTGTAGTTGGGTGGTCCTTGTTGCAAGGAATGAACACTTGCTGGAATGGGCAAATGTTTCCCGTTCATTCCTCCACTCCAGTGCAGCAATGGCAAGTGTGTGCAAAACACATCAACAGGGTCAGAGAGAACAAATTCTGCCTTTGTTGGTGGCTGGCCTGGCTGTCATGTTTTATTAAATGCATGTGTAAAAACAGTGTCTTGTTTACTCACAGGTATGGTGTCATGAGGACTGTTTATTACCTTAACTAAAATTCAGGGGTTCTCAAACTGGGGGTTGGGACCCCTCACGGGGTTGTGAGGTTATTACATGGGGGGGTCACGAGCTGTCAATCTCCACCCCAACCCCGCTTTGCCACCAGCATTTATAATGGTGTTAAATCTATAAAAAGCGCTTTTAATTTATAGTGTGTGTGTGTGTGTGGGGGGGTCACACTCAGAGGCTTGCTATGTGAAAGGGGTCGTCAGTTTAAAAAAAAAAAAAAAAAGTTTGAGAACCACTGCTAAAACTGAACTACATAAATAGCAATCCATAAGCGGTGGGTTGAAGCATATGCCCATTTTACAAAATAAAGATAGAATATATTATGTTTTATAAGCTTTTATCATACCCATGAGCTTAAATTCTTCATAAAAACCATCACCACTGGTAGAAAGTGTGAAGGGGGACCCTGCCAGTCCCTCGGGTAGTATTCAATCAGGGTATGCTTATATCAATAATATGAACATTCATACATCTGTTGGGGCCATGCAAAACATAATATGGGCACACAAGCATCCCTGATTTCCATTGCACATGTGGAGCTTGCTCCAATTATGACAGGTGCTCTTTCTGGCTGTGTACCAGATCAATAATACAGTAGTGCCATGAGTCCACTTCTGACAAAATGGTTCACCTTTTTCCTCAGAGACATTGTGCAGAGCACAGCAGGCCACGGTAATGTGAATGGTTTTAGTAACATTGGCATCCAAACGGTTCTATGAACAATGCCAACTGGATTTCAGTATGCCAAACATTCTGCAGCTGCTAAGAGTGTAATTAAATCTGCTTTTGCTAGGACCTCTGCTATCAGGGTATGGTTTCATAAGCCATAGCAAAAAAATGGTATATGGGGTCCCCTAGAACAACAGTGGGGACAGTGGCTCCATTTATAACCATGTCATTTGGTTGGATTAGTATCACCACTTGTCCATGAAGGTAATGTCTTGGTCTGCAGGAAACACTGGCATGATGCACTTTACCAATACAGAGTAGCAGCCGTGTTAGTCTGTATCTGCAAAAAGAACAGGAGTCCTTGTGGCACTTTAGAGACTAACAAATTTATTTGAGCATAAGCTTTCGTGGGCTACAGCCCACTTCTTCGGACTAAATTTGTTGGTCTCTAAGGTGCCACAAGTATTCCTGTTCCTTTTACCAGTACAATCCATGCTATTGTCTGAATCTGCCTCTGTGGTCAACCAGCAACTGCAGGATGATGGAGTAGTACTGTTTGCAGTTCATGCATTCATGTGCTCCTTGAGGAGTGCAAACTATGGGCACATGAGTCCCATTAATGACTTGGGATCAGTTTGAAAAGCCCATTCTCTCAAAACTGGCAGTTATTTCAGAAAGATTGTGATGCACCTAAACAAACCTCTTCCCCCACAGTTGACTTGCCAACACCAAACTGGTTAGCCATAGACCTGTAGCATTCGGGGTAACCAGCTTCCTGATGACTATTGCAACCCACTTCTGTTCTGAAGTGGCTTCTCTTCTGTGTTTGTCCTGAAGCTGGAAGGTCTAGCAAGTTGATCACAAACCACCAGGAATGCCTGCTTCTCCATGTGAAAGTTCTGGTTTTCCCAGGTCCGCATGATGAGATCCCACCAGTCAGTGCTTGTGGCCCTGCTGTGTAGAAGCACCTGTCTATATGAGGAATCTGGAGCTATAGCAAGAGTTATGAACATTGTCAGCAGGTTAGAGTCTGCCATGTCTGTCTCCTCCTTTTGAGAGGTGCTTTCGATAGGTCAAAAAACGCTGCCGAAATGTCCACCAGTGTCTCAGGAACATTTTGCCTATTTCCTGAAATAGGAGTGAAAGCACAAGCTGGATAAGCTCTTCCAATGGCAGTTCATCCATGTTGCTGACTCCGGTTGCTGGGAGTATGAATATGGCTTAGCTGCATGTGTAGGCAAGTTGAGAATTTCCAGTCAAGTTGTTGCAGGATGTTGCTTTATCAGTCAGCCCACAAAGGAAAGTTGGATTGCCATGGCCAAATTTTGGCCAGAGCCCAGATTTGGATATTTCCTGTTAATATATTTTAATTACTTTTCAACAAAATTCCTTAAAAATACAAAGGACCTAAACTAACACTTGGTGAAGTGAGACCCTGAAAAATCAGTGACTTCAAGTGAGAAAAGGAATTTGTGCCCCATTTTAAGGCCATTTTAGAAAGCCACCTCTGTGATGATGCTGTTAACACACGTAGCTAGAACACTGATACTGGAGAAAACTTGCAGACCCTGGAACCGGGCTTCCTTCCTCAGTGGAAGAAAACTTCTTTTCTCAAGGCATGTTTCGGGTTCCAGAAAGCACTAAGTTTGAGTGTTTGTCTTGTCTAATTCCATCAGGTGAAGAGAGATGACTCCGGTGCAATACATGTTACTAAGCAAAAGCAACTTCATCTGCACTATGACCTCATCAATTTTACTGTAAGTATTGAGTCAGTAATGTTTTTCTTTCTGCTCAGATGGAGATAATAGCCTGCTGTGTTTTTAAATGCATGTCAACATCCCTCAGCTTCAGGGTGCTGTAATTTCACTCTACAAACTTATTCTAACAAACATAGCTCTCTTTTTCGTGCATACAAATTGGCTATTTGGACTTGGAATTTATGAACTGAAATTAATTTATTTTCTGTAGCTTTTTCATAGAATCCCATGTTTTAAAAATGGTTAAATAGTGGCTATGTGGTGAAGAAAATAGGCTGTCCAAATCTGTAAAGTGTGCAAACTAAAGAACTCATGTCCCTGGTGAATAAAGTGTATGAATGAAGCCCTTTTAAGCATGGGGCCAAATTTTACTGACCAGATTCTAAATCCTTATAAACAGATACTAAGTAATGGCTCCGAAGAAGCCAGGAAGCTCTAGCATATTGGTTTCTGTTATACATATATTTTGCTAACGTACCATCTTCCTGTTTGATGTTTTTAACACAAAAATGTACATACAAACCCTAAAAACACTTTTTAAAGAGCACTAAGGATATAACAATGAAATACAGAAATGCCACAGTGAACCAGTTATGTATGTTGGCAGTTTTAAATCTCCAGTCTAGCAAATGAAGTTTCTTGAAAAACAGATGCACTCTGAAAACAAACAGAAAAGCCTTTTCAGTTTGGGAGTATGGCCTAATGGATAAATTTTAATAGGAATTGGATGAAGGACTCAAATTCAATTCCCAGCTTTGAAGGGGTTTACTATGTTCCTTTTACTAATGTTAAGACTTTTTGCCCCTTATCTTACTCAGGGGATTGAGAATAACTTTGTATTCTTCTTCGAGTGATTGCTCATATCAATTCCAATTAGGTGTGTGCATGCCGTGTGCACAGTCGATAGAAAGTTTTTTTTTCTTTTTCCCCCTAGCAGCACTTGTCGGGTCGGCTGTGGAGCTCCCTGGAGTGGCTGGAGTGGCGCCTCCATGGCGCTCAATATACGACCCTGCCGACCCGGCGCCTCCGCAGTTCCTTCTTACCCCCAGTGATGGTCGTTGGAACTGTGGTGACTTGCTTAGCAAGCTCTCCCTGTTTTCCCTAGCTTTTCAGTTTAGTATAGTTTTAGAATTCTCTAGCCTAGTTGAGTTTAGTTTAAGTAGTTTACTGTAGTTACAACAGAGAGCTGTTGGGAGTGGGCGTTTCCCCTCCATCCCGACTGCGTTCTCCCCTTGGGGACTTGGGGTATGCCTAAGCCCCAGGGATTCAAACCCTGCAAGTCCTGCGACAAGTCCATGCCAACAGACGACCCCCATGACGCTTGTTTAAAATGTCTGGGGGAAGCACACCAGGCTGACAAGTGCAGGATTTGTAAACGGTTTCACCTCAGAACAAAAAAGGAGCAGGACTTTTGCCTCAAGCACCTCCTTATGTAGGCAGCACTCAGACCGCAACCCGCACTGGTGCGGCAAGACCCAGCACCGAGCTTATCGGTGCGCAATGCCCCGGCGGCAGCGGCAGAAGTGGCACCATGGAAGGATTCTGGAAGAGACCCGTGCACCACTGCTCCCCAGTACCAAAACCAGTCGGAATGGCCTAGCACCGGTCCCATTCCCCAGTGCAGAAGCGGCACCGGAAGCAGGGGAGGAATGGATCTCCGACTCCGGGACCCACCCCTTTGGAGCTGGCAAATGGGGCGCGTCCCAGGGAGGAGCACCCAGTGCCAAAAACTTTGGAGCCCGGCACCATCGACTTCGGCCCCGCAAGGGGGCAAGTCCAGTGACATTGGACTCCCTGAGGCAGGTGATTGAGGAGGTGGAACTGCCGTCCACTCCAGACACCTTTTGAGGCTGCGAGGGACTTGATCGCCATGACAGCGCCATGGTCCCCCGTCTGAGCCAAGCCTCTGGTGCCACAATGTGTGGCAACGTCTCGAGGCAAACCCGCGATTCTTCGTCCTTCAGCACCGCCAGCAGAGGCAAGATACCGCTCGGGATCCCCACCACACATCCTGTTCCGCTCCTGGCACCGGTCGTCTTGACACCGGTCCGCGTCCCCGCACAGATCCCAGTCGTAGCACCACTCCTCAGCCCAGCTGCGCTTGGCACCACCATCCTGGTCCCCGTCTTCAGACTCAGAGGAGGGGTCTAGATACTCTGAGCAGGGCCTGCACAGGTCAGCCTGTGGAAGGCCTGATGTGGGTGCGGGGCCATGGCCTGCGTAGTGGCCATTTTGGACCCTGTGGGTGTACCACCAAGCCCAGGGCACCCAATCCAAGGGTTCCTGTTCGGCGGTGTCCAAACCAAGGGTGCCGGAGGCATCGGCGAGTCGCCCCACCCCTAGGGGTGCTGAGGAGGTACTGGCCGCACTACCGCCCCTGGAACCGATCCCCGTCCCCAAGCTAGATCCAGGGGTGGTTGGCCCTGAAATAGGCAGGGCAGGAGGCCCCTGGGGACCAAGAGTGTCAGGAGGACCCTGTTCCCCCATTAGCCTCCTCGGCGTCCCTGGACGAGGTGATTGCGAGCACTTCTGCCTTGGGGCTGCCACCCCATAGACAGCCGTGCCCATCAGGACCTCCTACACAGGATGGCACGGATTTATGTGTCTGCAGGCCAAGGAGGTGGTGGAGTCAGAGGACCCTATGTTCGACATCTTGGCCATGGAAGGCCCATCGATGGTGGCTCTACCCCTTATCAAAACTATCTAGGCCAACACAAAGACCATTTGGCAGACCCCAGTCTCCATCCCTCCCACTGTGAAGGGTGTGGAGAGAAAGTATTTCGTCCCCCTCTAAGGAGTACAAATACCTCTTCACACACCCACAGCCCTGTTCATTGGCACAGTAAACGAGAAGAGTGCTGGGCTTGCTGTAGCTGCCTCTCCAAGTCAAAGGGCACCAAGCCCCTTGATTTGTTCGGGTGCAATGTGTACTCCATGGGGGGCTTGCATTTCAGGATTGCCAACCAGCAGGCAATCCTGAGTAGATACAGCTTCAACTCCTGAAACTTGATGCTGAAATTTAAGGAGCTGGTGCCAGCAGAGTCCAGGGAGGAGTTTGAAGCTATCGTTGAGGAGGGCAAGGCAATGGCATGGATCTCTTTACAGGCATCACTGGACTCTGCAGACTTGGCGGCACGTACCTTGTCCTCTGGAATCTCCATGAGGCGTAGCTCATGGCTGCAGTCCTTGTGGCTTCCGCCCGAGGTTCAACAGATCATGCAGGACCTGCCTTTTGATGGGGCAGGCCTGTATGTGGAGCAGATGGACTCCAGGTCGCATAGCCTAACAGACTCCCAGGCTACTATGAAATCCTTGGGTATGCACACCCCAGCAACCCAACATAAACATTTTAAGCCGCAGCAACGCTCTTATTCTTCTCAGCCAACGGAGGACTTCTATAGGAGAAGGGGCAGGAATGGCAGACGCAAGCCATCCCACTCCCTGCCTAGGCAGGGCCAGGGCCTGACCAAACCATCGTTGGGCTCCAAGCAGGCCTTTTGAAGGTGCGCCCGAGGATGGTGCACCAGCCACGATTCCGTATCCTTCCCCTTCTTTCGTGAGTTGTCTGTCCCACTTCTACTATGCTTGGTCCCAAATAACTTCGGACCACTGGGTCCTTGATGGAGGAAATGGGATATTCTCTTCAGTTTTGTTCCTGCCCTCCCTCCCACCCTCCCTTTCCCGTCCCTCTTCAGGGACCCTTCTCACGAGCAACTCCTTATCCAGGATTTGCAGGCGCTCCTCACTATAGGAGCAGTGGAGGAGGTTCCTCAGGGGCAAGGGATTCTATTCCCGACACTTCCTAATCCCCAAGGCCAAGGGGGTCTCATACCCATTCTAGACCTGCGAGGACTCAACAAGTTCATGGCAAAGTTCAAGTTCTTCTTCGAGTGCTTGCTCATATCCATTCCATTGGGTGTGTGCGCGCCGCGTGCACGATCGTCGGAAGATTTTCTACCCTAGCAACACCGGCGGGTCGGCTGTGGAGCCCCCTAGAGTGGCGCCTTCATGGCGCTGAATATATACCCCAGCCGACCCGGCGCCCCCTCAGTTCCTTCTTACCGCCCCTGACGGTCGTTGGAACTGTGGAGCGCGGCATAGCTGATCTCCACTCTCCCTAGCTTCATTTGTTATAGCAGTTAGATAGTTTTAGTGTTTATAGTTAAATAGTTAATAGTTAAATAGTTAATAGTTGTAAAGTTGTTATATTAGTTCAGGGGATTAAGGGGGTCTCTCCCCCTTTTTCTCCCCCGGCACCGGGACCGGGCTCATGCCCAACGCTCCCGGCTTCAAGCAGTGCGCCTCCTGCGCAAAGCCTATGCCCACGAGTGACCCGCACGACTCCTGTCTGAAGTGCCTGGGAGAGTCCCATCAAACAGACAAGTGTAAGATCTGTAAGGCCTTCAGACCTAGGACCAAGAAGGAGCGGGACTTTCGGCTCCGGCAACTCTTAATGGAGGCGGCACTGAGTCCATCCACTACTCAGGCCCCGGCACCTAGCGCCTCGGTGCGCAGTGCCCCGGCGGCGCCGGTAGCGACGACCACGCGAGCGGCGTCGGACAAGCCTCCCCGGCACCGGACCTCGTCGGCACCGCAGGTACAGCAAGTGCCTCGGCGCCGTTCGTTATCCCCAGGGCATAAAAAAGCCCATAAAACGGGGACCACCGTGCCGAAGACGCCGGCTCCCCCAGTGCCGGGGGTAGAGCCGCGTCCGCCGGTGGAGCACCGGAAACAGGTGCCTCCAGCACCGTCGACTCCGGCGCCGAAGCCGTTGAGTCCGGTGCGGACAACGTCTCCACCGAGACCGGCGGTGATTCAGTGCCTCCCGTCGACTCCTGAGGCCTTCGAGGCGGCGAGAGACTTGATAGCTCTCACGGAGCCGGCACCGCCCCAACCACCGGCACCGACGGCACCGACGGCACCGTTGACCCGCCCGATCCAGTCGAGGGGGAAACCTGCCTTGTTGCGCCCTCCATCGCAAGGGCTGGAACCTCGGCACCGATCCAGGTCCCGAAGCAGGTCCCCACGCCGCTCGCAGTCCCGGCGCCGAATATCACCTCGGCACCGGTCGTACTCGCGGCCAAGATCATCTTCGCGGCACCGCTCGACGTCTCGGCACCGGTATGATCGTCGGCACCGATCAACGTCGAGACGCAGTTCTCGGCACCGCTACGGTCGACGTTCGACGTCGAGAGGCCGCTCCCGGCACCGGGCATACTCCAGGTCCTCGTCGAGGTCCAGATCCGACTCCCGGCACCGACGAGGTCATCGGCACCGGTCACGGTCCCGGCACCGGTCGCCGGCACCGCGTGGAGATAGAAGATCTCCGGACCGGCACCGTGCGGCACCGCAGCCCACGGGATTGGTCCCGACTCTCTCGGCACCGCCATGGCCATCGAGATCGGTGTCTCGCTCATCAGAGGACCTGTCGAGATCGGCATACCCTCCTCAGGGGCAAGCCGAGGAACAGGACTTGGGCCATTGGCAGGGGATGCCGGAGGACCATTCCCATGGCCCATCTCACTGGTCGTTTTGGACCCCGTGGGCGTACCACCAGGAGCAAGGGGCTCCAATTCCCTCGACCTCTCGCTCGGGTCACTCCGTGAGAAGGGCCCCGGAGTCCACCATCTCTCGGCCTCCGCCAGGGGACACGGAGGCTTCCGTGTCCGTCGCACCTGACGCCCTGGACCCAGACGCGGGTGATGCTCCAGCCCGGGAACAGGGAGACCAGGACCGACCCTTGGATCCGGTTCCACCGGAGGCATCTTCCTCTTCTTCGCCAGACGAGGCAGTGGCGGGCACATCCTGCACAGGCCCTCCTCCGATAGATCTTCGGGCTCACCAGGATCTTCTGCGCAGGATGGCCCGTAATATGGACCTGCAAGCGGAGGAGGTAGTGGAGGTACACGACCCGATCGTGAACATCCTTGGAGCGGATGCCCCATCGAGGGTAGCGTTACCCCTGATCCGCACGATACAATCAAATGCGGATACGATATGGCAAACCCCTGCCTCTATTCCACCCACAGCGAGAGGGGTGGAAAGAAAATACTTTGTCCCGTCAAAGGACTACGGGTACTTGTACACCCACCCACAACCGTGTTCACTGGTGGTGGCATCGGTGAACGCACGGGAGCGCCACGGACAGCAGGCGGCAGCGCCTAAATCAAAAGAGGCCAAGCGCCTTGATTTGTTTGGCCGTAAGATTTACTCAGCCGGTGGGCTGCAACTCAGAGCGGCAAATCAACAGGCGCTCCTGAGCCGTTACAATTTTAACTCCTGGAACTCTATGGGGAAGTTCAAGGAGTTGATTCCCCAAGAGTCCAGGGAAGAGTTTGGAGCCATGGTAGAGGAGGGTAAGAAGGTGGCTCGGACCTCCTTGCAGGCCTCCTTGGACATAGCAGACTCGGCTGCGAGGACCATGGCTTCGGGTATCGCTATGCGGAGGATCTCCTGGCTTCAAGTTTCGGGTTTGCCTCCGGAGCTGCAGCAAACCCTACAAGATCTGCCCTTTGAGGGACATGGTTTGTTCTCAGACAAGACGGACTCTCGCCTGCAGAGCCTCAAGGACTCGAGAACAATCATGCGCTCCCTGGGGATGCATGTTGTGGGCCCTCAGCGCAGACCATTTAGGCCCCAGCCTCAGCGCTTCTACCCCCCCCCCGCCTCGTCAGAGACAAGACTCGGCCCGGAGGCGAGGGCGAGGTGGTAGGAGAAGGTGGACCGGCCCTCAACCCGGCCAGAACCAGGGGCCACCTAGACCACCTTCAGGCCCCAGACAAAACTTTTGAAGGTGCGGTCGAGGACGGCGCACCAGTCATCCCCCAGGATCCAGCCCCCTCCTTTCGGGATCGTCTCTCCCACTTCCACCGTGCTTGGTCCATTATAACTTCGGACCGTTGGGTCCTCCGCACGGTGGAAAGGGGATACACTATCCAGTTTTCTTCTATCCCTCCCTCCCACCCCCCTTCCCTCTTCAGGGACCCTTCTCACGAGCAACTTCTTATACAGGAGGTTTCTACGCTCCTGGCCATGGGGGCCATAGAGGAGGTTCCGATAGAGTTAAGGGGCAGGGGATTTTATTCCCGTTACTTCCTGATCCCCAAGTCCAAAGGAGGTCTGCGGCCCATCTTGGACTTGCGCGGACTCAACAAATTCGTAGTAAAGTTGAAGTTCCGCATGGTCTCTTTGGGGGCCATTATCCCTTCCCTCGATCCTGGAGACTGGTTCGCCGCCCTCGACATGAAAGACGCTTACTTTCATATCGCAATTTACCCGCCTCACAGACGCTTCCTGCGATTCGTGGTAAACACGGTGCACTACCAATTTGCAGTCCTTCCCTTCGGCCTATCCTCGGCCCCAAGAGTGTTCACGAAATGTATGGCTGTCGTGGCAGCGTACCTTCGTCGGCAAGGGATACAGGTGTTCCCGTACCTAGACGACTGGCTGGTGCGCGGTCGCACCAAGGAGCAAGTTCAAGCTCACGTCCACAGAATAGTGCACACATTCCACGAGTTGGGCATCCTACTCAACAAGGACAAATCCACTCTAGAACCTACCCAGAGAATAGAATTCATCGGCGCAGTTCTAGACTCCAGACGTGCACAAGCCATCCTGCCAGACAACCGCTTTGGCACCATCACGAACCTCATTCAAGGGCTCAAGGCCTTCCCAACTACCACGGTGAGGTCGTGCCTTACCCTGCTGGGTCACATGGCTTCCTGCACGTACGTAACCAGGCATGCCAGACTTCGGCTTCGCCCACTTCAAACCTGGGTGTCATCAATATACCGTCCACATCGGGACAGCCTGAACATGGTAGTCACGGTCCCGAACTCGGTCCTGACCTCCCTCACCTGGTGGCTAGATCACAATGTGGTCTGCGAGGGGATGCCATTTCACGCCCCACAACCCTCTCTGCACCTGGTCACAGACGCGTCATCTCTGGGTTGGGGCGCCCATCTCAACGAACACCATACCCAGGGCCTGTGGACTACACCCCAGCTAGCCCTGCATATCAATGTTCGGGAACTGATGGCGGTACGCCTGGCGTGCCAGGCATTCCTCAATCTCCTACGTGGCCGCTGTGTGCTGGTTCTCATCGACAACACCACGGCCATGTTTTACATCAACAAGCAAGGAGGAGCACGTTCGTCAATTCTATGCCAAGAGGCCATTCGCCTGTGGGACTTCTGCATCGCCCACTCGATCCATCTCACGGCATCGTTCCTCCCTGGAGTCCAGAACACTCTAGCGGACCGACTCAGCAGGTCCTTCCAAACGCACGAGTGGTCTATCCGTCCGGACATCATACATTCCATCTTCCAGAGGTGGGGGTTTCCCCAGATAGACCTGTTTGCATCCCGAGACAACAGGAAGTGCCACATGTTCTGCTCCCTACAAGGTCGAGCTCCGGGCTCCCTCTCGGATGCGTTTCTCCTTCCCTGGAAAGATCACCTGTTTTATGCCTTCCCTCCGTTTCCTCTGGTCCACAAGGTACTGCTCAAATTACGCAGAGACCAGGCACAGGTAATTCTGATCGCTCCAGCGTGGCCGAGACAACATTGGTACACCACACTGTTGGAGCTCTCGGTTCAGACACCGATCACACTTCCATTATGTCCGGATCTCATATCTCAGGACCACGGTCGGCTGCGTCACCCCGACCTGCAATCACTCCACCTCACGGCGTGGCTGCTCCATGGTTCACCCATGCAGAGCGGCAATGCTCACACTCTGTCCAACAGATCCTGCTGAGCAGTAGGAAACCCTCAACACGGACCACGTACCTGGCCAAGTGGAAACGGTTCTCCTGTTGGTGCGAACAACGAGCCACGTCCCCGTTGCAGGCACCCATTCCTCTCATATTGGAATATCTCCTCTCCCTAAAACAACAAGGGTTGGCGATATCTTCAATTAGAGTTCACCTGGCCGCTATATCGGCTTTTCACCCAGGGGAACTCGCGTCCTCGGTATTCTCTAACCCGATGGTTGTTAGATTCCTCAAGGGCTTAGACCGGACGTACCCGCAACAGCGTCATCCCGTCCCGACGTGGGATCTCAATCTGGTTCTCTCCAAACTCACAGGTCCTCCATTCGAACCACTAGCCACCTGCTCACTTTTGTACCTATCCTGGAAGACAGCCTTCCTCGTAGCCATCACCTCAGCAAGGCGCGTTTCTGAGCTCAGGGCGCTTACATCTGAGCCCCCTTACACAGTCTTCCATAAGGATAAAGTGCAGCTTCGCCCACATCCTGCCTTTCTCCCTAAGGTGGTTTCTACATTTCATATTAACCAGGACATCTTTCTCCCGGTCTTTTACCCCAAACCACATGCCACTCGCCAGGATCAACGTTTGCATTCCCTGGACGTACGAAGGGCCCTGGCCTTCTATATTGACCGCACAAAGCACTTTAGAAAGACGACGCAACTCTTCGTTGCAGTGGCCGACCGAATGAAAGGCTCACCGGTCTCCTCACAACGCCTATCCTCCTGGATTACGTCTTGCATCCGGACTTGCTATGACCTGGCAGGTGTCTCAGCACCGCACCTCACCGCTCACTCCACGAGGGCCCAAGCTTCCTCGACTGCTTTCCTGGCACATGTTCCGATACAGGACATCTGTAGAGCGGCGGTTTGGTCATCAGTCCACACGTTTACAGCTCACTATGCACTAGTGCAGCAGTCCAGGGACGATGCTGCATTCGGGTCAGCGGTTTTGCACACAGCAATGTCTCACTCCGACCCCACCACCTAAGTTGGGCTTGGGAGTCACCTAATGGAATGGATATGAGCAAGCACTCGAAGAAGAAAAGACGGTTACTCACCGTTGTAACTGTTGTTCTTCGAGATGTGTTGCTCATATCCATTCCAAACCCGCCCCCCGTCCCCACTGTCGGAGTAGCCGGCAAGAAGGAACTGAGGGGGCGCCGGGTCGGCTGGGGTATATATTCAGCGCCATGAAGGCGCCACTCTAGGGGGCTCCACAGCTGACCCGCCGGTGTTGCTAGGGTAGAAAATCTTCCGACGATCGTGCACGCGGCGCGCACACACCCAATGGAATGGATATGAGCAACACATCTCGAAGAACAACAGTTACAACGGTGAGTAACCGTCTTTTCTGCATGGTCTCTCCGAGTACAATTTATCCCTTCTCTGGATCTGGGAGACTGGTATGCTGCCCTCAACATGACAGACGTGTACTTTCACATAGCTATTTGGCCTGCACACAGATGATTCTTACGGTTTGTGGTCAACCACAAACATTATCAGTTCATGGTCCTCCCCTTCGGCCTGTCAGCAGAACCCCCAAGTGTTCACCAACTGCATGCCGGTCGTAGCAGCCTTCCTTGATGACTTGCTGCTCAGGGGGCACACTAGGGAGCAGTTGGAGTCTCAATTCCAATTAGTCAGCTCCACTTTTGAGAGACTCTCCTTCTCAACATGAACAAGTCAATCTTGTCACCAACCCAAAGAATAGAGTTAATTGGGGCAGTGTTGGACTCTGTTCAGGCAAGAGCACTTTTGCTAGAGTCCCGATTCCAAGCCATGACAGACATTATTTAAGGCCTCAGACAGTACCTGACCACTACAACAAGGGGATGTCTGAATCTCCTTGGCCACATGGCAGCCTGTACTTACATGATCCAGCATGCCAGACTGAGGCTCAGGCCACTCCAGGCATGGCTCGCTTTGGTGTATCACCCGAGGCGCTATAGCCTGAATTCAGTGGTCACAGTGCCAGAGAAAGTACTAGAGTCCCTCCAGTGGTAGCTCGACCCTTGGACAGTGTATGAAGAAGTCCCCTGCAACACCCCCAGCCCTCCTTGTCCCTGGTAACAGACGTGTCACCTCTGGGATGGGGGCACATTTGGGAGACCTCCAAACGCAGGGCCTGTGGTCGCAGGATGAGCTCTCTCCATGTCAATATCAAGGAGCTGAGGGTGGTGCGACTAGTCTGCCAAACCTTTCAGGCCCGACTTCAAGGCCAGTGCGTGGCAGTTCTAATGGAAAACATCACAACCATGTTTTATATCAACAAGCAGGGTGGAGCCCGTTCCTCTCCCCTATGTCGGGAAGCCCTCCAGCTATGGGAGTTCTGCATAACCCACTCCATTCACCTAGAAGCATCCTTTCTACCCGGAGTTCAGAACACACTGGCGGACCACCTCAGCAGATTCTTCCCCAGTAACGAGTGGTCCATCCGTCCGGATGTCATACACTCCATCTTCCAAAGGTGGGGATTTCCCCAGGTCGACCTGTTTGCCACCTGGAGCAACAGAAAGTTCCCAGTGTTCTGCTCCTTCCAGAAACACAGTCCAGGCTCAATCACGGATGCATTCCTGCTACCCTGGGGAAGCTGCCCGCTCTACGCTTTTCCCCCGATCCCTCTTGTGCACAAGGTCCTATTCAAGGTCCGCAGGGACGGGGTGGAGATAAATCTGGTGGCATCAATGTGGCCTCGACAACACTGGTACACCACGCTCCTGGAGCTATTGGTGGATGCCCCGATCGTGTTGCCACTCCTCCCCAACCTGATCACTCAGGACCACGGTTGTTGTCTTCACCCTAACCTCCAGTCCCTCCACCCCATGGCCTGGAAGCTTCATGGTTGAACCCCAAGGAGCTTCTGTTTGCGGACCAGGTAAGGGAAGTCTTACTCAGCACAGGAAGAACCCCACTAGGGCCATATCTGGCAAAGTGGAAAAGGTTTATTTGCTGGTGTGACCAGCTTCATACACCCCCACTTCAGGCATCTATACCTTTCATCCTAGAGTACCTTCTGCACCTGAAACAGCAAGGCCTGGCAGCATCATCCATAAAGGTACATCTCGCTGCTATCTCGGCTTTCCACCCAGGAGCATCTGAACGCTCCATTTTTACCAGCCCCATGGTTGGCCGGTTCCTCAAGGGTCTGGAACAGCTACATCCCCAGATTAGACAGCCTGTTCCTGTGTGGGACCTTTAACTTGTTCCTCTCCAAACTAATGGGGCTCCCATTAGTGACTTGCTCCCTTCTCTATCTGTTGTGGAAGGTAGCCTTCCTGGTCGCCATTACATCAGCAAGGAGAGTGTCTGAGTTTAAAGGCCCTTACCTCTGACCTACCTTATATGGTTTTCCACAAGGATAAGGTGCAACTCAGACCTCACCTGGCCTTTCTTCCTAAGGTTGTGTCACATTTCCATACTAGCCAAGACAGATTCCTGCCTGTTTTTTATCCTAAGCCTCATGCCAGTAGCTGCGAGCAGAGGATGCACACTCTGCATGTTCGGCGAGCACTAGCCTTCTACATTGAGCGCATTACGCAGTTTAGGAAGTCGAACCAGTTGTTCGTAGCTGTGGCAGACCATATGAAAGGGCTCCCGGTCTCATCTCAAAGAATATCTTCCTGGATCATGTCCTGCATCTGCACGTGCTATGAGCTGGCAAGATACCAGCCCCAGCACTTACAGCACACTCCACAAGGACACAGGCCTTTTCAGCAGTGTTCCTAGCCCAGGTCCCAATCCAAGAAATCTGCAGGGCAACAACTTGGTCCTCGGTGCATGCGTTCACCTCTCCATTACACCAGCATGCCAGAGATGATGCAGCTTCTGGCAGAGCGGTACTCCAATCAGCAATTCCATAACTGACCCCACCGCCTAGGTAAGGCTTGGGAGTCACCTAATTGGATTCGATACGAGCAATCACTTGAAGAAAAAACGGTTACTCACTTTCTCGTAACTGTTCTTCGAGATGTGGTGTTCATATCCATTCCAAACCCGCCCACCTTTCCCTCTGTCGGAGTTAACTGGCAAGAAGGAACTGAGGAGGTGCTGCGTCGGCAGGGTCATATATTGATTACCATAGAGGCGCCACTCCAGGGGGCTTCACAGCTGAACTGACGGGTGCTGCTAGGGGAAAAACTTTGCCAACTTTACATGTGGCGTGCGCGCACACCTAATTGGAATGGATATGAGCAACACATCTTTAAGAAAGAGTTACAAGAAGGTGAGTAACCATTACCATCCATTACTTGCGTCTGATGAAGTGGGCATTCACCCACGAAAGCTTATGCTCCAATACTTCTATTAGTCTTAAAGGTGCCACGGGACCCTCTGTTGCTTTTTACAGATTCAGACTAACACGGCTACCCCTCTGATACTGAAGTATAAAATGGTTACTCACCTTCTCGTAACTCTTTTTCTTCAAGATGTGTAAGAGCAAAAATTGTGGTGGATTTTCTTTTGACTAAATACATACAGTCTAAGAAGTTAAACTCTCTGAGGAAGTTTGTCATAACTGGGTGCTTCAAAGAAAGTTTTCTGGTTGTCACCTTCCTTGTAGTTACACTTTTGCCCTGTAAAGCAGTTGGATTCTAAACTTCAGCCTTACCCCAAATACCCAGAATAATAACTTCTGTATGCTGCCAGCTACCACTAGCTTAAGATATTAGTGCTCTAGGGTGTTCTTGTAGTATATTGTGCTATGTGTCCTGATAGTTATGTATTAAATGTTGCTGATGTTTGACATATGCCTTTTTTCCAGTGGATAAACTCACGCACAGTAGTGCTTCTGGACAGTGTGGAGAAGCTGCACGTGATAGATCGCCAGATGCAGGAGGAGCTGGAGACTATAGAGATTTCAGAGGTGCAGCTAGTATATAACAGCAGTCACTTCAAATCACTGGCCACAGGAGGCAATGTCAGCCAAGCATTGGTAAAGACCTACGAACGTTGTAGCCTGCTAGTATTTTACTTGTCGATTTGATAAGTCTTTGAAATTTGCTTTTTTTAAACAGGGAAGTTTGGGACTGCCTAAAATGTTGTCTTTAAAGAGCCTTTTTAAAAAGCTTGTTTGTTAGTTTAGCAAGAACTGATAATTCTTGAAGTGTTGCCTTGTCACATTCACACTTATAGGATGCACCATCATCCCACTGAGCTTCAGAACCCTCTTCAAAGAAAAAATATAATGGTGACTGTAGCAGCTGGTTCTTTGAGATTGGGCAGGTAGAGTGATTATGCAAAGGCCACACTTTTCCCTTTTCCTCAGCGTTCCTCTCCTAAAACTGAGTGGAAGAAACTGAAGTTATTGGGGGCCCCCTGGCCTCTTATAATGACAGGTCCCAATACACAGTGCTGCAAGAGGGTTCTTGTATGGTCTCATTAGATGCTGTTTTCCAGAAAGCTGCTGAAGCTCAGAGGTGCTGGGGCGGGTCGCATCCTAGAAGTGGGAATATAGACTCAGAAATGTAGGGTTGGAAGAGACCTTGAGAAGGCATTAAGTTCAGCCCCCTGTGCTGAGGTAGGACCAACTAAATCTAGATCATCCTTGACAAGTGTTTCTGATCTGTTTTAAAAACCTTCAATGATGTGGATTCTGCAATCTCCCTTGAAGCCTGTTCCAGAGCTTAACTAACTTTAGTTAGATTTTTTTTTCTCCGACTATCTAATCTAAATCTCTTGCTGCTGATTAAGCCCATTACTTCTTGTCCTACATTCAGTGGACATTGATCACAGTCCTCTTTGTAATGGCCCTTAACATATTTGAAGACTATTATCAGGTCCTCCCTCAGTCATCTTTTCTGAAGACTAAATGTGCCCAGTTTTTTAACCTTTCCTCATAGATAGTATTTTCTAAACCTTTTATCATTTTTGTTGCTCTCCTCTGGACTCTCTCCAGTTTATACAAATCTTCCCTAAAGTGTGGCAGCCAGAATTGAACACAGTGCTCCAATTGAGGCCTCACCAATGCCAAGTAGAGCAGAACAATTATCTCCCATGTCTTACATACGACAGTCCTATTAATACACCCCTGAATACTAGCCTTTTTTGCAGCTGCATCACATTGTTGACTCATGCTCAATTTGTGATCCACTAGAAACCCCAGATCCTTTTCAGCGGTATGATCACCTAACCAATTATTTCCCATTTTGTAGTTGTGCATTTGATTTTTTTTTTTTTCCTTCCTAAGTGAAGTATTTTGCACTTGTCTTTATTGAATTTGATCTTGTTGAATTCAGACCAATTCTCGAGTTTGTCAAGGTCATTTTGAATTCTGGTTCTATCCTACAAATTGCTTGCAACCTCTCCCAGCTTGGTTTTATCTGCAGACTTTAAGCATATTTTCCATTCCATTATTCAAATCATTAATGAAAATACTGAATAGGACTGATCCCTGTAGGACCTCGCTAGATAAGGCCCCCCCAGTTTGAAAGCAAACCATTGATAACTACTTTTGGAGTACTGTCTTTCAACCAGTTGTGCACCCACCTCATAGTAATTTAATCTAGACCACATTTCCCTAACTTGCTTATGAGAATGTCATGTGGGATTGATGTGAAATATCTTGATCTCTCTCACTACTGCTTCTTCCTTCTCCACTAGACCAGTAGGAGAAGGAAGGAAATTAGGTTGGTTTGTCATGATTTGTTCTTGACAAATCTATGCTGGCTATTCCTTATCTCTAGGTGCTTACAAATTGATTGTTTAATAATTTGTTCCAATATCTTTCTAAGTATCAAAGTTAGGCTGACTAGTCCTTAATTCCCCAGGTCCTCTTTGTTCTCCTTTTGAAAGAAAGGTACTATGTTTGCCCTTCTCCAGTCTTCTGGGACCTCACCCATCGTCCACGAGTTCTCAAAGATATTTGCTAACAGTTCCAAGATTACTTCAGCTAGTTACTTAAGTACACTAGGATGAATTTCATCAAGCTCTGCTGACTTGAATACATCTAACTAAATTAAATATTCTTTAACCTGTTTTCCCTATTTCGGCTTGCATTCCTTCCCCCTTGTTAATGTTGTTTGTGTTGAGACGCTGATCACCATTAACCTTTGTAGAGGCAACACTCAACCAGTTTTGCTATGGTAAATTACCAGTTTTTTTCCAGCTGCTGTTATGCAAAGACTGCAGTCATATCCTCTTTGGCTATAATCTCACCAGGTCTCATATGGTAAGCAGGGTTGTGCCAGGTGGGGATATGTCTAGAAAAACCCAGGGGATGGAGGAAGTGAGGATGATAATTTGGTAGGGGATATTCTTTCCTTGGAGTCCATATTTAACAAACATCCTGGCTGATGCTCAGGGCACTCTCCTATTGAAGATTTCATCCTTCTATGTTTTATCTTCTTTTTTTCCTTTCTCTCTCTGGCCTTAACTAGGTAAACCTGAGCAGAAATGCCTTGTATTGTGAAATAAGAAGACTGAATTACACTGAATTGCCATTTCTCATGAGATTTTTCTTTCTTTTAGCTTCCTGGTGGTGTCTTGTGAACACAGTAATTGTCATCACTGACACGTGTGAGACAGTGTTCCCTGCACTGAATGACTTTTCCAGTGAAGTATGAGTTAGCATCTGTTAAAGGGGTTGGGTGGCTAGGTCTCCAGCTCCACTTCATGTGTACAGCATGACTGGGAAAACTATCTCCTCCCCAAATCTTGTTTTATTTCTTCATTGCTAAATGTCTCCAGGGTTTAGTCACAGCCACATGTCATTTATGTTCACAAAAATAAAAGCAGCTTGTGTTGGAGTAAATGTTATATTTTTCCCAGGCCCTGGTTGGAGAGAAAGCATGTTACCAGTCCATCAGCAGCTGTGGTGGTCAAATCTTCTATCTTGGCACAAAGGTAAATGCAGACAGCTCTCAGGAAATGTAATGCACTTTCAAGAGTAAGGTGGCTTTAGTGATCCAAATGAGTGTTTGTATCTAGTGAAAGAAATGTTCTGCAAGGGAGATTGCTGAAAGATTTCAGTGGAGCTGTGAGGTCCTAAGTGCTGCAGTCTTACCTCTGATGAAGCTTTAGGACATGGGGCTGTAAAAGGGGAGTTTTTGTAGGCAGTAACTCTAGTGTTGTTTATTTTAAGTTTCCTGAATCCAGTCTGGTCTTAGCCCAGGCATGTGCTGAAGTAGCAGCTGGGATTACAGTCCCTGCTGAGTGCTACTTCAGAATAAATGTATAGTGGGTAAAATGTCAAATGAAATATACAGAAATTAACAAGTCCCTCCTTTACAAGAAGCACTAGAGTGAATGGAACTGGTGAAAAGTGAGAGAGGCCGAATCCCAACATATGGAACAATAAGATACATCCTTGTGCTTGGTGTCCTCCATTCTCTCAAATGTAGGTCAGTCTTAAGCAGAGTCTTGTAGGAACATTTTGAAAACTATAAACTTGCTATATAATAGCTGGCAGGAAATTCTCCTGTTTGGAGTGGTGTCCAGTCTCTGAAGAGTAATTGCAGCCTCTTTGTATCACTGGGACACTATAATGTATGTGTGGGTGTAGTGAGGTTGAGACTCACCATGCGGCACCTCCTGCTGGCCACCTTGGGAATTAGCTCTTCAGCCTCCGAAGCGCCCTCTGCTGGCCGATGACTCGCCTGCCTTAGGATCCCGGTGCCCTTTACCTAGGGGTTCTGCCCCTGCAATACCCCTGCTCTGGGTCTCCCCTCCCAGGGGAACCCCCAACCCTCTCACCCACCTTGCTGTAGTGGCTACTGCTAGTCATCATCTAGTCCCCACTCACTGGGGCAAACTGCAGTCTGTCATGGCCACTCATCATTGGCAAGGAGGTTGGACCAGCTGCCTCTGCTTATCTCTGGGCTTCACCTCCCAGCCCCAGTACCTGCATAGGCCTTTATCAAGGCCTCAGCCTGGGGAGTTGCTAGGCTAGAGCTCCCCAGCTCCTCTTGCCTTTCCCCAGCCCTGCTCTACTCCTGGTACCCTGAGCTCCCAGGCAGTAAGGTCCTTCTCTCTCCACAGCTAGAGAGAGAATCCTCAGCTCCTGGCCCCCAGCCCTCTTATCAGGGCCAGCTGGGCCCTAATTGAGCTGGCCACAGCTGTGGCTGCTTTCACTCCTTTTCCCAGCCACAGCCCTTTCCAGGGCTGCTTTCAACCCCAGTTCTGCAGGAGTGATGCAGCCACCCCACTACAGGGACTGGTCAGTCCTCTTGGGCTGCCCTGCTGGCTGGAGCCCTCCCTCTCTGGCTGCTCTGGGCTGCTGCTGCTGGCTGGAGCTCTCCCTTCCTTCCTGAGCTGCTGTTGCTTCTGCTGGCTGGAGTCTCCCTCCATGGACTACCGCTGCTGTTGCTGCTGAGTTGGGGGGGCTTGCTGGCCTGCCCCTCCCCCCCGCCTCTGGAGGGAGAAGCATGGGCCCCACCACCACCTAAGGGTCCCTCCTGCCTGGCCGGCTGGCTGCTGCTCGCCGTCGAGGAGACAGAAGAGGAGGATTCCTACCAAGGGACATTGTGGAGGGGGTTTGTTTACAAACTGGGTGACTCTTAACATCTCTGCTCCTGGGGTGGTGGTGACTCCTGTTGCTGTTGAGGGGAGCGTGGGGGAGAGGCATGGAAACCTCCCCCTCGCCCATCTGCTACCCCCCGCCCCCCCCCCCCCTACCCCCCGGACCTGCCCTTCCCCCCCCGACGGGCTGTTTGTTTCCCCCCCCCCTTTCACCACCTGGGATTGTTTGCAGCAGTGAGCATCAAGAATTGAGCTACACAAGTGCACGTGGGCGCACGTACCTCTCCATCTTGGACTTACCCTACCCCCCTAGCTGCGTTTGGCTGGTGAGGCCTCCTCCCTGCTGTGCCCCCCCGACCCCCCCTGTGGTTAGTTTGCCCCTCCCCACCTGCAGCCTGCCCTGCTTGCCACCTGCTTTGACCCTCTAGGGGTTTTCATTTCTGTTGGTTTGCCTGCCCCGCCCTAGCCCTTCAGTATTTACCTGCCGCGCCCCAAACTTTGGGCTTTGGTTTGGTTGCCCACCCCGCGCTTCCCCTTGTAGTTCCTGCCTGTGATTTTTGCCTGGCCCCTTTCTTTTTCCTCTGCCCTCCCTTGTCCCCCCCAGTTCGGTTCCCCTTAGCCATGCACCCATGCCCCCTCCATTAGTGCTTGTGCCCCCTTTCGGTTGCCCCCCCCCCACACACTGGTCATAGCCCCCACACTGATAGTGTAGTCCCTCCCCTTCCCAGTGCAGCCAGAGGAGCCGGTATCCCTACCCAGTAACTGTGCCCCCTTCTTTTGTCCCTGCGTACCCCACCGCTGGCACCCTCCTCCCCTGCCTGCAGCCTAGCAGAGAGGAGCGGTTGCTTCTTCCCTCTCCCTCGCTCTCCCCTACAGTTCCCCGCCCACTGATGTCCTCCTTCCCTGAACACAGCTTAGCAGGGAGGAGTGGTTAGCCCCGTTCCCTCTCCCCCATCCCCACTGCTGGACCCTCCTCCCCTGCCTGCAGCCTAGCAGGGAGGAGCGGCTGTTTCTTCCTCCTTTCCCCGCCCTTCTACCCCAGGGGCGCCCTCCTTCTCTATAGACGGCCTAGCAGGGAGGAATGGTTAGCCCCATTCCCTCTCCCTGTGTACCCTGGATCCTCACATGTGCCTGGTCCTGGGCGGGGACTTCAACACCACCCTCGAAGACTGGGACTGCTCAGGAGTCGAGAAATCCCAGGCGGCCGTGGGCGTCTTCAGGGAGATCGTGGACCATCACTCCCTGGTGGACGTCTGGCGCGACCACTGCCCAGACGATGACACCATCTTCATCTATGTCCGGGTGGAGGACAATCGGTCGCGCCACTCCTGGTTGGACCGCATTTATTTCTCACATTTCTATGTGGCTCGGGCCCACGCCTCCGGCTGGCCCCGTTCTCAGATCACCACCTGGTGACCGTGACAGCCTCTCTCAGTTTGGAGAGGCTGGGGCCGGCATATTGACATTTTAACAACAGCTTGCTGGAGGACGTGGGCTTCGTGGCATCCTTCTGGGAGTTCTGGTGGGGGCAGCGGCCCGCCTTTCCCTTGGCAAGGCGGTGGTGGGATGTGGGGAAGGTGTGTGCATGGCTCTTCTGCCGCGACTACTCCCGGGGCGCCAGCTGGCAGAGATGCGGTAATAGGGCAGTTGGAGCGGGAGGTCTTAGAGCTAGAGAGGCGTCTAGCCTCCGGCCCCGAGGATCCACCCTCTGTGCAGCATACCGGGAGGATCATCGGGCCCGGGGTGCCTTCGTTCAATCCCGCATCCGTCTCCTTCGGAAGATGGATCACGGCTCCTGCTTCTTCTAAGCCCTGGACAAAAAGAGGGGGGGCTAAAAAGCATGTCACCACCTGCCTCCTGATGGAGGACGGCGCCCCCCTCACGGATCCGGAGGAGGTGCGTGGAAGGGCCAGGGCCTTTTACGCCAGCCTTTTCTCTCCGGACCCAACCGACGCCGAAGCCTGCAGGGTGCTCTGGACCGAACTCCCCACGGTCAGCGCGGGCGACCGAGACCGGCTGGAGCTGCCCCTCTCTCTCTGGCTGAGCTCTTGGAAGCCCTCCATCTCACTCCCACCAACAAATCCCCGGCATGGACGGGCTGACCGTGGAGTTCTACCGCGTGTTCTGGGACGTCCTCGGCCCGGACCTTGTCACCGTCTGGGCCGAGTCCTTGAAAAGCGGGGTCCTCCCTCTCTCGTGCAGGCGGGCCGTGCTCGCCTTATTGCCGAAGAAGGGGGACCTCCGCAATCTACGAAATTGACATCCCATCTCGCTCCTCAGCACGGACTATAAGGTCGTAGCGAAGGCCATCTCACTGTGGCTGGGGTCCATGCTGGCTGACGTGGTCCATCCCGACCAGACCTATGCCGTCCCGGGCCAGACCATATTCGATAACCTGTGTTTGGTCTGGGACCTCTTAGAGCTGGGGCGTAGGGATGGTCTGTTGTTCACCCTCCTGTCCCTAGACCAGGAGAAGGCGTTCGACAGGATGGACCACGGGTATCTCCTGGGCACTCTGCAGGCGTTTGGCTTCGGGCCCCAGTTCGTGGGCTTTCTCCAGGTGCTGTACGCTGAGGCGGAGTGTCTGGTCAGGCTCAACTGGACCCTGACCAAGCCGGTCAGCTTCGGGCGGAGAGTACAGCAGGGGTGCCCCCTCTCGGGCCAGCTGTATGCTCTGGCGATTGAGCCCTTCCTCTGTCTCCTCCGCCGGAGGTTGATGGGGTTGGTGCTTCGGGAGCCGGAGCTGTAGCTGGTCCTGTTGGCATACGCCGACAACGTGCTCCTCGCGGTCCAGGACCTGAGCGACCTGGTGCGGGTGGAGGCCTGCCAGACTGTTTACTCAGCAGCCGCCTCCACCCGGGTCAACTGGGTCAAGAGCTCTGGCCTGGTGGTTGGGGACGGGTGGCAGGCGAGCTCCTTCCCATCTGCGCTTCAAGCTATCCGGTTGAGCGCAGGTCCACTGCTCTGTCTTGGCATTTATCTATCCAGCACGCATCCTTATCTGCCGGAGAACTGGCAGGATTTGGAGGCCAGGGTGGGTGAGCGGCTGCGGAGATGGACAGGACTGCTCGGTGTCTCTCCCCGGGAGAGGATGGCCCTGGGGTTCTTCTGGTCGGGGCTGCCCTGGGTCTCTGCAGGGGTTTTGGGTCTTCCCCTGGAGGAGGGAGGACAAGGCCTGGTCTGCCTTCGCAGCCAGGTCCATGTCTTCCACCTCCAGGCGCTGCAGAGACTCCTTTATAGTGTGGGTAGTCCGGTGTGGAGCACGTTGGTGCACGCCTTCCTCGGTCGCCTCCAAGGGCTCCAATATGACGGGCAGCTCTTTTTTTTTCTCCACCCGAGGGGTCTTCCGAGAGACCTTTCAGAGCTGCCGGTCTTCTACCAGGACCTCCTCCAGACCTGGAAGCTCTTTTTGGCAACCAGGTCCTTTGTGGCCACTGAGGGGGTGGACCTCCTCGCGGAGCCCCTGCTACACAACTCCGATCTACATGTGCAGGTGGCAGAGTCTCCCTCAGTGCGCCAGAGGTTGGTCCTGGCAGAAACCACTAGGGTCGGAGACCTCCTGGACTATGACGGGGGGGACTGGGTGGATCCCCATGTGCTCAGTCGGCACATGGGGCTCTCCACCCTTCTGACCCCCCTGCGCATACTCCAGGGGGTGGAGGCCGCCTTGTCACTCGTTTCTCTCGTCTTCCTGCAGCAGGCCCTGCAAGAGGGCGCTCCCCGCCCACCCCTCACCCCGGGCCCTCCGGACATTTTTATTTGGCCCCTGTTCCATGAGCTCCCACACCCAGAGCCAGCTGCACATCCTACAGCCAGTCCAGTTCCAAACCACGCCTAGAGGACAACTGTACACGCTCGTGCTCCACACACTGCATTTCCTCACCCTTGTGTCCCACCCTGACACCAAATGGCGGGACTATCTTCCATCTAAAGGGGGTGAGGAGCCCCGGTGGGCCAGCCTTTATTCCACCTTGGTCCCACGGCCTGCCGGGGACATCAGTTGGCGGCTCCTTCGTGGAGCCGTGAGCACAGGCATGTACCTGGCGCGGTTCACATCCATACTCGAGGCCTGCCCCTTTTGCGGCATGAGGGAGAACCTGGCGCATGCCTATCTTGAATGTGCCAGGTTGCAGCCCTGATTCCAGTTGTCTTGTCCTCTTGTCGAGGTTCTGGCTGCACTTTTCCCCGCTCCTGTTCCTTTTTGCACACTCCATCCTTGGCCCCATGCAGTCACGAGACCTCCTCTTCAACCTCCTCCTGGCCCTGGCCAAACTCTCCATCTACACTACCAGGAGGAGGATGCTGGACAAGGGGGCGTTCTGCCACTGTGGGGCCTATTTCCGTTCTTCCCTAGTTTCATGTATCCGGGCAGAGTTCCACTGTGCAGTGTCCGCTGGCTCCCTCAACACCTTTGAGGAGCAGTGGACGCTGTCCGGGGTTCTCTGCTCGGTGTCCCCATCCAGTACCCTCGTTTTGAACCTATGACCTTCACCTCAGTCCCTGTTTTTCTCATTTGTTGTCCCCCGTAGTCACTTGGTCCCTGAGTCCAGTGGTCTCTCCCGCTAGGCTGGGGGAGGGGCCTTTAGAAGTGGGCAGGCTTGCGCCCGCTTACCTCCCAGGTTTCCCAATAAGACTACAGTGCGAATCCATAGATTGTTACCAGGGCCGGCTCTAGGCACCAGCAAAACAAGCTGGTGCTTGGGGCGGCATGGCCGGCGCCAGAATGCCGCCCCTAAAAATGTGCCCTGGCCGCCCTAGCTCACCTCCGCTGCTGCTGCCACGGCGTGCGAAACAGCTGATTCGTGCGCCGCTGCTCCCCCTCCCTCCCAGGCTCTCAAACCTGGGAGGGAGAGCAGCGGCGCGCGGAACAGCTGTTTCTCGCGCTGCGGCGGCTCGGGGTCTCCCCCTCCCTCCCAGGCTCTCAAACCTGGGAGGGAGGGGGAGATCCTGAGCGGCCGTTTTGCGCGCCGCTGCTCCCTCTCCGTCCCAGGCTTGAGAGCCTGGGAGGGAGGGGGAGAAGCGACGCCCGTGCCGCGGCCACTCGGAGTCTCCCCATCCCTCCCAGGCTCTCAAACCTGACGGGGGGGAGACTCCGAGTGACCGCGGCGTGGCGCCGCTTCTCCGCCTCCCTCCTAGGCTTGAGAGCCTGGGGGGAGGAGGCAGGGCTGGGGATTTGAGGAAGGGGCGGAGTTGTGACGGGGCCAGGGGTGGGGTAATTAAGTAAGGGGTGGCGGGCGGCCAAAATTGTTTTTACTTTGGGCGGCAAAAATCCTAGAGCTGGCCCTGATTGTTACTCATGAACAACTGCCCGTAAAGGAATATCTCCCTTCCTGATGGTTTTTGTTTCTTTTTTTTATAGTCTGTTCATGTGATGATGATAAGGAGCTGGAGAGAGGTAAGTCAAGAGAGGAGCCATGTATGTTTTTTAATAAACTGTGTGAATTGTTTAAAAGTAGCTTGATGGCGGAGAGGAACTTCAGGACTAATAGAATTTTTAAAGTATAATCTGATTAGAGTGTTCAGAATTTATATAATAGCTACATATCCAGCTATGTCCCAAGAATAGCTTTTTACCACAATATGCTTTGGGGCAATTTCCAGCATATACTTGGGTACTGAATAGGAATTGTATTTTTTTCTCTCCCTTATCTTCTTTGCAAAAATATTTTAATGTCTTGAAATGTTTCCACCTTCACTGACTTGAAAGAGGTACAGTATGTATTCAGTTTACAATTATACAGTCCTCTGTAGTATAAGTCAATTACCATTGAGGGTAATTAACCATTGAAACAATTTACCTAGGATCATGATGGATTCTCCATCACAGACAATTTTAAAATGAAGATTGGAAGTTTTTCTAAAAGATCTGCTCTAGGCATTGTTTTGGGGAAGTTCTATGGTCTGTGTTGTCCAGGAGTCAGGCTAGATGATCACAAAGGTTCCTTCTGGCATTGGAATCTATGAACCAGCCAGTGATAAAAGCATAGGCTTGTTTTAGGTTAGAGAGACCAGGAGAACTTAGTGCACAGAAAAAGGAAAAGTAAGCGCCAGCCAATCATAGCAGCATGGGCTTCTTTTAAATCCCCACATCCCAGAGTGCTGAGGCCTCAGTACCTTTGAAGTTACTCCTGGTGCTTCTACCCTAAGCATAAGGACAGGTTAGTGAATGGAACTATCTGCCAGGGAAGCCTGGGGAATTATTTTTGCTGCACTGCAATGGTGGGCTATAGAGGACTTGTGAAACATCCCTTCAAACAAATCTCTGGAGCCAATTCTGACCCCCTTCCTGGTCCTAATTACACTGCTCCAGTGGTGCACAGAAGGCATTAAAGGTACCACAACCAGCCTGTGGGGGAGAGGAGTTTCCCTGGTATAGATGCAGAGTAGGGCCAGCTTTACACTGCATTCTCACAGCCCCCAGGGTAAGGGCTGTGCCTGGGGAGTGCTATCCAAACTCTGGGTTGCGGCGCAGTCTGGGTAAGGCTGCTGTAAATTAGGGCTAGTCTATGCTACTGCTTAAATCGATCTAACTTAGGCCACTCGGGTGTGCAAAAGACACCCCCCTGATTGAGGCAAGTTAGATTGACCTAAGCCAGGGGTTCTCAAACTGGGGGTCAGGACCCCTCAGGGGGTCGCGAGGTGTCAGGTGAAACCCGGCTTCACCTCCAGCATTTATAATAGTGTTAAATATTTAAAAAGTATTTTTAATTTATAAGGGGGGTTGCCCTCAGAGGCTTGCTGTGTGAAAGGGGTCACCACCACAAAAGTTTGAGAACCACTGACCTAAGCACTGTCTACACTGGCACTATGTCGGCGGGAGATGCTCTCCCGCCGACGTAGCTTCCGCTTCTCACTGAGGTAGAATAATTATGTCAACAGGAGAGCTCTCTCCCGTCAACGTAGCATGTCTTCACCAGATGCACTACAGTGGTGCAGCTGCGCTGATGTATCTCTGTAGTGTATACTTAGCTCTGTAGTGTATACTGCACCTCCTGTTCACCTGCATCTCAGAATCTCGGGGACAAATTATCTTGCTTGCTTTGGCCAAACTGAGGAGATGTGGTCCAAATGAGGAAGTGGAAACACAATGCATTCACTGCTTACGCGGGGTCTGAAAACCTCTAAGTCAGATACAGACTGACTAGTTGCTGGTTTAAACCTTTCCAGACTGCTGTACCCCTTTCAGGATTCTGATTTGTCTTGTGTATTCCCAAGTTACACCACACTTAAAAACTACTTGCTTACAAAATCAGACATAAAAATACAAAAGTGTCACAGCATGCTATTACTGAAAAATTGCTTATTTTCTCATTTTTACCATATAATTGGAATATAAATATTGTACTTACATTTCAATGTTAGTATATAGAGCAGTATAAACAAGTCATCTGAGAAATTTTAGTTTGTACTGACTTGACTAGTGCTTTTTATGTAGCCTGTTATACAACTAGGCAAATATCTAGCTAAGTTGATGTACCCCCTGGAAGACCTCTGCGTAACCCATGGGGTACCCATACCTCTGGTTGAGAACCACTGGTTTAAATGACAGTGGATAAAATCTTGGTCCTGTTGAAGTCCGGGGCAAAACTTTTTTTATTGTCTTAAATAGGGCCAAGATTTCACCCCAATTGTTTAAAATTCAAAATCTCTGAAATTATTTCTGTTAAAATGCTTGGCCTTGTATGTCTAAATCTGTGTTTCTCAACCTCTTCCAGGTTGACAACCGCTTATTTGAAATAAAAAATTTCCCCTACCTCCTTACATTTACTACAAGAGTAAAAAATGTATCCATAATAAGCCTTTGTAATGTATTTGTAGTTTTGAGAGGCTGACAGAATACTTGACCTAGAAAGGTAAGTGGGGGAGCAAGATTTTCTTTGCTTGAGATTGTAATAGTTTTCAATGCCTTGAGATCCACACAATTGTCTTTCATCACTTGCCTGGGGGTCACGACTCACTGGTTGGGAAACACTGGCTTAAAGGATTGCTGTTCTGGAATTCTGAGGAGTTCCATATTGCTTGTACATCTAATTTTAGAGAGTGGATCACCTTTTGAAACAAGACTGTCTTACTGAGGCCCTGGCTCTAGCATGGTCTTTTCATGAAGGTAAAGCAAAGGCTGTAGTAGGTAAGTTAATTTTAAAGCAATGGGGTAGCTTTTATACAAATGCACACAGAAGCAAGCATTATTCAAAAGAAATTAAAGCAAGAATTGTGTCAGTGAAGAATAAAAAGCTCGTGTAGTTTGAATGTGACTAGAATGATGCAAATGTGTTGACCATGGGCTGACTGGTTTTTGCAGAGTTGGGCAGTTTCCTAGTAAAGTCTTCTCTCCTTCTAGTAATTAGCTGTTTGAAGGCAAAGCACCTCCCCCACCCCTACTGGCTTATGGGGTAATTACACCTTTACCTCGATATAACGCTGTCCTCTGGAGCCAAAAAATCTTACCGCGTTATAGGTGAAACCGCGTTATATCGAACTTGCTTTGATCCACCGGTGTGTGCAGCCCTGCCCCCCCGGAATGCTGCTTTACCATGTTATATCCGAATTCGTGTTGTATCGGGTCGCGTTATATCTGGGTAGAGGTGTATTTCCATCTGCTTTCACTTTCCTGGAAAAGTACAATTGTAAAGAATGTGGCTCTTGGAAAATGAGGCTTGTAATAGGGGATTACTGAAAAGCAGTGTTTCATACCTTGCTAGAAGGTTCCCAGGGCTCCAAGGAAGTGTTTATATGAATTTTAAAAAATGTTAGAGGCCCCTGGTGATTAAAAATGCACAAGAGGGGCAAGGTGGCGCATCTTCACTTACGTGCAGGCATGACTAAGGAGCCAGCATAGATAGCTTCTATGCAGGGGATTGCTAGGACAGCTGGAAAGCACACTAGTTCAGTGCTTCCCTGCAGTTGTGCTAGTTGGTGGAGTTTTTTTGAGGTCCTATTGGGTACTAAAGTAACACCCTCTCCTCTAAGTGTCCTTCGCTGATGAAGTATGTTACATATGCCTGTGCCTGCTTTGCTGAATTTCACCAATGAACTATAATTTGTATGGTTCACCTTAGGTTTTCTCTAAATAATTTTTTGATGGATTTTGACAGGTTGCTCTTTTTTTAAGTTCCGGGACATAGTCAAATATCCTTTTGTGTATATATCCTTGTATATCTTTGTAATACAGTATAATCTCAGAATTACAAACACCTTGGGAATGGAGGTTGTTCGTAACTCTGAACAAAATGTTATAGTTGTTCTTTCAGAAGTTTACAACTGAACATTGACGTAATACAGTTTTGAAACTTTACTGTGCAGGAAAAAAGTGCTGTTTTGAACCATATTAATTTTAATGAAATCATTAAAACTTTTACTTTATTTTTTTTGTTAGTAGTTTGTTTAACAGTACTATACTGTACATTATTTGTTTTTTCATCTCTGCTGCTGCCTGATTGTATACTTCTGGTTCCAAATGAGGTGTCTGGTTGACCGGTCAGTTAATTACTCTGTTCATAACTCTGAGGTTCTACTGTACTTGAATAAATGAAAATAACAAATTTTAGTTTCTACACATCACAATTTTCAATGTACAGAGGAATTGCATATTTTTATTGGGATATATGTATTTTGCACTTGTAGTGCAGTAAATTAGCCCCTTTCATGCAAAGATCTCAACGCATCTTATGAGTACGGTAATAATTATACCTCACAAAACTAATCTAAGGGATTATAAACATGCAGGTAATGACTGAGTTACCTAAAACTCAATCAGGAGGATTTGAATAGGGCAGTATCAGAACAGGGCCCTTTCAAAAATTTTTTTCTAAAACAATCAATGAAGAAATTAAGTTAATCTTCATGTGAAGTGTAGGTTTCGTTTGGTAATGTGAAGGGCCTGTCTGTATGAGGTATGTCTAGGTATGTTCAGGATATCCGGACACCTGCAGCTAAAGGGTTACAGCAGTTACGTATTCGATAATCTCTGAGTTTTGGGAGCTGAAATGAGTCCTCACTTCCATTTGCATATTGATTATGAAAAGGAACCTTTGTTTTTGTTTCTCTTTGTGTTCCTTTACAGGGTTGTCTGGGGATGGCAATAAGCGAAAGGCTGTCATTGCAGACCGAGTGAGTTCCAAATCCCAATTTCATATGTATTGATACCACTTTTCATTTACCCCACAACTATTTATGAAAGAATTAGCTTCTGTCCTCCAAAAATCTCTGTGGGTGTGCATATGTGGATTGTGATTGATTTTTTTAAATCATGAGCTTTATTTTAAAAGAGAACTGATTAGAAACTAGTGATAGGGCACACTGACAGACCGTATACTTCAGGTAAAAGCTACTTGTAGGATGTGGTATCTAGCATACCCCAAATTTCTGCCTCTTGGCACTTCACAGGTACCAGAGTCCCATTGCCCAGCCAGTATGTATCCTTCAAGAATTGGACTTCACTACTCCAATATTGGCAGCTATCCTGCATGTACCTAACCTGACTTCCAGTGGGTATCTTAAATGTGCCTGTACCTGCAAAATAATCCCTTCAGTTGACATTGCCCAGTTGCCCGAGTCTTGTTTTTTGCGGGCAAATATTTATTTGCAGCAAAGATCAGTTCAGAGGTAACTTAAATATTTAACCTGCCCTCAGACTCTTGAACATCCCTTTGTTCGCAGGCACAGAGGCTTTCCCAAACCAACTATCCCCAGTGTGTTTTTAAACAGTGAAAATCTATGGCAAGGATTGGCAACCTTTGGCACGTGGCCCGTCAGGGAAATCCGCTGGCGGGCCGGGCCAGTTTGGTTACTTGCAGCATCTGCAGGTTTGGCCGATCACAGCTCTCACTGGCCACGGTTCGCTGCTCCAGGCCAATGGGGGTTGCGGGAAGCAGCGCCGGCCGAGGGATGTGCTGGCTGCCGCTTCCCGCAACCTCCATTGGCCTGGAGCGGTGAACCGTGGCCAGTGGGAGCTGCGATCGGCCAAACCTGCAGACGCTGCAGATAAACAAACCGGCCTGGCCCACCCCACCAGTGGATTTCCCTGATGGGCCACGTGCCAAAGGTTGCCAATCCCTAGGGTGACCAGCTGTCCCGATTTTATAGGTATGGTCCTGATTTTTGGGTCTCTTTCTCACATAGGCACCTATTACCCCCCCCCCACCTCCTGTTCCGATTTTTGACACTTGCTATCTGGTCAGCCTACCAATCTCTGATCTATGGCAATAGTTTGATGTAAATAGTGGGAGTCTTTTATATTGGAGAAATGACTTTCATTTATCCTGAGCAAAACTAGGAAGCTGCTACATTTGTAACTCATGCATCTTGTTAGTTGTGAAGAGTCTGTTTCAGCTTCCACCCGTTTCCCATTCTTACTTTTTGTACCAACAATCAGGAAAAAGCAAACAGAGGGACATGCAGAATAGACATTCTGGCAGCCTCTATTTATATTATAGAAACCATTTATATGCTCGGATGTCCTTGGTAGAGCAAAACCAGGAATTTTTTGATAGGATGAGAATCCTTCAGCTGTCTGACCATCGAAAGGCTCAGTTCCAAGCTGAAATCTCAGTGGAGGAAGCAGAATGCTGTTGGCCCCAACTGCCATTAGAAGCATTTTCAGAGAAATTCTTGCTCAGGTCCTGTGGTCTTAGGCTGTGTTAGAGGGCTTTCCCTTCACTCCCTCCCCTGGTTTTTGTCACACACACAGACAGACAGAAAGCAGAAGACCAGAAGTTCCAAGTGCAGGCAATGCAATGTTTATTGGGGTTAGTTCCAAGCAATCATATCCATAGCTCTACACGCCAGCAGAGTCTGTTCCCCAGTGTTCCGTTCCCAGTTCTGACCCAACAGAGCATTACCCTGTTTCCCCCTTCCTAGCTCTGACACCGCAGAGCCTTGCTTGTGTCCCTGCTTCTTATCATTCCCTCCTTCTTATCAGGTCCAAATATACCTGCAGTGCATGCCCCTAGTTGCACTCTTTACAGCTTATGATCATGTTCCATATTTGGAGGCTTGTGAGTGGAGTTTTCATCCCACTTCTTTTGTATCCCATGGGAGGGGTAAAGAATGAGGTTGTGCTCTGGCCAAGGCCAGGCTTTTCTTTGGCTTTGTGTTTCTTATGCCCTCCCCTTTGCCCCTTCTAACTGGTTGCTTGACCTTGACTTGAGAGAAGAGTCAGACAGCCTTCCAGTGTATGCTCGTATGTTCTACTCCCACCATACCCTGTAACATTTTAGCTGTGCTCTGTTTCTTATCTTATCTCTTTCTCATTGTACTAACAAACCCATCTAGCTGGGCAGAAGCAAGGTCTTTATCCTTTGTTCACACGCATTAGTATAAGATATATGTGAATATATAGATTATAAGAGTATCAAAAATCAAATTGGGTTGGGGCACGGGAGGGGGTCAGGGGTGCAGTCTCTGGGGGGCGCTTACCTCAAGTTGCTCCCAGAAACAGCGGCTCCTACATGGAGGTGCGGCCAGGTGGCTCTTTGTGCTGCCCCGTTCACAGGTGCCACCCCTGCAGCTCCCATTGGCTGGGAACCACAGTTGCAGGGGCGGTGCTTGGGGGCTCCGGGGCTTCCCCCACCCCTGGCTCCCCCATGCGTAGGAGCCAGATGGGGGACATGCCACTGCTTCCAGGAGCCGCATGGAGCGGGGCAAGCCCCCGACCCTGCTCCCCATCAGGAGCTTGAGGGACAGATTAAAACATCTGGAGGGCCGGATGTGGCCCCCGGGTCATAGTTTGCCCACCCCTCCATTAGAGCTTTTCAAATAACATGTTTTTTCAAATAACATTTTTCAACATGGCAAAGTGTGTTTTCCCTTAACCTCATTATTGGAAATGGCTGAACCATTTTGGGTGAAATTTTGCAAAAAAAATTGTCTGAGGCACATACATGGCATGCAGAATTTCAGGTGGAACAGTTAATTTAGCAAAGTTTTATAACCAACTGAAAACAAGTTTTTATAATGGGAAACGTTGGGCAACATTAATACGGTGGTGCTACCAACCCTGCTCATAGTAGTATGTGAGGAAAATTTCCCACTGTTCTCTTTTCATCTAGATGGTTGAAATCCTCTTCCATTATGCTGATAGAACTTTGAAGAAATGTCCTGACCAGGGAAAAATCCAAGTTATGGAGCAACACTTTCAGGTACAGCACCTCAGATGCTCTCTTGGTCAACACTTTGCAATTTAGATTAAAATTGTAGCTTTTCTCTGAAAGTCATTGACTTTTTTTATATAATAAGTTTTAAATGTTCTTGAAACATTCATGAAATGTGATTTTTTTTTTTTTTGAGAAATTAGGTATTAGCTAATACTAGGTATTCTTAATTCAAGTATGACTGTTCTCATTTTCAATGCTTCTAATCTACACCAGTAGAAATAGACTGAATCCCCTGTGTGCTCTGTTAGGGTATGTAGCAATCCTCTACAGGCCAGCATCATAATTAGCTTGAGAGTTCTGGAGTATTCCAAAATCAGTCCAACAAACGGGAGTTTGTATATGGAATATTCCAGAACTGAAATGCTGTGGTGTTGAACAGCTCTTCCAGAAGGCAGTGAGCTCTTGGGACATGATGACCAGAAAATGACTCAACTTCCTAATTCTCTGGATGAAGAATAAGATGCTCCGCTCTGCATCTGGAGCACTGATGTGGCCTTCGGGAGGCTTCATTCAAATCTGCTTTCAAAGTTGTTACATTTTGTTATCTGTTCTTTAAAAGTTGAGCCTCTTTGAACAATGGCATAATTACACCTTAATTCGACCCTGGCTAGACAGGTGAAGATTGAGTACGTCAAGCTGAGCAGTGTCCAGAGATGAATTTGTGGAATTCTGGATACCCACAGCAGAGACTTGAGGGGTTCACAATGGAATGTGATCCCTTTGGGAAAAGTAAAAGCTTTGCCGAACAAGGTACCAGAGAGTGAGCTCTGCCACTGGACTTGGTTTTCTCAGGTGTTCCAGAGAAGGCTGTCCAGGCTAACAGGTACAGGTTTAAGGGTTCCTAGAACTCTCAGTAGAGGGGTAGCCTCACCCGCTGAATTAGGAGAAAATTTAGATATATTTTAATGTTCTAAAATGTTTAATCAGTCTGCCAACTCCTACTTCAGAAGATTTATGGAGAGGAAGAATAGCTGCCTTTTGTCTTCAACCATCTCTAATCCCCTCAGATGCCCCGGTTCTCAGTAATATTAAATGGGGCACCAGAATAATCTGGAACATACCTCAAAATTTTCCTCAAGAATTAACTCTTGTCCAGCTCTGTCAGAAACCTTTTCTGAAAATCCATTGCCACAAGAATCCAAATCAAACTCACTGGCCATTGTCTCCTTATTTTCCCTTTGTCCAGCTGAGCCCAAATCCCCTGTCACCCACTCATCAAGTATGGAAGATTTTTAAAAGGTCTTGAAACCTGCAAATTGAGATGCATACATGTGTTGCTGTCATGTTTTGTCCTCGTACTCCTCCTCTGTAATTGATACATCTTTGTCAATTTTGTCTGTATTGTGTCTGTAACAGCCTGCCTAACAGGGCCCAGATATGATTTGCAGTCTCTGCCAGCTGCTGTACTAAAATAATTTTTTTGTTACTGCTGGAATTTGGAAAGGCCTGTGATGTGGGTGTAGCTGTGGAGGAGTTACAGCTGTATAATTGTATCTTTTGTGCAGGAAAATCAGGCTAATTGGGCAACTGCCTAAATGTGAGAGCTACCTGCTATTTGACTGTCATTGATTCTTCACAATATTGATCATATTGATAATGTATGCCATTTGACAGTACCTTTCATTGAGTTACTCACACTTTCTTAATGGTCTTTCTACAGGATATGGTGCCTGTCATAGTCGATTACTGCCTTTTACTTCAGCGAACGTAAGAGAGTTTGCATGCTTGTCTGTCAGGTTAATGAAACCATAGGAATTGCAATCACAAATCAGGCCAGTGGCCCATCTAGTCCTGTATGTTCTGTCTCGTGGTGACCTGCACAGGTGTTGAAAAACCTGATAGCTGACAATTATGGAATAATATGCCAAAAGGGGAAGTTTGTTTTTAACCTCCTCCCTATTGCCAAGCCAGTTATGCAATAAAGTAGGAGGATTTATCACTTCTAATTTTTTTTAACCCTACCTGATGTAACTGACTTTCCTGTATCCATGTAAATGTCCAAGACTTCTTTGAATTCCATCAATACACTTATATTTGATCGATCTATCCAATCTTTATAGCTTTTATGATGGAACTGGTCACCATACTATCTCAGCACCTCCATTCTAGATTTTTTTTTTCTTGCTAGCACTACTGTGAAATTAACTTGACAGATTTTTCCTTTTATGAATTTTCTACGTTTCCCCCACCGAGTAATTTCTCGTCCTTTGAACAAATGGCTTAGAACCCTAGGCTATGAATATTCATCCCACTTCAAAAGTAATGTTTTTGGTTCATTCACCTTACACCCTTCCGGTAAAATTATTAAACCACAGTTTCAGTCTATGTAAGAGCAGGAAAATGTCACGTCAAGAAAATGAAAAGTTGACACTGCTTTAATTTTTCATTAAAAAATTTCTCATTTCCACTTAATCACTTTATTTTTTAAAAAAATCTGTTTACAGAGAGTTCTGTTTAGTTTACGTGCACATTGCTTTCCCTCAATACTTCTCTTTATCTCCTCTAGTAAATCATCACTCACTTGCTTAGAAACCAAGTGCCACCCTTCCAACTCCAAGAATTAGATGAGATAGAATTGGAAAAGATTTTCTAGGTCTACTAGTTCTTGTCCCTATTTTACTTCAGGACTTTTCCTGCATGTTAAATGCTTATTCGAGCTTGTCTACAAATTAGTTATGCCACCTAACTATGCCAGTCTAGTTAAAGCAATACAACTCCCCATTGTGGACACAGTTGAATTGATCTAGTGCTTATACTGATCTATTTTATCCTATAGGGAAGGGAAATAAAGTTTTTTATATTGGTATAGCTGCATCCACCCCAGGAGTTGTGCTGGTTATAACTATATGGTTAAAAATCAAGCTAACCAAAATAGTTGTGTACAGAAACTGTGTGGACCTAGCACCTCTCTGACTTTATTTGGAGGCACTTCATTGTCTAATTTTCACTGTTCTTTGAAAAAACGGTTTCACCAGCTTCCAGTGGTGGATGTAGCCTCTGTGTTTAATGAGTGCATCACACCATTGGTTCTCTGCCAGGGGTTCGGGACCCCTGGGAGGCCGTGTGCAGGTTTCCAGGGGTTCGTCGTGCATGGCCAGTGTTAAGACTTGCTAGGGCCCAGGGCAGAAAGCCAAAGCCCTGCTGTGCAGTACTGCAGCTTGGGGCCCCGAAGCCCACCACCTGTAGCTAAAGCTGAAGCCTGAGCAACTTAGCTTTGTGATGCCCCCTGTAGCAGTTGCCCTCTTTGCTACCCCTCAACGCCAGCCCTGGCTTTTATATGCAGAAAAACAGTTGTTGGGGCACAGCTGGGCCATGGAGTTTCTATAGCATGTTTGAGGGCGGGGGGCTGAGGGGCTCAGGGGCTCAGAAAGAAAAAGGTTGAGAACCCTTGCACTATACTAAACTCTAGTGTAATCACATTATGAAACAAAACAAAAAAATAAATAAAAAGAGCATGATGTAATGAATGCTAGGGCAGGGGTGTGGTCCGGTGAGGGTCCAGGGCCCGCTCTCAGTGCTGGTCACCCTGGGGCCTTGCCAGTTACTCCCATCAGGGAGGCATCTCTGCTCAGCATCTGGATCTTCCTGCACAGAGTGGGGAGAGGCCCCACAATGAGCCTAGTGCCGTGCTGCCTAGAGAATGGGACACATGGGGCACCCTCATGCCCCCCCCCTACCCACACATTCTCTGGCAGACTTTGCCCTTTGGGCTTCCCTGGCAGCATGTGACTCTGACATCATTGCACGGTGATATGGCGGGGAGCAGTACCACCATGATACATATGCTGGGCTATAGCGCTGCATGTGATTTCTCATGCAAAGGAGTGAATACAGCTCTCTGCCTGCCCCCCCCCCCCGGGTGTTTTTGTGGGTGCAATTGAACCCATGAACCACTCTGCTAAAGCTGCCTCTACTAGCTTCCCTCCTAGGCTACGATATGATGGATACATTTGTAAAAATGTTAAACTGTGTCTATATTGGTGTTAAGTGGGATTACCAATTGTTAAGCTAAGAAATGCTGAATGCTGTAGTCCCCTCGGTTTGTATAGAAAGCAGGTCATTATAACACTTAATAGATTTTAATTAATCTTCATTTTAACAAGTAATTGTCACTTTTTTTCTCTTAGTGACCTTCTGTTCAGCCAGATGTATGACAAATTGAGTGAGAATTCAGTGGCAAAGGGTGTTTTTCTGGAGTGCCTGGAGCCTTACATTTTAAGTGATAAGTTGATGGGAATGACCGCTCAAGTGATGAAAGACTTGCTGCTTCACTACCAAGATAAGAACCTAATGGAGGACATGGAGGCCTGCATTGTGCATATGGATATCACCAGCCTAGACATACAGCAGGTGAACTGCCATGTTAACTTAGCCTATGTTATACAGGAGGTCAGACTAGATGATCACAACGGTTCTTTAAGAGATTGCGTATGTCCATTCCACTTCAGATGTGTGTGCACCCAGTGCACCAGAGTCAGAAATTTTTTCCCCTTGGTGGTATCTTTTGGGGCAGTGCGTGCAACCTCCACTGCTTCATGCTTCTGCACTTTGGTATAAAGGGCAGATTGACCCTGACTGCTCTCAGTTCATTTTTGCCTCCCATAATTGGTAGTTGGAGCACGTTAGCTTGTTCCTACTTTCTCTTTCAGGGAATTTTTTTTCTCTCTGGTATATAATTATTGGTACTCATTGCATAGTTAATTAGTGCTTTAGTGTAAGTTTCATTGGTCATTTTTCTTAGTTTTCTTAGCATGTCGGTTCCTGTTTGTTCTGGATGCTGATGCCAAGTACCAGAACATGCTCGGTCTTTGGGCTTTCAGCCTTGCATTGTCAGCAAGAAATCTGCCAGTCAGTGACCCTAATAGAATTATAGAATATCAGGGTTGGAAGGGACCTCAGGAGGTCATCTAGTCCAACCCCCTGCTCAAGGCAGGACCAATTCCCAACTAAATCATCCCAGCCAGGGCTTTGTCAAGCCAGGCCTTAAAAACCTCCAAGGAAGGAGATTCCACCACCTCCCGAGGTAAGGCATTCCAGTGCTTCACCACCCTCCTAGTGAAATAGTGTTTCCTAATATCCAACCTAGATCTCCCCCACTGCAACTTGAGACCATTGCTCCTTGTTCTGTCATCTGCCACCACTGAGAACAGCCGAGCTCCATCCTCTTTGGAACCCTCCTTCAGGTAGTTGAAAGCAGCTATCAAATCCCCCCTCATTCTTCTCTTCTGGAGACTAAACAACCCCAGTTCCCTGAGCCTCTCCTCGTAAGTCATGTGCTCCAGACCCCTAATCATTTTTGTTGCCCTCCGCTGGACTCTTTCCAATTTTTCCACATCCTTCTCGTAGTGTGGGGCCCAAAACTGGACACAGTACTCCAGATGAGGTCTCACCAATGTCGAATAAAGGGGAACGATCACTTTCCTCAATCGGCTGGCAATGCCCCTACTTATATCCTCCATTCCAGGTCCCTTAAGTACCATGGTGAGGGTCACATATGGGACACTGTCAAATCTGCAGAGACTTCCAGTCCTGGACCAAAATGGGCAGGGAGGTGAGACTGCATCACCTTCTCCTGGAGGCCATCCTGTGTTCACCTTCCTGCTTGACATGGTCACTGAGTGTCAGGATCCCAACAAAGGCAGTCAGGGCCAAGAGTCAGAGCAGGGACAGAATTGATGCTGGAAGTAGCAGAGATGTTCGTAGTTGGGTTACAGGCCAGGATTGATACCAAAGGTCAGGGTCTGAATCAGGTTTCAGGGTCCGAGTCAGGAGGCAAAGTCCTAATCAAGCTGAGGTAAAAGCCAGGAATTCAGAAGCAAGGAGCAGGAACAGTTGTGGTAGCTACAGGAGATCCACATTGTTGCAAGGATACTTCCTGGAACACCCCTGTGGTTTATATCGGACAGGGAGCTGATCAGGAGCCATGAGACTGCTGTCTGTCAAACCCTTCAGGTGGAACTTCCCATGGTCTGTGTCCACAGTGGGTCATGGGAAGTGAAGTTGCAAGCTGGTTACAGCTGCCACTGAGTGGTAGCCTGGAGATATCAGTTATCTAGTTGCTCTGCAGTCATGGGTTCTAGACCCATAGGGCCTTACCTCTTCACTTCTTCTTCTTCCTCTGTTAGAAGTGTGCCTCAGACTCTGCACCTATCCCATTCCCTGGAGCCGATGAAGAAACACAGACAGCATGCCTTGAAGGGCCAGACTCCTCCAAAATATTGAGGTCCCCAGTACTGTCTGCCAGCAAACAAGCTGGATGGCAGGACATCTCTGGGAAGATGCATTTTGGGCACAGACTTCATCTTGCCCGGAGTCATTGACTCTGGCACTGGTGTTTGTGCTGCTGAGGTGGACTCCCACTGCAGTACCATCCCCTTCGATGCAGCAGCAGGGAAATCTCTTAGTACCAGCAATGCTGGAAGCTTATGCTGTGGCAGGGGACCTACTGTCTCTTGGTGCTGGATTCTCCAGCAGTGCAGGAGACAAATCAACCGGTACCTATTGATCCCTCAGGCTGTGTTTTCAGACTTGCCTCCAAGACTCTCAGTATTGTGATGGACTTCAGACTTTCCGGCACTTCCTTGTGCAGTGCAGTCCAGAGGCAAACTCAGCATGCTGTCTCTAGTACCAACCTCTCTGGATGTGTGCCACTTGACCTCAGCACCGCATGGTACAGCATGTCCATGGTCAGGTGACTCAGGATCTTTCATCAGAGACTGAGGTAGGCTTCTAAGCCCCTTGCTCCTCTCTCGCCTGTCTCATGATGATTCTGCTCCTGGTGCCTGGCAAACATCCTAAGGTGATCAAGGGATCTGGATCCTTGGGCTGTTAGGGCTTGGGTCCTATACCCTACCAATGGCCGTATTAGAACCCATGGGATTTTTCCACCACCACCACCAGATCCGACCAGCTTCATCTTCCTTCTAGATCACCAAGTGGATGACAGATTATTTTCCATGAGGAGGCTCAGGATGTTACTCCCAGTACCGAGCAGGAACAGCCTCACGTGCCAGAAGTCCCATCATTTCCATACAGGAGGTGTCAGGCGCGTCCTTGCCTTTTCAGGGTGACTCCAGGCCCTACCAGAAGTTGATAGAGGGTTGCTTCCTCTCTTGATGTTCTAGTCAAGGTAGTGCAATAGAGTTCTATGGGCAGGTGGAACTACTGGCATCAGTAGGACCTTTCCAAATGCTCTACCTATAAATGAAGCCATTCTGGAGCCCGCAAGATTGTTGTGGCAAATGCCATCATCTCTGCTGCTGACAGCCAAGAGAATCGAGCAAAGGTACTTCGTCCCTTCTCGGGGCTATCAACATTTATACCTCCATCCCTTGGGTTCCTTGGGCTCTTGTTTACTGCCAAGACAAGCATCAGGAATAGCCTCCTCCCCGAAAGGATAAAGAAGCAAAGAGACTGAGTATTTTCCATAGAAAGCTTTATTCCACTACTGGCCTGCAGTTTGTTTCTCTAATTAGCGTGCCTTTTTGGCCAGATAACATTTTTCCCTCTGGGGCCATGTACTGAAGTTTGCAAACAAATTACCAGACAGTGCCAGGCCACCTTGGCAAATGGGTAGCTAGGACCTTTCTCCAAGTTGCATTAGATGGGGTGGATTTGGCAGCTAGAGTGATGGCATCAGCAGAAACAATGCACAGATGTTCATCATGGTTTCAGTCATTGGGTGTTCTGCAGGAGGTCCAACAGACTATCCAGAATCTCTCCTTTGAGGGATCCTACCCTCTTCTCTTAGCAGACTGTGAGAAGATTCAGAGCTCAAAGACTTGAGGGCCACTCTGAAATCATTGGGCATTTACACTCCTTTCCCTGAAATGAACAGTTCTGTCTTCAGTCATACCAATGATACCCGCTTGTCACTCCTAGATAGCCTGACTACTACAGGAAAAATCACAAGGGGAGACCTACACCTCCTCAGTTTTCTTTTGTGGTAGGGTCTTGTAGACAGCCAGGAATTTGTAAGCAGCCTGTTTGACTGCCTTTCAGGAACAGAATATCGGTTAGTTATAGGCCAGTTTCTCTCACCCCTGTTTTTTCCAACAGTTTATCCTATTTGCTATGCATTTAGGGCAGAATTACCATGGATTTACAATAACGTTTTGAGACCTCTCAATTACCAAGTTTTTAATCTCCTTAATGTGTGCCATGTCATTTTTATATCATTATAGTTTTTTAATCAGAATTTTGTATGGTACAAAATCAAATGTCTTAGAAGTCTATTATCTTTATCAACCAAACTTGTAATCTTGATTTAAAAAAAAAATCAAGTTAGTTTGACAGGATCTATTGTCTATAAACCAGTGGTGATTTCCACTAATTACATTACCCTCCTTTAATTCTTTACTAATTGAGTCCCAATTGAGGAGCTCCATTATCTTGCCACGGATCGATATCAGGCAGACAGGCCTATAATTAGTTGGGTCACCCTTTTTTAAAAATGGCACACTAACTTTCTTCCAATCTTCTGGAACTTTGCTTGGCTAGAACTAGGTTGTTTAAGTCATCCTCCCAGCTGTTCATGTCAGACATAACATGACATATAACAGACATTTGTAAAACTGCAACTTTGGTTGTTGGTGTACACAACTCATTACGCCGTAAAGGTATTTCATCATTCTAGAGATGAGGCCAAGTTTGGTCGAGTAGTCCGTCAGTTATTGTTCAGGTACTGAAACCCAGGTTGAACTGCTTGTGAGTCACTTGAAGTGAAATGGACATATGCAGTCACTCAAAAGAAAAAATGGTTACTAACCAGTTATATAGCTGTTGTTCTTTGAGATGTTGCACATGTCCGTTTCCTGACCCACTCTCCTTCCCCTCTATATGAGAGGCACTGGAGATGGTATGAAATGCCCCAACTAATATCAGTAGGGGTAAAAAATCTCTAATTTTGGCACACTGAGTAGGCACACACCTGAATTAGAATGGCATGTGGAACTCATCTTGAAGAACAAGACTTACAGAACAGGTTAGTAACTGATTTTTTTGTTTTGTTTTCTTTCTGGTCTTGGAATCTATGAATCTATGCATGGACTTCATCTGCACGAGAGGCAGCTCTGTTGTACAAGGCAGCATTGTACATATCCTAGGATACTCCTTGTAAACTTCTCTCTTTTTGTAACTGCTGGCCCAGCAAACTCCACCTGGATTTGGGAAGTTAAGCTGTGTTATTTCCTCCTTCCCCAACGTCACCAGTAATAAAAGCTATGCAGGCCAAACTCAGACCTTACTATACTTAAACAACCCCATTGTCTTCAGTCAGTAACTGAAGATAGACTTTAACCCAGAGAACAGCATGTTAGAGAAACTACACTCCACATTCTTTTAAACACACTAATTTAATAAAATATTTTAATACGTGTATTGTTTAGGGCATTGTGCCCAATTTGTGGCCTGGGGGATGACATAGTTGCCTTCAAGGGTGACTGAGTTAAGAAGAAAATATTCTCAATGCACTGTAGCCTCTATTTTTGTTTTCAGCCAACGCATTTGAAGTGGGCCATCACTACAAGGAGGTGGTAGGGCCCATGGTCACCCACGTGCCTTCCTTCTAGCCCCAGGGGCAGCTGTGTTGTGAGCTGGAAGCACTAATGGCTACTGTCTCCTCTGCATTTGCTCATCAGCTTGGCAGGGAGAAGGGTAACTCCGGTTGCTCCATTGTCTGCTTCCCTGCTAGGCTGTGGAAGCCCCAGGGGGAGCACTGAAGGAGCTCAGCAGGCTTGATCTTGGCCTAGGGGAGCACATAGCAAAGGATGGTTCCTTTCATCTTCTCAGCCTCCAGGGCAACCCAGGAGAGGGGAAAAGCTGAGAAGCAGCCACCAATCACTGCCCCATCATTCTCTGCCCTGGCACAAGTTAGAGCAACCTGGACATTGCTCTAACTTGGTTTGGCATGCTGTAAAGCAGCTGGGACTAGCCAGAGTGCAGCATTCTTTAGCTGCATCCACTCCTGATATGCCCCCTGCACCAGGATATTGGAGTAAAATATACTGACTCACGGCTGCTGGGTGTTCCAAGCAAGGGGCTCCCTTTTTGACACCTGAGTTAGTGAAAAGGGAGTGTACCAGGGTAGAGAATCCTCAGGGTATGAACTGTGGCCCCGTAACTTTTTTGAAATAATATATTTAACCTGTAGGCTGGTGGGCACCCCTGGTTTGGGGCTGGCTGATGGCATGGTGACAGAACAACTTACTAACTCAACAAAAGCCATGACATTTGGAGAGCTGTTCTCTTGGGTCCCTTGCTCCAGAGGTCAAGGGTGTAAGGAATTGGGAAGACCTGGATTTCTCATTCTGGTACCTCAGACAGGCCCTGGATTTCAGGTGTACATCCTGGTAGCTTGGCAGAGTTCTGCGTATGGCAAATTCTCACTTGTGTAACTTTGCACGCTGCCCTCGCCCCCTCAACAACACCCCCTCCCCCAAAATAACCCACCCATGCTGCTGTTTTCCTGTAGCTGGCTAGGATAAGTACTATGGTCAAAGCTGTCTTTGAGTGAATACAGGAAGGGAAATTAATGGGATAATGGAAGATGTTAGGCTGTTCTGTACAAGGATTCTCTACATCTGAGGAAATCTGCTTTGTTTCCATGCAGGTAGTTCTCCTGTGCTGGGAAAATCATCTGTATGATGCCATGATCTATGTGTACAACAGTGGAATGAATGACTTCATTAGTCCGATGGAGGTAGGAAGACTAGTCATGATCTATGCTTGTGGTACCTAATGTCACATTTTAATCCATCCATCCCCTTTTTTGTTTCTCCCTGCACCTTTCATAAGACATTGGGAAGGATTGTTTCCATCTACATATTTTAATTTTTCAAACTGCAGTGAGATATTGGTCTGTGCCATTCAGCACTCATCTTTATCTGAGGGTCAGTTTGTAAAGCTCTGATCACTTACTGATCTGCTAATTTGGTGCGTGCTGCATGTTCTTCCCTGTGATTCTGAGCATGGGAGTTTTGCTGATAGCTAGTGTACAGTGTATACAGATTCACCTCTTGCTCCTCTCTCCTACTGTATCTAGTGTGCATTTTTCATATTTCTCTGGGAATATTCGGTGAAACTTGATCAAATGCCTTTCTTAAATCTAAGTATACCCTAAAATGTCTAAGGTATCAGTGCTCTACTGAGTGTCAGACCACAACACTGGCAGATCTAATGTCTGTAACAATATAAAACTAAACAAGTACAAAAAAACCCAGATGCAACACAATAAGTAAGGGTTAAACAGAATGCATGTTACAATCTGAGCTGCTTTGTCTCCATGTTGCTGATGGCCATTCTGACAATGGGATGTAATGCACAACAATAGCATCCCATCTTCTGTCCAACTGGGAATCAGCAGGTGAGAGAATGAGTTTTTCTTTAGGCACCCCACTCTGTGCAGTGTCGTTTTGTCTGTTGGGAGTACCTAGTGTTTTAGCGCCATCTAATGAGAATGTACCTGTGTGTGGTGGTGGTCAGAACTACAACAGGAGCAGCCTCTGCATAGTGGCAGGTTTTTAATTCTAGTATTGGGGCACAGGCTATCAATACCAGGCATGTCTCCTGTGGAAGGACCCAGTAGAGTGATATGGCTGAAGGCTGGGTGGATAAAAATCAATGATTTAAAAAAAATAAAAATAAAAAAGCTATTTTTTTATTTAAATAGCATTTTTTTTATAAAATGCTTTTTGAGGAAAAAACCTATCTAAAGATAGTTTTAATTAAGATACATTATAGCTCAAAGATATCTCATCAAGGAATAGGGATTATAAATTCTAATTCTGTAGTATGAGACAATATATTAATGTAATGTTTAATAAAAGTTTTGTAAATGAATTCCAATAGTTCATGGATTAGGGACCCAATCTTATGGGGTTCCAGGGGCTTCTGTACAGATTATTTAGGTTAATATTTCTATCTACCCAATGGGACTCAGTGCTCAGTCTAGAAAATACCATCAGAGATGCTTAGTTTTGCAATTCTCAGACTGAATTTGTCTCCAGAGATAACATGCTTGTTAACAGCAAAAATGTTTTTAAATAAATAATATATAGAGGTGAGAAATAACAGACCTCAACCCTATTGTCCCTCTGCAAATTTGTGTACACAGAGTCAATCTCTTACCTCTCTATAAAAGTGCAAAGTTTCAAAAAGTTAATGAATAGAAGATTGTTGGGGGCAGAATAGATCTGGACAAGGAGAAGTCTGGAGATAAATGAGACGGGAGGGACAGGCGGTAGAAACAAAAGTGAGACTGTTTGAGCAGCATATTCCAGAAGTCTTGAGGTCTTTCTGAGTGTAGCCTTCATTGATTTGAGATCTACCATACCATTCTCTCACTAGAAGGGAAAACCTATAATGGCAGCAGGTCGTAAAAGAGACCCAGTTTGGGAATATTTTAATGAAGTTCCTCTACCGGTGGGTAAGATAGGCATGTGTGCAAAATGCAAACAGTGCAAAAAAGAAATGCAAGGCCTTCGGAGACAGTGAAACCCTCTCCCTCACGCTCCCCAGCCAGATCTGAACCAATTGGGAGCATGGCTTCACCCTCTCAGGAGCAGAGGCAAGAAGTACAACGGTTTCCGAGGAGAGACTTTAACAAGGGTAAAGGGTCTCCCGCAAGATCCTTACCCTCTGTATTGACAGCTCAGAAGGCAGGTGCCTCAGGCTGTCACAACGCCTGAGCCGCAGCTCCCGCCGAGCACAGAGGCAGGGACCCGATCTCCCGTACCGGGAAGGTCTCCTCGGCACCAGTCCACTCAGCACCAAAAACAGACGCAGTGCTGACAGCATGCTCTGCTCCGGTGCCGAAAAGAACATCAGCACCGAACCTGCCTGCTGCTCCAGTACAGGCAGCGGACCCCCTGCAGGGCACCTCCAAGCGACCCGCGGCACCGGAAAAACTCAGACTCGGTAATTTGCCTGAGCACAGATCATGCTCAGTACAGTCCAGGGAGCAGGAGCAACAGTTTCTCAGTTAATGTGACCTCTCAGTGGCACCTGAGCCTAATTCCCCACTCCTGGATACACAAGGCTCACATTTTGAACAGCCACTCTCCCCACTTGACCTGGCTACCTTTACTGACCGCGAACCTGATATGCATCAGCAGGCGGAGTTCTCCCCACCTGCCTCTCCTCCTCCACTGGAACCTTTTCCACCTCAGGTCACAGCTCACAACCACCAGTCTCAATTTCCCTACTTCACCCCCCCCGCCCCCATGGGCGGCACCTGAGTTCTCCTACCCTATGCCTTGGCCTCAGTGGTACCCTGGGCCACATCCTTCTGCCACTCACCCTCAAGCCCCTTCCACCAAACCTCTACCTCCTTCTGCACCTCGATCTCCAGCTCTGTCTACTTCTAGAGCACCTGAATTTCCCCCTTCCTCCCAAGAACGTGAGCTATGGACCATATCCTGACTCACCGACCCCTAACTCTCCATCTGCTCCAGACAGAACTCTCTTCCCTCCCCCTCCACAGAACGTGGACGATTGTAAACAATTTCAACAACTTTTCAAGAGGGTGGCACTCAGCCAAGATATCCCCTTAGAAGAGGTTCAGGAGACACAACACAGACTCCTCAAAATCCTCCAACCCTCTGCGCCCTCAAGGATTGTGCTCCCCATAAATGATGCACTCCTGGAACCAGCTGACACTCTCTGGCAGACTCCAGCCTTTCTTACCAACTTCCAAAAAGGCTGAACATAAATACTATGTTCCTACTAAGGATACTGACTTTTTATTTTTTCATCCACAACCAAACTCTCTTGTTATGGATGCAGTTGCACAAAGGACGAAACAGCCACACTATCGACCCACCCCGCAAGACAAGGACCTTAAATGCCTTGATGTCTTGGGTCTCAAGGTTTATACGTTCTCCACTCTACAGTTCAGAATTGCAAACTATTCTGCCCTCCTTGAAAGCTATGACTTGGATAATTACAATAAACTTTTTGAATTTGCCTCCCTTATTCCAGAGGATAGGAGAGCAGACTTCAAGTCAGTCCTTGTTGAGGGCCAATTGATTTCAAGAATGGCCCTACAAGCATCTCTAGACACAGCAGCCCATACTACTGCAACTGCTGTGGTTATGTGCAGATCTTCATGGCTCTCTGCATCCGGCATCCCTAAAGACCGGCAGACCAAAGTGGAGGACCTCTCCTTTGATAAAGATAAGCTCTTTTCCACAAAAAACAATGAAGTCCTTCACACCATGAAAGATTCTAGAGCGACACTGTGTATCCTGGGCATTCACCCATCCCTTCCCAGGAGATGACGATACCAACCTTATCAAAGACCACGCACACAACAGTATTACCGGCCTCAACCCAGACCATATGATATAACCAGGAATCGCGCCAGAACTCCTAAGTGCAGACAAAATCAAGCACAAGCAACTACCTCGCACACATCAGGAAATAAACAACAATTTTGAAGCATTGGTCGAGGGTCTGCATGACCACCCCTTGATTCCACCACCTACTTGCCCATTTGGCCACCGCTTCCAGGGTTTCCAACATGCCTGGCAGCAGATTACGCAGGACCGTTAGGTCCTCGAAATAGTTCAGTCCAGTTACTCCATCCCTTTTATATCCTACCCTCCTACCCTTCCCCATCCTTCTTCAGGGACTCTTCTCAGGAGCACTTACTTTGCGCAGAAGTGGCTCACCTTCTACAACTAGGTGCAGTGGAACCTGTGCCAACACAACATTGAGGGAAAGGTTTCTATTCCCATTACTTTCTGACCCAGAAAAAGACCGGGGGATGGAGGCCTATACTAGCCCTACGCCGACTGAACAAATTCGTGAGGATATAAAGATTCAAGATGGTCATACTGGGCACAATAATACCTGCACTGGATCAAGGGGACTGGTTCACAGCCCTCGACCTACAGGATGCTTATTTTCATGTACAGGAACTCCTCACTTAACGTTGTAGTTATGTTCCTGAAAAATGGAACTTTACGCAAAACGATGTTAAACGAATCCAATTTCCCCATAAGAATTAATGTAAATGATGGGGTTAGGTTCCAGGGAAATTTTTTCACCAGACAAAAGACTATATTTTACACTTACACTCACTCACTCACTCACACTCTCACACTCTCTCTCTCTCTCTCTCTCTCTCTCTCTAAGTTTTAAACAAGCAATTTAATACTGGTACACAGTGATGATGATTGTGAAGCTTGGTTGAGGTGGAGGAGTCAGAGGGTGGGATATTTTCCAGAGAATGCCTTACTGCTAAATGAACTAGCAATTGATTGAGTCCTCAAGGGTTAACTCTCACAACACTCTACAAGGCAGCAGGAAAGGAGGGAGGGCAGACACACACACCTTGTGTGTGAGAGGAAAAAATGCACATTTCCCCTTTAAGTAGCTGACCCCAGGCTTAAGTACACTGCCTTGTTAATTAAATCAGCTTGCTGAGACCAGAGACAGCAGCTACTGCCTAGAAGCTCCCTCCCTCCGTTGTGTATCTCCCCCCCCCCCCCCGCCCCGCTCTATGGAAGATGGGGTAAGCAGGGTGTAGGAGCACGGGGGAAGGCGAGACACCCTGACATTAGCCCCCTTTTTCCCCCCTTTTGGCCTCCCCCCATACAGCAAGCAGGAGTCTCTGGGAGCAGCTCCAAGGGACAGGGCAGGAGCAGCACAAGGCAGCTGCTGCACAGGGAACTTAGGGGGGAATGGGGAGCTGATAGGGGGGCTGCTGGTCCGCCCTGGTTCCAACCACCCACCAGCTAGCTGCAACGGGCTTCTCTTCCTGCAAGCAGTGGACAAAACAGGTGGCTGCCAAGCGACGTTAGAAGGGAGCATTTCACAACTTTAAACGAGCATGTTCCCTAATTGAGCAGCAACTTAACATCAAAACGATGTTAACTGGGACGACTTTAAGTGAGGAGTTCCTGTATCAGTTCATCCAGCCCACAGACGCTTCCTAGGATTCACTATCAGACACGACCATTTTCAATACAGAGTTCTTCCTTTCGGACTCTCCACAGCACTGAGAGCTTTTTCCAAGACTCTAGCCGTTGTCGTGGCTCACCTCCACAGACATGGGATCATGCTTTTCCCTTACCCGATCACATTCCCTATGCATGGAAGCCATCTGGCTATGGAATTGGTGCATACATCACATACAAATCATTCCTTCATACCTACCTGTCTGCCACAACACTACTGCCGATGCACTCAGCAGGCACTTCTCGACAGAACACGGATGGGAACTGCACCCCGCAATACTTCAACAGCTCTTCTCCCTCTGGGGCACCCCATCAATAGACCTCTTTGCCACAACCCAGAATCGCAAATGTCATCTATTTTGTTCCAGAGCGGGACTCAGGACTGCATCCCTAGGAGATGCATTCCTCATCCCCTGGAACAATTCTCTCCTGTACGCCTTCCCACCAATCCCTCTGCTACACAGGTTATTCGCAAGATCAGAGATGACAAGGCCTGGGTCATATTTATTGCCCCGGCTTGGCTGAGACAGTCGTGGTATCCATACCTACTCCGCATGTCCTCCTGTCATCCATGGACTCTCCCCAGCAGATCAGATCTGCTTTCCCAGGACAACAGATGGGTTCTTCACCCTCAGCTCCAGAAACTCCACCTGACAGCCCGGTTCCTTCATGGTTCCAAACCCACGAACTAACTTGTTCCAAGCAAGTTTGATACGTCATCCTGCACAGTAGAAAAGACTCCACTCGTAAAACTTACCTGCAAAAGTGGAAATGTTTCTCCCTCTGGTGCTCACATAATCACTTAACACCCCATGCGGTAACCCTCCCTAGCATCCTAGACTACCTTCTAAAATTGAAACAGGATGGACTCTTGCTCAGCTCCATCAGAGTACACCTGGCGGCACTTACCACCTTCCATGACTTGTTAGAAGGCTACTCACTCTTTACCCACCCCACCATAAAACTATTTCTCATGGGCCTACAAAATCCCTACCTGGAAATTTATCCAGCGGCAGCTACATGGAATCTTAACCTCGTTCTTTGCGGTATCGTAAAACCTCCATTTGAGCCCTTGGCTACCTCTTCTCTTCTTCATACGTCCATGAAGGTAGCTTTTTTAGTTGCAATAACATCAGCAAGGAGAGTAGGAGAAATAAGCGCCCTGATGGCCTATCCTCCCTACACAATCTTCTGCAAAGACAGTCACTATGAGACCACATCCTAAGTTTCTCCCTAAGGGGTGTCCACCATCCACCTTAACCAACCTATATACTTACCTACTTTCTATCCCAAACCTCACAAGACTCTGCACGAGGCAACTCTGCATGCTCTCGACATCAGGCGAGCAATTGCCTTTTATTTAGACAGGACTAAAACATCTCATAAGTCCCCGTGACTCTTTGTCTCCAGTACCGAAAGATCGAAAGGTACAGCTTCTCTAGGCAACACCTGTCCATGTGGCTCTCTGACTGCATCAGATCCTGTTACCGCATCCAAAATATTCAACCACCTGAAGGCATTAGAACTCATTCCACTCGAGCCATGTCGAAATTCGTTGCCTTCCTACATAACGTACCCATTCCTGTAAAGCAGCTACATGGTCATTTGAACACACGTTTGCCAAACGCAATGCTATCACGCAGGATACCATGGCAGACACCATAGTAGGTCATACAGTACTCACTGCTGCAGCTCCAAAGTCCCACCAACCATAGTGGGTACTGCTCCGCATTCACCTAGAATGGAGCACCCACAGGGACAGCACTCAAAGAAGAGAAAGTTACTCACCTTGCAGTAACTAAGGTTCTTCGAGATTTGTGTCCCTGTGGGAGCTCCACTCCCTGCCCTCCTCCCTTCTACTTTGGAGTACTAGTATGATTTATCCACAGTAGAGAAGGAACTGAGGGGGGCGCGTGCTTAGGCAGATTCTAATGAGACGGCAAGACAGCAGCTGAGCGCATGCGTCCCAACCAGGCACTGCTACCGAAGATCTCTGATCAACAGCGCCGGGACGCACTGTTACCTAGAGTGGAGCACCCATAGGGACACACATCTCGAAGAACCTCAGTTACTGCAAGGTGAATAACTTTCTTTTTCTTCCTTTGGACTAATTATTCCAAATTAAGAAATTGTTTGGGACCTGAAAAAGCAGGAAAGCTTGTTTTTCTTTTCCAGATTATGAACAAACAGGAAAATGAAGGTGAAGACGACTGAGTTAGCTGCAGAAGCCAATATTTTAAGTTTCTCATGTTGACCTGGCTGACATAGTCAATTTAATTTTTGTTTTTTTTTTAAACTATTTCATGTAACTATTTTAGTTAAAAACAATTTTAACAAAAATAAACCTGATTTTAAAAAACTTTAATGTTTAATTAAATTCAAAAATTCATATGCTTGTTTTGTTAAAATATTATGTTTGCTCTTGAAGAAAAAAATCCAGAATACATAATGTTGTTGTATTAGTTAAATAAAACAATTTATATGTCTGTCTGGTGGTGATTTCCTCTTAATACAGCATGGCAAGAAAATCCTCCAAATATTAATGATTAACCTGTTGAATTGGAGATAGTTCACCTTCCAATGATTTCATAAATATCTGCTTCAATTAACTTTGGTAAATGAAATAACTAAACAATCATTCATTTTCTGATATAGCTGTAAAACTAATCTGAAAAGTTTTTTTCAAAATAAATCACTTTAAAAATGTATAGTGTGTACCTTCTAAAAATGAAACCTACATCTCTCTGAGTTGTGAAGAATATGTATTAAGGTTATAACAACCAACAAGACTGCACTTCTATGTAGAAATCCATGAGTCTTCCTGACTCTGCTGCATGGTGGATTCCACTCTTCTTCAGGTGCTGCTCCCTATGTGTATTTCATTGTGGCTATGTATCTAAAGGGTATGTCTACACTACCCGCCGCGATCGATCCAGCAGGGATCGATTTTATCATGTGTAGGCTAGACGCGATAAACTGACCCCTGAACGATAATCGACCCCTGAGAGCTCTCCCATAAATCTACTTCTGTACTCCAGCTCAGCGAGAGGCACAGGTGGAGTCGACGGGAGAGCGGCAGCAGTCGACTCACCGCGGTGAAGACACCACAGTAAGTCAATCTAAGTATGTTGACTTCAGCTACGTTATTTATGTAGCTGAAGTTGCGTAACTTAGATCGATTTCCCTGTCTCCCACTGTAGACCAGGCCTTAGACTGGAAAATCTTTCAACTTGTATCCATTGGCCTGGACCCTGGATCTTCTTGTGCTCAGCACCAAGGTCATAAGGGGAATGTGTGGATTGATCCTCTTCAATTGCTTCTTACAGCCTCATGGCCTGAATCAGAATCCTCTGTGTCCAGAGCTATTCTTGCATTGTCTTAGTCTTTGTGACGATAACAGTGTATAGTCTGTTAGCATTTGATAGTATTCTTATAGTTAATGTAGCTTAGTTTTTCCCACCCTGGGACACACTCCTTCTCCCTTTTGGCTTAGAGCTGTGCCCAGAAACCCGGGGCTTAAAAACTGCATTTCCTATCCTTGTTCCTCCATGGTCAATGAGGACCACCAGCACTACCTTGGGTAGGCGCTTATTTCTGCCAAGTGCAGTGTCTGTCATTCCTTCCCACCTAGGACACCAGAGAGAAGGGAGTGCTGACTGAGGAAGTTCCTCATAAAGAAAGCCTTGAGGCTCCAGTCAGATCCAGGCTGGAGAGACCCTCCTGCACATCGGCCACAGTCCTCAAGCAGCATGCTTCTGAGCACGAGCTGTGGAGCAGAGGCTAGATCAGATAAATCTAAAGACCTGTTGCCTCGGGCTTTTCATGAGAGTAAGGGGCATTCTCTCAGACACAAAAATAGATTTCTCCCTCTGTCTGCTTTCAGGCGAAGAGGTCTCTGACTCCTTCCAAGTTGGAAGGAGTCTTCATGTGCAAGTCCCCAGGACTTAGATCTGCCTAAGCCTCTTAACCTCAAAGGGAAAGCATCCAGGAAGATGGTCCAACAGAACCAGGCCTGGTATTGATACTGGTGCTGACTGTGACCTCTAGCAAGCCAAAGAACTGACATTCTCCAGTATTGACCAAGTGCTCCTGAATGGACTCTTTTGCCAATGGTACTGGTTTGGTCCTGTAAGGATCCGCCAACCCCGAAGTCTGTCGCAGCACCAGATCCAGCAGAACTGGTAACCTGGACCCTCATACTCCAGTACAGAGAGAGACGTTTACTACCCTGGAACACCTCTACTTTTGGGCCTGGTTCTTCTGAGGGATATCTTAATCCCATAAAATTATACAACCCTAAAAAGGAGGTATTCCCATAATCCATCCATGAGCTGGAGCTTCCTTCTACCACTACTGACTGTACCAGTGGTGGAGACTGATCTGGCTTTCAGTATCTGATGTCCAGGATGAATCATCACTTCCCAGACAGGTTAGCTCGAACAGGGCTTTGAGAGTTATCTGGACCTATCCTCTGCACAAGCAAGATTACCCTCAAAGGGATTGCTGGTACCAATGCTTTGGGGCCCCCAAACCGGTCTTCAACTCCTCAAACTGGCCCTTTTGGAGTCCATGGGATCATTATGCATGACACCCTGGATCTGTGTGCTCTGCTAGACAGTCACATCATCCCTCTTCTCTTAGGCAACAGCATTCTGCTCTGCAAGGGTACTTGGAAGAAGACGACGTCAAGCTGGTAATGACAGGCTTATCTTCTCCTTAACCCAATGAGGCCGTTGCCCCATTTTCACCATCCCTAACTGAGGACTATAGGCAATGTCAAGAATAGTTGCAGAGGATGGTGGCAGAACTTCAGATCCCATTAGAAGTTCAAGATATGCAGCACGAGCTCTTGGATATCCTGAAGCCAATGGGTCCCAGTTGGATAGCTATCCCAGTGAAGAGGCCATTACAGAACCACTATGGTGGTATGGCAAATGCTGGCAATGTGTACTGCTACCCCTGGAAGGGCTGAGAAAAAGTTCTTTGTGCCTGCAAAAAGGGCAGAATTCTTGTTTACCCATCCTGCCCCCAACTCCCCAGTAGTACAAGCAGCCACGGAAAGATCCAGGCAACACCCTAAAACCACCTCTGCGGACATGGGAGCGAGACAGCTGGACCTTTTGGGGAGGAAGGTATTTATGTCCACCAGCCTCTAGCTCAGAATCTCTAACTACCAGGCTCTGTTAGCGAAATATGACTTTATGAACTACTTGAAGTTTCTGGAGTTCAAAGGCAAACTCCCCCAAGTGGACAAGGCCCAATTTTAAACCCTTGTTAAGGAAGGTAGACTCATGATAGCAAGCTTCAGTGAATGCAGCCAATACCACATCAAGGTGACCACTGTAGTGATGTAGTGAGAGTAGTGGCTTCAATCTTTGGGGTTCTCCAGAGAGGTTCAGAATACCATTAAGAACTTGCCCTTCAATTAAACCAATTTCTTCAATGAGAAAACAGGCGAGTCTTTGCACTCGCTAAAAGACTTCAGGGGAACCCTCCACTCCCTGGATCTTTATACCCTTGCCCCAAAGAGGAAGCATCATAAACAGGTGTATAAGTGAAGACCTCTTCCACAGCCTCTCTACCACCAACGACCATACAAACCACCATACAAGCATCAGAGTGCAGAAGCCAAGTAATACAGCTCCATCTACCTTAACAGCCACCCAACCTCATCTACTCGCTAAAGGTTACTTTTAATAGGATGCTTGAGAGGTGTGACCAGTGTTCCCTCTAATTTTTTCCATCCAAGTGTGGAATGAATTTTGTTATGTGCACCACCAGTAGAAACAAAAAAACTAGAAATTTATATATATATATAATTTTTTTTTGTAAAGTTACCATAGGGATAATTACTCCAGCCAGGTCAGGCTAGGCATTTTAGAACTCAGTACTCAAAGAATTAAATTTAAGCGTAAGAGAGAAAAATTATTAAATGCATAGCCCAGTCAAAAAACTAACACACACTTTGAAAGAAGTATCAAGTAACAACAATAATAATACAAATATGTGTTGGGAGGTGAGGGTGAAAGACTGTGTGTGTGAGAGAGAGAGAGAGACACAGACACGCACGCGCTGCCCCTTTAAGTACGCTGCCTTTTTAAGTAGATTAGCACTCAACAGTCTGAAGCCTGCTTGTTCAGACACAGCGACAGCTGCCAACAAGCTCCCTCCGTCCTGAGCCCTGTCAAATCTCCCCCCCCCCCCCCGCTCTGTGGAGAATGAGGTACAGGGTGGGGAGAGGGGGACACCCTGACAGTGCACCACCCTCCACCCCCCAGCTTCTCCTGCTCTGCACAGCAAGCAGGAGATGGCCAGGAGCAGCATGGCAGTGGGGGGAGGGACACCTGAAGTGCACGGCACTTGATAGCCTGCTGGGTGGCCGCGCGGCTTAGAGGGAACTTAAATTGTGACCTTACAACGATGCCATCCCCACTTGTTTCCAAAGTCCGCTATCCTACTTTGTCCACAATTGGGGAGCTATAACAGACAGGTGGGTACTAGATGTCATCCACTTTGGCAACACCGTTGAGTTTTGTTTCCCAGATCCTCCAAAAACCCTTTCCTGGCTTATGCTCAGGGGGCCACTGTCACAAGGAGATCCTCCGATCCAGGAGGTGGGACTCTCTTCTCGAACAACGAGCTATAGAGTGAATGCCACCTCAGCATACAAGGGAGAGGTTTGACTCCCAATATTAAATCATGGTTGCCAAGAAAAAAGGGAAGAGTCCCATTCTCGATCTACGTCAGCAAAATATTTTTATTTACAAATTCATGGTTAGGCTGGGATCAGTAATTCCCTCCTTGGAGAAAGAAACCTGGTTCTTAGCTCTCAACATGAAAGATGCTTGCTTTTTCTTGTGGACGTTCATCCATCCCACAGAGGGATCCTTAAGTTCTGGTAGGGCGGGAACAATTGCCAGTTCAGAGTACTCCAGTTGGGTCTGGCAACAGCACCCTGGAAGGTTGTTTTAGTAGTGGCAGCACAGCTGAGAGAAAGCAGCTACAACACCATCTTCCTATACTTGGAGAACTGGCTTCTAACAAGCAGCTCTTTGAGTGATGGTCCCTATGAGTATTCTACACGTGTGCTCTCAGTTTGGAGCAGAAGGAGAACTGTTCATGTACGGACCAATGGACACTGCTTACTAAAAATTTCCAAATTCAGGGACATGGTGCATATGCATATCTGTGTGTGGTATACAGATAAGGACCACACACCTTGAAGAACCTCCAGTTACAAGTAAGTAACCTCTGTATCCTATCTGGAAGTTCAGTCAGCAATCATGTCCTTGCGCCATCTCCTGACATCCTTGGGAATCTGCATAAACATGGAAAAGTCTGCTCTAACTCCCATGTAATGCATACACTTTATAGGGGAAACCCTGGACTCAGCCACAGTAAGGACCCACCTCCCTGCAGACAGATTGTATGTTATGAGGAGTCTTTGATTTAAAAAAAAAAACAACCCACAAACAATGAACAATAGTCCACATCCACCTTTCTTTGTGAGGCCACATGGCCTCCTGTGCTTGTGATACCATTCACCAGGCTACAAATCTGTTGTCTTTCAAGCCCGGCTCAGGTCTGTGTATACATTGGACAGATGCAGCATGACCACTGTAGTGACAATCTCCATCAGTGTCAGGGCTTCACTCATTTGGTAGATGAACCCGAAACACGTGAGTTGAAGTCTTTCCTACCTCTCACACCCAGCATGTTGGTAATCATGGACGCATCCCTCATAGATTGTGGAGCCCACATGGGCAATCATATGACACAAGGTAGGCCAGGATACATAGCAGTCTCTTGGAACTTAAGGGCAGTCAGCCAGGTATAGTGCATCCCAACTACTCTTACCTATCCTGACATTCCCAGATAATGTCAGACAATATGACTGTCTTCTGTATAAACATACAAGGAGGGCAAGATACCTGTGCATGGAGGCGGTCAACTTATGGAACTGGTGTACCCGGAATCACATCACAGTTTTGGAGTCCTATCTACCTGGTGCTAGACAGCCTTAGCGGGCACTTCTCCACTGAACATGAATGGGAGTTGCACAGTTCAACCTCAGTAGCATCTCTTTGATGTGCCTATCGTGGACATTTGTAAGGTGGCAGTCTGGAGTTCCAGGCACACTTTCACAAGCATTATGCTTTGGTCCAAGCCTTTTCTGCTGACGCAGGCTTTGGAATTGCAGTGTTACAGACATCTCTACTTCCATCCTCGCACCCACTTCCTAGTTGGCTGCTGCTTGCCAGTCACCCACCTGTGGAATACACATAAGGATCAGCACTTAAAGAAGTAGTAGATGTTACTTACCTGTAACTGGAGGTCCCTGTTTCTATTCCACTACTTGCCTGCCTTCCCCTCTGCTTTGGACCATGACTGTGTTTGTGGTAGAGAAGACATTGAAGAGGTGGTCAGTCCGCATCTTCTCTTATCGCTTGGTGCTGAGCAGGAGGAGAAAGATATAGAATGAGGGTGTGGCCCAACAGATACTACTTGCAAGATATTCCGGTCTCTGGCACGGGGAGCTCATGCGTACCACATGTGAAGTACAGATAGGGACCACACATCTCCAGTTACAGGCCAGTAACCGCCATTGTTTACCTCTTGAATACAGTCCTGATGGCAAATGCTCTTGAGAGAGAATTCTGTAAATGTAAAAGTACTTATTATGAAGGCATCACTAGTGACTACATAGCTGTGTGGAAATGTGCAAGTACAGTGAGACTTTAGATTTTTCATACATAAAAAGATTTTTATCCAATTTACAACATTTACACAGTTAATTTTCTTAGAGATTGCAAGTGAATCTTCAGTAGTTTAGGGTAGTGATTTTCAACATGTGGTCAGCGGATCTCTGGGGGTCCACAGACTGAGATTTCCAAAGGGGTCTGCACCTCCATTCAAAAATTTTTAGGAGTTGGCAAATGAAACAAGGTTGAAAACTAGTGGTTTAGGAGAGAACCATTTTTAAGAAGGACACTTTGAAATGTAGACATGCAGTCTAAAGTGTCCTTTGTATCTGTTTAGCTAACTGGCTTGTTTGTAACAGCCTAAGGATCAGATCAGGCCTGCACAACTTGTAAAGTGGCAAGGGCCATATTACTCCAAAGAAAACAGCTGAGGGCTGAACCACACCCCCCAGCACTGCCGAAACACCCCCTCCCAACCCTCCTGAAACACAACACACACGCACCCTAGCGCCGCCCGCCCGCCCGGTTCATCATCCCACCATGAAATAAGGGGAGGGGAAAAGGGGGACAGTTTGACGGGATTTTCTGGGGCTATGAACTAAGCTGGGGAGGGGAAAGGGGGGCAGTGTGAAGGGATTGGATGTGACTGTCCAACACACAAACATAGGGGCTGCAGGGAGCCCCGAGGGGGGACAGTGTGATAGGGGCCGAGGGAGGGGGAAGGTCCCTGGACCAGGGAAGGGGGCAGCAGTTGGGGCAGGGCAGGTGCAAAACACACCCACCAACCCTACCTCCCCTGGGGATTTCCTGGCTGCCCACAGACAGTTCAGCCCCCACCCCCCAATATCACTACGGAGGCTGCCCTGGGAGCAACCAGCACAGTAGCCCCCTGCCCCCAACCGAAGGGGAGGTTTGGGGGTGGGGGTGTTTGGCCCATTTCTCCCCCCCCCAGAGCTGCGGGTCGAGACCAGGCCGGGTGCCCCTCTCATTGCTTGGCACTTACCAGCTCTGCTCCCTGTGCCCGACTGCTCCGATCCTCCTCCACATCCCTGCCCCCTAACAGCCCCCGCTCCAGAGCTCCCGACCCATCCAACCCTCCTCCTGCTCCCTGACTGCCCCCCAGGACTCTACTTCCCACCAGGCGCTGGCTCCACGTGGAGCCAACCAAACAAGCTGCCGAGCACACAACCCCTCCCCGGCAGAGTGCTGCGACGTGACACTGAGGCGGGGGAGCGGAGGAGGGACTCTGCCTGCTGGAGGCCAATGGGAGCAGCTAAATCAGGCCCAGGCGCCCAATCAGCCGCGCTGTACTCTGCGTGAGGGGAAGGGAGGGGAAGGAGGAAAAATCCCGGATGGTTGCATCGTCCCTGGGCGAACCCGGCAGCCCCATCCCGCCGCTTGCCCATGGGCTGCATGTTGTGCAGGCCTGGATTAGATCCATGTAGCTATAGATAACTCCTCAGGCAGAGCATGGTTTAATACTAACAGTGGTTCAGATTTTCAAAGCAGTGCAGGGATTTAGCCATTAATTTAGTGGAAGGCATGGATGGCTAAATTCCCTGCACTGCTTTGAAAATCTCAACTTAATTTGAGTATTATTCATGGTTTCTGTCTAAACTGTTGGGTAATGGCTATTTTGTACAACACATGCAACTTACATCCTAGACAGTGAAATGCTGAAGCATAGCACTTGACTTCCTGTCCTGACTGCTCACTCTGCCTCCGCTGCCCATCTTCATACCCACAGTTCAGTTTATGCTCCCCTGGGGAGTCTGTCTGATGAACTTAGGGCTCCTTTCTGGCAAAACACAGCTGATTTGTCAGCCAAAGTAAGTCCCTCACTAGTGGAACTACAAACACCACTTCCCAAGGAAAGGAGTTTTCTTCCCTCTGTCCTGATAATGGGTGAGGAAGTGGATAGGTTCTTGGGGAGACTTGCAGAAAATGTTTGCTGGGAAGGTGGAGCCTGTTGCTGTCCTAGGGAAAACAATTCGGGTGGCTGAACCTGCTGTGCTCTCCAGAGAGAGCCTGGCTCTAACATAGCTCACTAGGTCCTTGGGTTTGAGGTTCCCTCAGGTGAACCTTAGTAGATGGTTAGGAAGCTTGTGGTGGTATGGGCTGTTGGGGAGGGTTAGGCAGCAGACCTGGGGAGCCAGGGAGGCAGGAATCAGAGGCTGGGGGAGCTGGGCTGATAGCAGTGCTCCCTGGTACTATTGCTTATCTTGTCTCTGTGGCTCCCCGAGCTCATTGCATGCTAGAGCTTGCCAGCTAGTCTCTCTTTTTTTTTTAATGTGCACTCTAGATTCCTGGGAAGCAACTAAGCACCACTAGAGGGAAGCTTTGATCTAACAGATCTAGGAAAGTTTACTTGACAAAGCCTGCTCTCTTGTAGATTATCGCAGGATCAGCAGATGGACAAATGCTTCCCTAGCACAAGTACATTTAGGGAACCTTTGCACAGGCCTTTCTTTCTGTGCCTTCTTTTGTTGTAAAACTTGGTGAGCTTGTCCCTTCTTGGGGAGGTACCTTCTTAAACAATATAGGTTATAAAACCAGGCATTGTGTTTGTCTTGTCATGGACTATTTCATATTCTCTGACACTCTCTTTAGCTTTGTGTTCCTTTTAGGCTCTAAGCTCTTTGGGGGCAGGGACTGACTCGACTTGTTTGCATATTGCTGACCAACTTGTTGGCACTTAAATTATGTGATGTATAACAATTATAAACAATATTGAAACGTCTCTTTTTTTTCCACTGTTGCAGAAATTGTTCAAAGTCATTGCTCCTCCACTTAATGCTGGGAAGTCTCTCACAGGTACAGAATACTTGCCTTTAAGATTTTACAGCTTTGATACTGTTTTGATATATCTAGTATATTTGATCATAAGTTTAACTGGTCTATGAGCACTTCTAATTTAGGGAGGTGGGGAGGAGATGGTGTTACTGTTTAAGACTCCAGACTTTGCACAGCCTATAAATAAGTTTTAAGTACTTTCTTCTTTAAACTGTCTTCAGATAGTTTTCAAGCTACTATCATTTCTCACACAAACATGCTGCAAATATGTAAAGTTATGGAGAATGGAAAAATTCCATAAGACTGTACTGACACCACTTTTGTCATGAATAACAATGAATGCTCAAGTAAATGAGATTTTCCTTTCAGTAAATAAAGATTAGATCCTTATTCTGTTGGCTAGTTATTTGGATAAAAAGTGACAAAAAACTTTTTCTGTGTTCTTAGATGAGAAGGTGGTTATGGGAAACAAGCTCCTTGTGTACATAAGGTAAGATGCTTCCAGAATGTTTATAGATAGCACTTAGAGTGCATTTACATGTTGAAATTGCTGTATAGACATTACTGCTCCCAATAACCCTGTGATGCATGGTAGGTGGAATTCTGTGTCATGAAGGAGGTCAGAATATATTATGATAAAATCTGTGAAAAGTAGTAATATCTACATTTTACATAGCATTTAACAGAAGCAGAGAAATGAAGTGACCCATGACCACACACCAAGTAGCACAGGTGGGATTAGAACTTGGTTGCTCCTGACTTGGGCTTCGGCATACTGTCTGTGACTTCATAATGGTGATAATGCCCCCTTCCATGCCAACTGCAGAGCGTTCCCCTACTCCAGGGCTTCATAGCCCAGAAATCCATTTTTAATCTTTCATGTTGGCAACCTTTGTGGATTCTGTAGGTGGTTTTGCTTGTTGTAATAAATTGTTTCCTCTATTGACCATCCTATGATGATACAAAGTTGGGAGGCATCATCAATACAGAGGAGGATTGGAATATTGAACATGAGGATGTGTGTGACCTTGAAGATTGAAGTAACTTAAATGAGATGAAATTCAGTTCAATAGTACAAGTGTAAAGTCATGCACTTAGGGTCAAATAATAATAGTCTAGTGTCTTGTGAGCTGTAATAGTTCAGTCTAATTTCAGTTATTGGTACAGGTGCTGGATGATGGTGGTGGGTGGTCTGTGATATACAGGAGATCAAATTATATGATCTGGTGGTCCCTTCTGGTCTAAACTCTATGCCCCTATGACCAATGCTGTTCTGAGATTATTGGCCAATAGTGGTGTCCCAGGGTGCACTCACCACTAGTGACACTGCCTCCTGGCTGTCCTGGGGATTAGCTCTGCCAGGTGTTGCACACAACCACCATCACGACCACCCTGGCAAAGTCTTTCCCTTGTCCTCTCGTCCTGCAGACCCCTCTCGTTCCAGGATCCACAGCCACCTCTTTCATGACTCAGCCCTCAGCTGGGTCACCATGTGTGTTCTCCCCTTCCTGGGTATCAAAGTCCCTCTTGACAAATGGGCTCAGGGAGTCTTCCTGTTCACTGCCCTGCCAGTGCCACTCCATCAGCAGCGAGTAAGAGGATCTGGGCCTGCCCTCTACTTCAGGTCCTGGCTCAGGGCCCTCTTATTGGCAGCCAAGGTTTGACCTGCCCCACACTTCGCTGCTTTTCCCTTGAGCCTTGCCTACCTATCTGGCTCTCTCCCTTCTCTGCGCTTGCCAAGCCACACTCCCTTCTCTCCGAGAGTAACTGTAGGCTACTTGACAATAGGATATGTGTAGGGAGCTTTCTCCCAGGGAGTGACTTCAGACTCCTTCCCTGCCACCTCTTCTGGCTTCCTGGCTTATATAGGCCTCTCCAGCTGAGTGTGCTTCTAATCAGTTCCCTTTTTCCTGGCTTCTGCAGGTGCAGCCTATGGCGTTAATTGGCCCACCTGGCCATTTTAAACTTCTGGGCCTTGTGTGGGATGAACTCCCCATCACAAGTGGTTAATATCTAGTCTCCACTTCTTGAATCTGAGCACGCCACATCCAAGATTCTAATGAATCTGAAAAGGGGAGACTCGGTATTGCTCCAAATGCTGCCCAAAATATACTCACATGATTTTTCATATGTTTCCCCTCTCAAAGTCCCAGTGCCACCTCCTGTTTCCGGTGTGACAGTCCAGCGCTAATTGGTTATGTTTATGCAGAAAACTTGGATTCTTCTTTGAGTGATTGCTCATGTGCATTCCACAGTAGGTGTGCATGCTCGCCACGTGCACCGGTACTGGAAGTTTTTACCTTAGCAGTACCCATAGGGGAGTGCGCCTAGCGACCCCTGGAATGGTACCACCATGGCACGGTGGCAGAGCTTCGCCCCCTCTGGACAGGTTCAAAACCTTGAGGGATCTCATCAGAATGATCATGAGGTTTCCCGTGACAACTGCCAGGCCTGCCTCCAGCTCCTAGGTCACATGGCAGCATGCATATATGTGGCACGCCATGCCAGACTCAGAGTGTGGCCTCTTCAGCTCTGGCTGGCCTCGATGTTCTCCCAGTCCAGAGACAGTTTGGACAAAGTCCTTACCGTGCCCAAGACTGTACTAGCCTCCCTCCTTTGGTGCACCACCCCGGAGAACGTGCTCCGAGGGGTCCCGTTCAGGAGCTGCTCCCCAACCATAGAACTGTTGTCCAATGTGTCGGACTTGGGTTGGGGAGCCCATGTGGGAGACCTCCAGACCCAAGGCTTGTGGTCTGCGCAGGAACTAGGCCTGCACATAAACGTCAAGGAGCTTTGAGCAGTCTGTCTGGCCTGTGTGGCTTTTTGCGTGTGCCTTGCAGGCAGGGTCAGAATTCTCACGGACAACACGGCCTCGATGTTCTACATCAACAGGCAAGGCGGCACCCACTCCACAGCCCTCTGCCAGGAAGCCCTCTGGCTGTGGGATTTCTGCATTGCCCACAATATCTACTTGGAAGCCCACCACTTACCGGGCATCCAGAACTCTTGATCCGGGACTTCTACTCCCAGCAAGAGTGGTCGCTGCACCAGGGGGTGATTCTCATGGTCTTCCAAACGTGGGGTACTCCCCAAGTAAACCTCTTCGCAACCAGGCAGAACCACGGGTGCCTCTGGTTTTGCTTCAGAAGGGGCCTGGGCAAGGGCATGATTTCCGATGCCTTCCTTCTGTCCTGGTCGGGCCAGCTGCTATATGCCTTTCCCCCAATTCTGTTGATCAGCAAGGTCCTGGAAAAAATCAAGACGGACAAGGCTTGCGTCCTCATGATTGCACTGGCATGGCCCAGACAACACTGGTATGGGACTCTGACGCCTTGTCTATTGCCCCTCCGTGGCTGTTGCTGACCCGTCCTGCCCTTCTCTCTCATGACCAAGGTTGCCTCCTCCACCCCAACGTTGCAGCCCTCCACCTCACGGCATGATTGCTCAATGGTTAGACCAAGAGGAAAGGACCTGCTCAGAGGGCATCCAGCGAGTCCTCCTGGAAACAGGAGGCCCTCCACGCGTCAGGCTTACCTGGCAAAGTGGTCAAGGTTTTCTTGATGGGCCGCCGATAGCAGCGTCTCATCAGTGGCTGCTCCACTCAGCTAATACTGGATTACCTCCTTCATCTCGGAGCCCAGGGTCTAGCACCCTTGTCTGTCAAAATGCATCTGGCAGCCATATCGGCCTTCCACCCGCCTGTGCAAGGCCACACAGTATTTTCACACGCCATGACTGGTCGATTGCTTAAGGGCTTGGAGCACCTCTTTCCTTGTGTTAGGCTCCCTGTTCCACAGTGGGACCTGAACTTGGTTCTGGCCAGGCTGACAGGGCCTCCGTTTGAGCCGCTTGTCACATGCTCTTGGTCCAACCTTTCATGGAAAGTAACCTTTCTTGTGGCAATCATGTCTGCTTGGAGTGGCTCAGAGCTCCAGGCCCTAACCTCTGAACCCCCGTATACAGTGTTTCATAAAGATAAGGTCCAGCTCTGCCCACACCCTTCGTTCCTCCCCAAGGTGGTCTCAGCCTATCATATGAGCCAGGACATTTCCTTTCTGGTACTCTGTCCCAAGCCTCATGTGTCTAGTGAGGAGCACTGTCTTCACATGCTAGATGTGAGACGGGCCCTGGCTTTTTACCTGGAACAGACAAAACTGTTCAGGAAGTCTACACAGCTATTTATTGCCACGGCTGAACGAATGAAGGGTTGGCCGATCTCCACTCGGTGGCTCTCCAGCTGGATCACTTCATGTATCCGTACTTGTTACGACCTGACCGGAGTTCCCTTGCCACCAATTATGAGAGCACACTCAACAAGGGCGCAAGCCTTGTCAGACACCTTTCTAGCTCATGTCCCTATTCAGGACTTTTGTAGAGCTGCAACATGGTCATTGGCGCTGTGGAATCATCTCCCAAATCAGGGAGGACGCTGGGTTTGGCAGGACAGTGGTCAGTCCCGAGTGCCTGTGAACTCCTACCCACCTCCAATACTTATAGCTTGGGAATCACCTACTGTGAAATACACATGAGCAATCACTCGAAGAAGAAAAGACAGGTTACCTTTTCCGTAACTGGTGTTCTTCGAGATGTGTTGCTCATGTCCATTACACATCCTGCCCTCCTTCACCTCTGTTGGAGTTTTCCAGCAAGAAGGAACCGGGGGTGGGGGTGAGTGTGCAGCGCCCCTTATACTGTGCCATGGTGGCACCACTTCAGGGGTTGCTAGCGGCGCTCCCCTACGGGTACTGCTAAGGGAAAAACTTCTGGCACCGGTGCACATGGCGAGCACACACACCTACCGTGGAATGGACATGAGCAACACATCTCAAAGAACACCAATTACGGAAAACTGTCTTTTCCCTTCTGATAACACCACTCTACAGCCAAAATGCTTCTGAAATAAATGTAGTCAAACTTTACTAATTCTGGGTCACTGAGAATGAAAATGATGCTTAAAATTGTTGATTGGCTCTAGTTTTCAAGATATGCTGTTGGGTCAGTATATACGACCCTTGACTTGGGAATGGCGGAGGATAAGTGAGTTATAAAGGGAAGGGATCTCAATTTAAACCAGAAATGACTAAAATACATCTTTGACTGGATCTATGAATAAATCTATGACTGGGTTTGGACTGTACTTGCTTTTTAGGCAAAACAATGAATGATGCAATCTGAAGCTGGTATTGCGTCATACATGATATGAATTGCATCATGTTATTCCTAGAAGTCATGGATG